>NC_048225.1:63207237-63404069 GCF_002007445.2 Ailuropoda melanoleuca
AGGGCTTCCGGCGGGCGGGGGCTTCCCGGCAAGCCCGGGCTGGTCCTGCGGCTCGGAGACCCTCCGGCATGGGTCCCGGGAGCGCGGGCGCCGGCGCCGGCGGGTGCGGGGCAGGGCGTGGTCTTGGGCCTATGGGCCCGGCGCTTTCGCGCTCCCGGGGGCGGACGTCCGCGAGCGGGCCTGGCCTGGGGCGGCGGCGGGGGGTTGCGAGACCGAGAGTCCGGACCCGCGCGTGTGCCCCATCCTTCCTGCTCGGCGGCCGCGAGGACCGGCGCACGGAAGATCGGCCGAGCTTAGCCGGCTGCTCCCCGACTGCTCATTCTGGGCCCCTGGCCCAGGCTCGCTAGGCCTCGGCCGGCCCTGCGGGTGGAGGGGCGCTCAACTGCGTGGAGTTGCTCCCAGGCAGCTCCTGACGCCGGGGTCCGGGCATTGTGCTGAGTGGGTAACAGACACGACCCCGCTCGGCGATCGCAGTAACTAGTCCGCTGTATCCCCACCTTAACGATGATGAGTAGGGTCACAGGGGTTCCGATCGGGGTTACTTGGCCTCCGAGGCAGATGCTGTCCACCTCCTTGAAAAAATCAGGAAACCAACGGGCTCTAAGTCGAATAGGAGGAATGGTTTCTCACAAAGTCCTTAGCTAGCTTTTCTTCTCAACATCCATTTGCCCAGTGAGCAGACAAAGCCAGCCCCTGATTTTTGCTGGGGTGTCTAGAGTTAGGAATTTCATGCTTTTACAAATAGTAGTAGGTCCGATTAAAATGGATTTAAAAAAATGGAGTCAGTAAGTTGGTGCTTGAATCTTTAAAGTTGCTATTCAGGATAGCCTTTTAAGAGACTTTGGTTATTGGATGTGTGCTTTCTTTTGATTTTTAATTAAAACATATTTTGCAAATCACTTACACAGGAGAGACAGCGTATGATAACTTTGATCTATGCCTTAGACAATCAACATGCCTTGTAAAAACCCAATGCCTCAATACTGGAACTTAGCCATGGATTTAATATTCAGATAATCAAGGTAGTAAGAAGGTGCTTACTTATGCTTACCCTGACAATGAGCCTTTTCCCACACACTTGACATCACTGAATCACTTCACTCGGAAAGTAAAGGATGACAGATTCCTCCGTGAAAATACAGTCCTTTTCCACACAGGTGCAAATACTGCTCAGTATCCCGTTTCAGGAGTGCAGATGGAATAACCCCAGGAAAGATGAGAATACTTAAATGATAATGAGATATTCCTGCAGTTGGTTGGGTTTTGGGGGGAGAGAGAGCCATGAGAGAACATGGATATGTTTTTTAACAACTGACATCTGTATGCTAAATGTATATTTGGAGTTATATTAGAAGTTCATTTAAAAGGCATTTATTCAAGGGGCGCCTGGGTGGCTCAGTCGGTTGAGCATCTGACTCTTGATTTCAGCACAGGTTCATCTGGGTTGTGAGATCGAGCCCCCTTGTTGGGCTCCACACTGGTGTGGAGCCTGCTTAAGATTCTCTGCCTCCCTCTGCCCCACCCTCCTCTCTAAAGAAAAAATAAATCAAAAAATAAAAGAAAAAAAATAAATGACCTCCTTAATGAAGGCTAGGAACGAGACCATTATTAGTGGGTCAAATAATACAGCACAAGAAATGCTCCTTTTAGTGCCATACATCCACAGGAAAACGTGTTTTTTAACAGCTTCATAACGATACAATTCACGAACTGTAAAATTCACCGATTTAAAGTGTATAATTCACTGTTCCTTAGTGTGTTCACACAGTTGTGTAACTTATCACTACAGTCTAAGTTTTAGAACATTTTTGTCACTCCAGAAAGAAACGCCATACTCAAAAAGCAGTTCCTGTGTTCCCCAGTCCCACTCCTCAGCCCTAGGCAACCACTAAGCTTTCTGTCTCTGTAGATTTACCTACTCTGGCCTTTTTTTTTGGTAAGATTTTATTTTATTTGAGAGAGAGAGAGAGCATGAGCAGGGCAAGGGGCAGAGGCAGAGGGAGAAAGACTCCCCACTGAGCAGGGAGCTCAACGGGGCTCAATCCCGGGAGTGTGAGATCATGACCTGAGCCGAAGGCAGACGCTTAACCCAGGTGCCCCTATTCTGGACATTTCTTATAAATGAAATTATACAATCCTTGGTCTTTTGTGACTGGCTTCTTTCCCTTACCATGTTTTCAAGGTTCATTTATGTTGAAGTATGTCAGTATTTTATTCCTTTTATCAGCCAAGTAATAGTCCACTGTATGGCTATTCCACATTTCATTTATTCATTCTTCAGTTGCTCAGTTGTGGGGTTGCTTTCCCCTTATGACTGTTATGAATAATGCTGCTATGAACCCTCACATGGAAGTTACTAGATGGATGTGTTTCCATTCCCCTTGGATAGCTGCCGAGGAGTGGAATTCTGGGTCATTAGTAGCTCTGTGTTTAGCGTTTTGAGGTGAACAGCCAGATTCTTCCAAACCAGCCACACCATTTTACATTGTCACCAGCAGCATGTGTGGGTTCTGGTTTCTTCATATCCTGGTTACTGCCTGTCTTTGGCATTGTAACCATTCTAGCATGTGTGAAGTGGCATCTCATTTTGGTTTCAGTTTGTGTCTTCCTAATGACTGATAATGTCGAGCATCTCTCATGTGCTCACTGGCCATTTGTCACTTATAGTTTTGGTACAGTATCTAAGAAACCACGAAGGTTATGGAGATTTACTTCTGTTTTCTTATAAGAGTGTTACAGTTTTCTTGTATTGAGGTCTGTGATCTGTTTTGAGTTATTTTTTGTGTATGGTGTGAGGAAGGGGTCCATCTTCATCCTTTTGCACATTGATAACCAGTACCATTTGTTGCAAAAACTCTTCTTTCCCTATTTAATTATATTGGTACCCCTTGTAGTATTGATTTTTATGTCCTAAAATAAGCTTTGCAGACATTTGGTACAGAACTGGAGTAACTTGATTTGTCTGAGAGAATAAGGCATGTGAGTTTCATCATTTTAGAATACCTATGAAATGTGTATTGCCTTCTATCCTTTGTCAGATGTGTCAATTTAACAAGTTTTAAATAAGGTAAAGATGCTGGAGCTCTGTCTAAACAGAAATACATAGAATTAGTATTTACTGAATGAATTCTTCAAGGAATTCATTCTTTCTTTTTTTTTTTTATTTTTTAAAGACATAGTGCCAGGAGGCCAACTCTGGGCTTCCATAGCCAGTGTTTCTTTTTCTTTTCTTTTTTTTTTTTTTTTAAAGATTTTATTTATTTATTTATTCGACAGAGATTAGAGACAGCCAGCGAGAGAGGGAACACAAGCAGGGGGAGTGGGAGAGGAAGAAGCAGGCTCATAGCGGAGGAGCCTGATGTGGGGCTCGATCCCATAACGCAGGGATCACGCCCTGAGCCGAAGGCAGACGCTTAACCGCTGTGCCCCCCAGGCGCCCCCAAGGAATTATTTCTTATCCACCAATTAATTGAACAGTTGTTATTCTGTTGTTGGAGGATTACTCCCCAAATGCTCATATTTTAATGAATGACTTGAGAGGAAAATTAGTGTTAGACAAATTCATTTCTAGGCTGTAGGGTTACTTTTTTTTTGGTCTGTTGCCTACAAAATTGTAAACATTTGATAAAATGAACTAAACCAACGAAGATTAATAGTTCAAGAGGGAGAGAGAGAATGGGGAGTCATCCACTTGGGGCCAGCACCAGCCTCATGTCACATGTGGAAAGCTGGACTCAGCAGCCTGCCTTGCAGTGTAAGCTTTGGTTGAATTCCTCCTTTCACATGTAGAGAAAAGAGGATGAAGCTTGTCTCTTCCCTTCATCTTTTCAAAAACATTCCAAATGACCTAGCTCAAGAAGGTCCTTCTTCCACTTGCTGTCCTGGGTCAAACCTACTCAGCAACACATAAAACCAAAGACACTCATCACACCTGGGCCTGCCTCTTGTGGGCTGGGCGGTAAGATCCAGAGAAGAGTCTGCATTTGCCCTTACAGGACACTTGCCTGAAACGCAGTGTTTGCTCCCGGTCTTTTTCCTCGTACTTAGGCAGCTGCATGTAGATTCAACAGTGCAAGTGAGAGTCTCAGAAATTAGCACGGCGCAGGTCTCACCCATCATCCTGATCTCCTGACGACGGTTGGAAGGCCACACTGGCAAAAATCTTAGCTATCTGAAAGTCTAGAAATAGGGAAGTGGGTAGAAGTTAACAACTGGCAACTAGAAGTGATTCAGTCATTATAAAGGAAATTATAAAATCTAAGTATGTGTCCTCTATAACAAATATATATCGTATGTGAGCGTGTAAGTACGTTGCATATACATTATACGTAAGTATATACATGTATATTTATTGTACATTCTGTCAGACACTAGAATAGATGTATCAGACCGCGATCACAACTTTGCAAAACTTAGGAATTTTATATACAAAGAACTGTTAGGGCTGAAAAGGGAATTGGGTAACATGAAATCTTTACTCGTTTGTGATTTTCCGTCTGTTCGTGTGGAGAGTCTGGATTTTGAGGCTAATTTTTCCTGCACAAATTTGTTGTGACATGGTATTTAGTAACTTTACTATTGGAATATATTCCTCCCCGTAGTGGTTAAAGTCTCTAATGGAGGGCATATCATGATTGGGACAAAAAAAATTAATTAATGTGTTAATTTAATGGGTGTTGATTTAATTCTAATTGCAGAACTAGTGTGTGCTCTTCTCAGTTCCTGATTTGTTTGTTTTTCTTCACAGCAAAGTATCCAGAGATAAAGTCCTTGATGAAACCTGATCCCAACTTGATCTGGATTATAACCATGATGGTTCTCACTCAGCTGGTTGCCTTCTACTTAGTGAAGGACCTGGACTGGAAGTGGGTCATATTTTGGGCGTATGCCTTTGGCAGCTGCATTAACCACTCCGTGACTCTGGCTATTCATGAGGTTTCCCACAATAGTGCCTTTGGCCACTACAGAGCTATGTGGAATCGCTGGTTTGGAATATTCGCTAATCTTCCCATTGGCGTTCCCTATTCAATTTCCTTTAAGAGGTATCACATGGACCACCATCGCTACCTTGGGGGTGATGGCATCGATGTGGACATCCCCACTGATTTTGAAGGCTGGTTTTTCTGTACCACTTTCAGAAAGTTTATATGGGTTGTCCTTCAGCCCCTCTTCTATGCTTTTCGACCTCTGTTCATCAACCCCAAACCAATTTCTTACCTGGAAATTATTAATACTGTGATCCAGGTCACTTTTGACATTATAATTTACTACGCCTTGGGAATTAAATCTTTGGTCTACATGTTAGCAGCATCCTTACTTGGGCTAGGTTTGCACCCAATTTCTGGACATTTTATAGCCGAACATTACATGTTCCTCAAGGGACATGAAACCTACTCGTATTACGGGCCTCTGAATCTGCTCACCTTCAATGTGGGTTACCATAACGAGCACCATGACTTCCCCAACATTCCTGGAAAAAGCCTTCCACTGGTAAGTAAAGAGGTTTGAAATATATTCCAATTTCTAATGGTTGTATGACCAAAATCAGTCTCAGCTTGCCCACTGTAAAAGGAATCTAATGGGGGCCCCTGGGTGGCTCAGTTGGTTAAGTGTCTGCCTTCAGCTCAGGTCATGATCCCGGGGTCCTAGGATTGAACTCCACCCTTCTCCCCTTGGGCTCCGTGCTCAGCGAGGAGTATGCTTCTCCCTCTCTCTCAAATAAATAAATAAAACCTTAAAATAATAAAACGGAAGGGATCTAGTGTATTTTGGCCTTCTAAGCTGCTTGTCAAAGCAAACGTCAAGTGTGCGTCCTGAGTGTGCACTCTTGAGTCCCTCAGGGGTCCGGATCTGCCCGCTTATAAACTAAGTCAGAGATTGAGAAAGGAGTCCCTGTGTGAAGTGAGCACAAGTTCACGTAGCTTTCATCGCTGTTAAACTGATGGGCTCAGCTAAGATTTATGTGCTGCCTTGTTGGGAAATGCAGACGTCCCACGTAATTGGCCTGCACGGTAAATGAACAGTTTCCAGGGCAGCAAACTTTCTGCAGGCAGGGACTGCCTGTTCCCCGCACGGCAGATGTGAGTGTATTGTTTGTGGAGGACGTCAAAGAACACACTTTGATCCCCATCCTTCCGTCCTCTGCAAAGGCCCACCTTCATAACTTCACTTATCTTTCTGGTAAATTCTTTTATTAGACATCCCTTCCTCAAAATGGGTGGTTTTTACAGTTTATTACCAAAAAATGTTTCCAAAATTCTAAAAAGGGGAATATGTATGAAAGGTAATACTAATTTTTCTTGGTTTTTTAAGCTATGATGTAAGGGAGCTATTTTTTTTTTTTAAGATTTTATTTATTTGACAGAGCATGAACAAGCACAAGTGGGGGAGGGGCAGAGGGAGAAGCAGGCTCCCCACTGAGCAGGGAGCCCAACGAGGGGCTCAATCCCAGAACCCTGGGATCATGACCTGAGCTGAAGGCAGACACTTAACCAACTGAGCCACCCAGGGGCCCCATGGGAGCTAACTGGTGCCAAATATTTTATGCCATCGTATCTACCCAATCGAATTTTATGGATTTCCTCGTAAGTTTTTAACTATTATGACTCATTACAAACACAACATGAGAACTAAGGTGACCTCTGATTATTGACTGGATTCCCACTTGAGGAAAGAAGCATCTAGAGAGGACATTGGGTCGGTGGGGAAGCTTTAAATCGTAGTGCATCATAAAGAATATTGTGTTGATGTTAACTTTCTTGGGTGTGAAAACAGTATGATGGTTTTGTGGGAGAATGTCTTTGTAGGAGGTAGGGGTGAATATTGGGGTGGAACATCAGGGGTGAGCTGGCACATGTCTGTAACTTACTCTCAAAAGGCTCAGCAGAGAAAGCATGTTTATGGTGTATGTCTATGCCGAGAGAGAAGGTGACTCAGTGGTAGTTCGTGGGCCTGGCTAAAGGGCATGGAGGTGTCTGTTCCTCTACTCTTCCAACTTTTCTGTAGGTGTCACATTTTTCAAAATAAAATGTTTGGGGAAAAACCAGGAGCCAAGTTTGAAAGCAGGTGTAACGTGCCTTGTGTCACCACCCGTGCACACGCCTGAGGACGGGAGGCTTTGTTCGCCTCTTCCCTCAGGAAGTGAATGTCCACTTACTTTTTAAAGAGGATACAAAGCTGGTTGCCCTTTGAACAAAATCCGTTCTTAGCATAAACCAGAGTTGATCTTTGAACAACACGGGTTGGGGTGCCAACTCCCCACAGAGTTGAAAATCCACATGTGACTTCTGACACCCCCAAAATGTAACAACTGGAAGCTGAACCGATGATGTAAGCGGTTGAATAACACGTATTTTGTATGTTGTATGTGTCACATATGGTGTTCTTACAGTGAGGTAAGCTCGAGAAATGAAAACGAGAGAAGACACATTTACAGGACTGCACTGTGTTTAGCGAAAACATTTCCCTGTATACGTGGACTCACATGGTTCAGACCGTGTTGTTCAAGGGTCAGCTGTACCTTAACTTCTAGCTTCCTTCCTTCCTTCCTTCCTTCTTTCCTTCCTTCCTCCCTCCCTCCCTCCCTCCCTCCCTCCCTTTTTTCTTTTTTCTTTTTCTTTTTTTCTTTCTTCCTTCTTTCTTTCTTCTTTCTTTCTTTCTTTCTTTTTTTTTTTTAAAGATTTTATTTATTTATTCGACAGAGATAGAGACAGCCAGCGAGAGAGGGAACACAAGCAGGGGGAGAGGGAGAGGAAGAAGCAGGCTCATAGTGGAGGAGCCTGATGTGGGGCTCGATCCCATAACGCTGGGATCACGCCCTGAGCCGAAGGCAGACGCTTAACCGCTGTGCCACCCAGGCGCCCCATCTCTTTCTTTCTTTCTTTCTTTCAATTTTTTAAAAAAGATTTTATTTATTTGAGAGAGAGGGGGAGAGAGAGAGAGCACGAGCGGGGGAAAGGTCAGAGGGAGAGGGAAAAGCAGACTCCCCGCTGAGCCAGAAGCCCAGTGTGAGACTCGATACCAGGACCCTCGGATCATGACCTGAGCCGAAGGCAGACGCTTAACTGACTGAGCCACCCAGGCATCCCCATCTTACAGGGTTTCTCAAACAGTCCCCAATCTGAGAACTTGTTTGCTTCAGACATCACTTGCTGTAAGGCCCATGGTCAGCAGTGTCTGTTCCGTTACTGCCCACTTCCTGCTGTCTCAGTTCTGAGCTGGGCTGATAGGTGTCCTCAGAGCTCTGGTCTTCCCTTACCGGCTCTTCCTGTCACGTGTGCATCAGGGAGCATCTGTCCTGCGTCCTCAGCAAATCCCTGGTATTTATTGGCTCATTATACTGCAGGGGTTAACAGCACACGATGTTAACAGGTGTGTGTGACAGGGTTTCTTGTAACAGCTTTATTAAGATACAACTTGCATACATAGCTCAGCTATTTGAAATGCACCATTCAGGGGCACCTGGGCGGCTCAGATGGTGAGGCGTCTGCCTTCAGCTCAGGTTATGATCTCAGGGTCCTGGGATTGAGCCCCACATCGGGCTC
Organism: Ailuropoda melanoleuca; assembly: GCF_002007445.2. Classification (NCBI taxonomy): domain Eukaryota; kingdom Metazoa; phylum Chordata; class Mammalia; order Carnivora; family Ursidae; genus Ailuropoda; species Ailuropoda melanoleuca. Next base: position 63,215,781 of record NC_048225.1, read on the forward strand.
CCTGCTCAGCAGGGAGTCTGCTTCTCCCTCTGCGTCTGCTGATCTCTCGCATGCTGTCTCAAGTAAATAAATCTTAAAAAAAAATAATAAAATGCACCATTCAGAGCTTGATGGCAGAGTCTGTGGTCCTAGAGGGTCGAGTATATGTCACTGTTGAACTGCTTTGTGCTGGAATCCCTCCTCTGCTGCTCTTACATATGAGTGTTTGGGGAGAGAGGAGGGTGGTTTTTCAGTGTTTGTGTCCAGCATTCGTTGGTCACGTCCGATCGGGCTCCGCCAGCACTTATTCTTGCTGTGTGTTCGGCCTTGCAGGTGAGGAAGATCGCCGCTGAGTACTATGACAACCTGCCCCACTACAACTCGTGGATAAAAGTACTGTATGACTTCGTGACGGATGACACCATAAGTCCCTACTCGAGAATGAAGCGGCATCAAAAAGGCAAGGTGGAACTGGAGTGAAGGTCCTTATGGCTACAGGAATTCCTCTGTGGAGCGTCACAATGGCTGGAAAGTGGGCTTTCTGCGTCATTAATGGAAGCCTGGCGAAGCGGAGAAACTCCTCGTGCAGGTCCCGAGCATGAGCCCCGCGGTCCCCGGAGCCTCCCCGGCTTCCCACGTCAGCCTGTCCAGCCTGCGTTCAGCTTTGCTCACACGGGGTGTGTACGTTGCATCATCATTGTTGAGGACGGTTTTCCTGACGTCTGACATTTTGTAAGCATATCATAAAAAAGCTTTAAAAAAGCTATTTCTAGTACATTATTTTCACTGTAAAGTTGTACTTTATTAAAACTGCTAATAAACTGAGCTATTAATCAAGGTAGTATTTATCATATTTTCATACTTTACTGTCTTTAATATGGTACTGGGGTGAGTTTACTTTAAAATGCCCCCCCAAAAAGATCTGGAAATATCTTTCCCTGTAAGCTGAAGTTTTAATTTTTACTATTGTACGTGGAACTGAGATGACACACTCCTGAATCCTGCAGAGCCTCATAAATAAATAAAGGACTTATTGCATTCAATCACGTCCAATGTTGAACTTCTTTTTCAGATGCAGCGACTCTCCATGGAGAGGACTCCATGTCATTTTATTGCAGCAGAATGGGGGTGTGGTCTTGACGGGGGACAGCTGGCTTCACGCGGCCAGTACCCTGGGCTGAACTGTCACTGGGGTAAATGGAGTGTGACATGGTGAAGTATTTTATTTTTTCATTTTTTTTTTTATTAGAGGGAGAGAGAGAGTGCCAGGCAGGCTCCACACCCAGTGGGGAGCCCGACTAGGGGCTGGATCTCATGACCCTGAGGTCATGACCTGAGCCAAAATCGAGAGTCAAACGGACGCCTTAACCGACTGAGCCACTCCGACGCCCGTGGTAAAGTATTGTAAAAAGAATATGTGGTATCAGAAAATCAAGCAGTCTACAGTTGGTACACAACACCAACCCTCAAGCACCCCCCCCTTTTTTTAAAGACTTTATTTATTTGTCAGAGCACAAGCAGGGGGAGTAGCAGAGGCAGAGGGAGCAGCAGGCTCCCTGGACTTGATGCGGGACTGGATCCCAGGATGCTGGGATCATGACTTGAGCCGAAGGCAGACACTTAACCGACTGAGCCACCCAGGTGTCCCACTCTCAAGCACCCTGTCATCACCAGCTGGACTGCATCCTCCGTCTCGGAAGGAATGGCAGACCTGCTCTGCAGACCTTGTTTCATCCCCAAAGTACTTTGCATTCCCTTCCTGGTCCTCTTGCCTGGGAAAATTCCTAGGATCGGAACTATTGCATGAGTGGTTCAGAGTGATAACAGAACCGACTTCACAATTCAGATACACTCACTCAGTAAGACAGGGTCTGTGAAACACGCCCATGGACGTGTGGCATTAAATCGACTGTGTTCTCTGGCAGGCAGGCCTCCCACTCTCCTTGCCTGCAGAACTCGAGCCACTGGCTTCACGCACCGCAGAGATGCCCACACCTCTCGACTGCCCATCCAGCTCGGCCTTCTCTGAGCCCCGTTACTGTGGGGCCACGGTGAGCGCAGTCCTTCCCCAAACCTGCTGTCGGCAGTCACGTTACCAGTTCTCATCAGGTGGCAGGTCTCCTGACCAGTCCAGCGCCCAGCTGCCAATTCAGCCCATTGTTTCTGTCCCCGGCAGTGACTTCTCCAAAGAAAGACCTAGGACTCTGGGGGCGGTAAGAAGGCTGGGCCTCAACGCCTCCAGAGCACCAGGGTTGGGCGTGAGAAATCCTGTGGCTTTGCATAACTCCCTTCTGCCTACATCTCCTTTTCTCCTGGTCTGCTTGGCTCATCCTCAGAGCTCACACCAGCCCTCTTGCTGCCCATCCCCACTCCCCAGCCGGTCAAGTGCCACTCTTTTGGACTCTCCAAATGATCCCGTGGCCCCACATACTGTTTATAAATTTGCAGTTTGTTTCCCCATGAGGCGCTCGCTCCTGAAGGGCAGGAAAGATCTTTACTTCTTTTTGCCAGACCCACAGGGTCAGTAAGCCCGGAATAAGCAGAGAACCACGTGCAGAACAAAGCAGAAGCTGGAGGGCAGGTGGCTAACCTTGGAGAGTGGTGTACTGCAAACCAGACGTTTGCTGAGAATCCCTGCCGTCTGCTGAGCCTGCGCGAACTTACCCTCAATCCTTCCAGACGAGACAGCATTGTCACTGCCCTCATCATGGACAGAAGACAGGCTCAGTGAGAGGAGCCACGTGGCCCGAGGCCACGCTGAGTGAGCTGTAGGGGCCGCAGCTGCAGCTCGGACCGTGGAACGAGAGCCAGAGGCCAGAAGTCCGAGCCTGGCAGGGACACGCAAGGGAAAGAACGCGTTCCCTCCGTGCCTGCGCGACCTCCTCCTGTGAGCCTGCGGGTCAGGCTGCATCTCTGGGGTTTGACTTCTAACGATCTAAAAGTTTTTTTTGTTTTTTTTTTTTAGAGTTTGGCTTTTTATAGAACATGTTACAAAAAAGGTTTAGTCAGAGACCAAAGTCCATGCCATCCTAGGCCTCCTCAGATTCTTCTTTGCGCCCATGTCATCTTCTGGGGGGCGGCCGTGGTGAAGGGGCAGGGCCCACCGGTTCCCCCACTACAAGCGAGGCCCCCGATGCTGATGAATTTGCGCCTTTGCAAACAAGCCTGGCCAGAAAGGGTCAATATTTAGCCCAGCCGCTTTAATGAGCGCATGGCTCTTACCTATGTGACTGTGCCCAGCACTTCATCACGGCGTGCAGCCTGAGGACCCAGCAGATGTTGACTGGCGTGGAGCCGGCTGCCAGGGCTCTGAGCACCAGGGACGTGAGGGCCTCGGGAGAACCCCGCACCCGAGCAGAAGCTGAGCGAAGGGCCCTTCTAAACTCTACTATGGAACATCAATGCTTAAATTCATAGCAAAAATGCATTTACTTCACAGGCCGCTGCCAGGCATTGCATCAGGCAGTGAGGTTGCAGACAAAACGGGGTCCCAGTGCCCCAGTGCTAGGATTGCGTGTGGAATCCGCAATCAGTGATGGACTCGCTGCCTACAACAGGGGAGTCCCGTGTGGCTGCGGGTAAGGCGAGGGCACAGCCTCGGAAACCACACCTGCCCTGCAGGTCGCCGTGTACCCCTGCTGGGCTGGCTGGGGAGGGACCCCGAGCACTGGCTCAGGAAGAAATGGCCCAAGAGACACGCTCCCGCTCCTCCACCTGCCCGGCTGACTTGGAGGCTCCGTGTTTGGACAACGAAATGTGTTGTAGCTTGTCTTGCTGGGAAAGTCTCCCAGGAGCTAAGCTTAGTCATGTGAAATGAAGCAAGGATGGGCCAGCAGGCCCTGATAACACCCCCTTCAGAAACCCCAGGGCCTTAAATAGGAAGACCCTCTCGGAGACCGGGAGCGGGGGGCAGGGAGCAGGGGTGGGGGAGGGCAGTGTCGCCTGCAGGGTGGAGGCTGTGGACAAGGAAGGCGGCAGTATCCCGGGGCCGCCCTGATGGGGAGAACGGGCAGGACGTGCAGGTCAGGTGAGGCCGGCGTGCTTCACTGGAAAGTTAATGACATGGTTGAGGGAAAAGGAGAACGGGCGCAGCGTCTGAGAAAAGGCGGCTCTGTAATTGCCAAGTCTGCTCTAGAGTGGCCCATGAGTCACGACATTCCCAACAACCCAGTGGAGGGAAGCCTCCAGACGTCCACAAGTAAAAGCGCCAGTGCCGCTGGGCCGGTGGCTGTGACCAGAGGCTGGTGAGATTCAGCGCGCAACACCCAGAGCAAAGGGTCGGGCCCGGCCTGAGCTGCTGTCCGTCACGGGGCCCCTTCCTGGATCTGGGGCACACGACTGGCGTTTTCTCCTCAGGGCAGAACCCACACAAACAAAAACGGCATGTTCACAGCCCACATCCTTGTGTTGGAAACCCTCGAAAAGGAACAGGGTGGAAGCTCTGTGGGAACGGCCTAGAACTGCGTGGCCCTCGGTGTTGGGTTCTAAATCCCTGTGGACCTGTGGACGGGCAGTTTGCTAATCCAGGGAGGGCTCTGCGATCTCCCTCCGACAGCGGCCGGAACAGGCCATCGAGAAGGGCTGAAGGAGACCCAGGGGAGTGAACCATTTGTCACAGAGGGAACGGGACAGTCCTGTGTCGGGTTAGTGGCTTAGGCCCCACACTTCCCTCCCAGGTAGCAGTGGAGGAATTTTGGCACAAGGGGGTGTCTCCCTTCTCAGCCTGACAGGTACAATGTGCTTCCACCTGAGGGTCCTGGATCACAGGACGGGCCCAAGCAAAACCCAAACCTCTACGGTCCCTTGGGTCCGGGGGTGCTGGGTGGTCTCACGCATTCCACCCATTCCTCTGTTGATGGAGCAGAGATGTGGGATCACGCACTAGGAAGATCTCCACCCTATTGGAATGTAGCCATCACTGTGCTTTTAGCTCAATGTAAAGTACGTGATCTTAACCATGGCTAGAGGAGGAGGATGACAGCCAAAGTTTGGCACCCTGCATCAGGTCGGCCAGCGTGCCCTCCGAGGCTCTGCCCAGCATGTCTCCAGCTCCAGCCTTCCCTCTCCTGACCTGCCCAAAGAGCGTCTCTCAGTTCCCATGTGGACAGAGGGTGCTGGGCCATCCAGCCTGGAACCCTGGGTCTGGCTGGGAGGATGCTCTTCGGGCTGAGGGCCGGGCTGGTTCCTACCCACTCACCAGGCATCCCATCTCCTTCCAAGGAGACCCAGCGAACGCCACAGGCTGTCCCCGAAGCCAGCTCAGGCACCTGGCTGCGCTTCTCAGGAAATCAGTGGCGTTGCTCCAGACCCTGGCGGACCTGGCTCTGGGCAAGTTTGCTGAGCATGCTAATGTGAGCAGGGTATACGGCGATCTTCACCGCTTCACAGAATCACATGTTAGCAAGCCAAACTACTTTTCTGAGTGAAGGCCGTTGGGTGCACAGGAGCTGCTAATTTCCAGAGAATCCTGCCTGGGGCGGGGAGGGGGCACAGTGGAGGGGGGCTGACAGAGCTGAAGGGCTGCGGCGGGGGGGCTGGGGGTGGGAGCAGGCACAGGTTGCTCCCTCCACATGCTGTCAGCCCTCACACTGGTATCCTCATTTTGCAACCGAGGAAACAAACAAATTCAAAGTCTGTGACATTTTTCTTGAATTTGCAGCCCTCTGCCTAATTAGTTTGACACCTGAAGTTTTCAAAGACAGGATCAGGTCTGCCACTCCCGGGACTGCAGGGCTCTGGACAGGGTGGGAGTGTGGGCTGGGCAGGGGGTGGCCTGAGAACTCCTCAAGCCTTCTCCCAAGAATGCTCCTATGGCCTGGAGCACACTCATCTAACCAAACAGTTTTACTAGCTGGCTCAGAAGCACAAGGTTTTCCAAACAACGCAGCTCTGGCAGAGACCGTCCTGCCGCCATTCTAGAAAAAGCAGGCAAAACCTGGATCTAGCTTGCCAATGAGAAAGGCCAGCAAATGCCCAGTTCCCTTGGCCGGGATTATATAACTCAGCTGCAGACCCAGCTCCAGGGCCCAGGGCAGAGCCCCAGGGAGGGACCCCGGCCAGGTCACCAGTGTTTGGTAACACTCAAAGGACACCGTGTCACCTCTACACATCTCAGACAGCAATGGGGAAGAAAAACGGGAGTTTCGAGCCCGTGTGCCCACGTCAGGTTAACTAACTTCTCTGAGTGGCTTCCCCATCCATCAGTCTATCTCCCAGGCTGCTGGGATGGTTTGTGGGCTTGTCGGGTAAAGGCACAGTCACTGCATGGGTTTCCTTGGGATGGCTCGGGCTGCCACTTGGAACACCAAGGTGCTGAAACTGTCACCACGATTGTTTCAAACCATAGCAGTTCCTGCGTGCTGCCCAAACTCTTGCAGGAGCTTTTTTTTTTTTTTTTTAGAATTTAAAAGAAGTGTGGTAAAAACATAAAGCTTACCCTCGAACCCATTTCTAAGTGTGCAGTCCAGTGGTGTTAGGAACATTCGCATTGCTCTTCGGCCAACCCTCAGAACAGGCTCGCCCTACAAAATGGAGCATCAACACCCGCTGAACCGCCTTCCTGCCACCCCGGAGCACCCCACTCCACTTTCTATCAATGTGGCTGGGGTGTTTCTTCTCTAAAACAAGCACAACTCCTCACGGCCATCAATACCACAAAAGACACTCTGTGGGAGGCCCGGTTTTGGCAGCAGTAGCTGGGCGCTGGTCAGGGATCAGAGGGGAGCGTGGGGGACAGTCCTGGCCGCACTCTATCTGCTGCTCCGTCCACTGCCAGGGCTCTGGGGCCTGAGCTGTGACACAGAGATCTCAGGCCACCACTCAGAGATCTCAGGGCTAGATCCTGGTAAATCACAGGTTTTCCAAGTACTGGATATGAGTAGACACTTGTCCTTGGACCATGTCTCGGGCTCCATGAGCTCCATGAGATTGGGTTTTCCAGCCACGGCTGGCCATGAACGTGTGTGTGGGTGTGGACGTGCCGATGGCCGTGGGGTGGGGTGGGTGGTGACATGGGAGGAGCGGCCTCTCACCATACCCTTGCCTCCATGCCACTCCCACACGTGAGGGCAAGCACACACGCAAACACACACGTGCATGGACAGGATCGTGACGCCCTGCAGGATGCAGTCTCGGTTCCCCCACGCACGGGCATGTTCCAGCCACAGTGTCTGCTTTCTGCCCCGCACACACTCAGGACCGCGTGGCCGCAGGGCCTCCCAATCCTGGACCTCTGCCAGGCCCCTTCCTTCCCTGCCCTCGGGGCTCACCCGATGCCTTTCCTCACCCACTGCCTGATGCGGGGCTTCTCTGGAGGTTGACCTGAGGCAAGAATGCGGGTACACACAGCGTTTGGAGGGTGACCCCGGGAGACAGGGACTGGCATCAGGAAAGGACAGAGGTAGCCCCAGGAGCCAGGGTGGACGTGTCTTGGCAGCCCTGCTGCAGGAGCAATTCATGCAGCCCTACATTGGTTCTGTGTCTTCTTCTGGGTCCATGTTTACAAGAACAGAGTGTTTTAAAGGTCCCCATGTGGGGTGAGGGAGCGAGTATGTTTGCCGACTCCCATCCGTCCCTGGTTGACGGAGTCTCCTGGGGACAGAGAAGACCCTGAGGCAGACCTGGGAAGGTTCCTGCACAACGGGGACCTGGGCCCCCAGAGGGGTCAGGAGGCCGGGCACTGAAGGCTGGCAATGTCCCCTCCCTGTTCCCGGGGCCGAGGGCCTGATGCGAGAGAAGCACAACCCTTAGGCCGCTCGTGGGCAGGGCCCTGTGCAAGGTGCTAGGAGGAGCCCCAGCTGTGTGCTGGAGCTTTGAACTGTGTCCCCAGAAACACAGGCTCGAGCCCCAGGCCTCAGAGTGGGACCTGGCTGGCCACAGGGTCATGGTGGACGCAAGTATTGACAATGAAGTCATGCTGGAGTACGGTGAGCCCCACGACCGACAGAACTGTGGTTCTCATAACGGCCCGTGCCCTGGGACACGAATACACACGTTTTCATGTGGCCACACAAGTCCTTCTAGAAGAGCGCCCCGCAAACTCGGGTCTGCTTTATCTCCTTCACGTGCACATCTCTCTCTGAGGCCATCCTACTCACACCTGCTCTGCGTGGTTACAGCTCCTCGCATCCCCCACGCTCCTGTTGAAGCATAGCGAGCTCACCGGCTCAGAGCTTTGCCCCTCACCTTTACTGGGCTGCCAAGGGGCTTGGGGATGCAGGGAGCATGGCACGAGGTGGACAATCCCAAAATGGGGTCCTGGGAAGCTGGTTGGCAGCCCTCAACCCTTCTTGATGAAGACAGTTGGTCCACAAAATCATTCAGGGTCAGAGACCGAATGTGCGTGTCCTTAGCATTCAGGGTTGGAGCCCTGGCCCCATCGTGGTGGTATCAGGGCCCCAAGGTGGGACCCGTGCCCAAATTAGAGGGGAGGTGCCAGAGCACAGAGAGGAGGCTGTGAGCCCCATGGCAAGGAGGCAGCCACCTCTAGCCTCAACATGAAGCCCGCCCTGCCGCCTCCTTGGTCCTGGATTCCCGGCATCCAGCATGGTGACTGGTAGCCTCAGTCATTGAAGCCATCCGGTGTGTGTCTCTCTGTCGTGGCTGGAGCGGACGGAGACAGACCACATGGAGTAGCACACGTGGGAAAGTCCTGGGTGTTTTCACCGACGGCAAAGGAGAAGATTAACAAAAACAAAGCAGGGGCGTCTGGGTGGCTCAGTCAGTGAAGTGTCTGCCTTCAGCTCAGGTCATGATCTCAGGGTCCTGGGATCAAGCCCCACATCAGGCTCCCTGCTCAGCAGCTCCGCTGCTCCCCCTTCTCGTGCTCTCACTCAAATAAATAAATAAAATCTTTTTAAAAAATGAAATAAAAAACAGACAAAAAAGAAACTCCATGAACTCGAGTGATCTGCCCAGTGTGCTCTGCTGGCCATCAGCCTCACATGGCTTCCGGGGTCAAGCTTCAAGAAGGGGATGTCCCAAAAATCGGAATGGCCTGGCAGGCGGTCAGGCCAGCCTGCAGAGCTGTGAGTGACCTTCCCGAGAGTGTCCCTGTCAGCAGTGCCTCCAGGTAGGGGCGAGGCAGACGGATTTGTCCCGAGGCCCCTCCTCCTCCTGGAATGATTGTAGGAAAGGAGGCAGGGGGCTGGGTTGGGCAGGGCAGGAACATGAGACTGACTTCATGGGGAAGTGACGCTAACCTCTAATCAGGGACAAGACCACCCAACCCATCCAAGGAGGCAAAACGTCTGGGGACAAACGTTTGAAAAATGTTTACAGTGGTGGTCTTTGAGAATGGGATTATGGATGGCTTGAATACCCTTTTGCCACCTTCCCGTCAATTTCTAGGAATTCCTGTAGCCACAGGAAAATAAATGGCACAGAGTCCTCCGCGCAGGTATGACAGCACTCTCCCGCTCCCAAGCTGGTCACTCAACCCGGCCCCGGACTTCCCCTTCATTGAGCTGACCCACAGCCAGGACTTCCGAGGACTTGAGCCTCTCTCCTTTGATGAGTCACCACTCCGCCTTGTGACTACATTTGGGGCATTATTTAAACCCTAGACCTTTAAACTTCCCATAATTGTGCTTTGTTTCCTTGAAGAAAGGGATTTTCAGCGGGTGAGACTTGCCCGGCTGCCCGTCTGGCTGTAGCCAACTCCTGTACGCTTCAGGGTCACTTTCCTCCTCTGCTAAGCGAGGACAACAGTGACACCGCCCGCCCAGGAGTACTGGGAAAACCGAATGGGTTAAAACTCGGCCACAGGCCGACAGGAGTGACAGGTGCAGAGGCCTCTGGGGGCATGGGTGGGACAGACAAACACAGGACCCCCGACCCGGCCGCCCCGAGCCCCTTGGGGGGCTGCACAACAACCAGGGGCAGGCTGGCCAGGCGTCACTCTTTTTCACACTTCTGATGACGAAGCTGGTGGAACTCCAGGAATAGGTGGGCAGCTTTTCCTCCCTAGACTGGGGGGCCCCTAGTCTCTGAGGCAGCGTGGGGCTGGGTCGGAGGTCACACTCAGAGCCCGCACAGAGAAGGCCCCGTGGTTCCTGCTGCCCAGTGCACACTCCCTTGTCCGACCCGTCTGTGCACAGCAGCACACTAGGCCCCTGCGGCCCCTGCCCGCTCTGCCCCTGCCCCCGCTCGGCGTGCTGTGTGTGCTCGGGTCACCCCCAGGAGAGGCCATGGTGCCGGTGGGGACTTGGGTTTTGCTCAGAGCAGTACTGCCAGCAACCGGCACCCAGCCCGGCTCACAGCTGCCAGTCAATAAATATTTGTTGAACAAATGAGTGAAACCTCTCCTCCCAGTTAGGTTTCTGCCTTCAGTTTCTAATTCCAGGCAACGGTGGCCGCTGCCGAATCAGGAGGCCTCCCCCTGGTGAACTTGGCTGATTTTCATCTGCTGTGGGAACCTGTGACAGGCCCCGCAGGTAGAAAGAGACTGGAATCATTCATGGTTGGAGACCTGAGATAATTCCCAAAGTGTCTCCTCCTTTTGAGCTTTGTGACCTGCCAGGCGGAGGCCAGAAGGGCTCCTGCACGTGCCACTTACCCTGTCCTGCTGAGCACGCGGCCCCTCCAGCTCCTCTGCCCCGAAAACCAAGGCCCCGTTGAGGGCCCATGGGAGCAAAGCTCAAAGGCACATGGGCTCTGCAAACACCTGACATGGCTTCAGGGGAAGGAAAAGCAGAAAAGCGAAGGGACAAAGGCATTGTTTGAGCTAAAACGACTCTCACAGAGATCTCATCTTGCGCAGCAGGCAGGCCCTCACGTGTCCACACCATACGATCCCCTGCAGGCCAGCGCATCTGCTCTGTGAGTCAGGGCCGGCCGGGGCCCAGCTCTGCCAATCCTGCTTTTGCTCTCTGCTGGGCTGAGGCGTTCCCCGCACACGGAAAGTTGGCTCCGTGACTTAAAGCCTGATAATCACCTGCCTCAGCCCACTTGGCCATGTTGTTTTTCCCAAAAGCAATCCCTGAATCCCTGTTTTCGTTGTGAAATATGTCATAAATACAGGAAAGCACGGAAAATGTATACGTACAGCTTAAAGAATCTTAACAGAAACAGAGCGAGGGTGGCGGCACAGGGGATGCCAGTCAAGGGTACAAAGTCTGCGTCCCACCATGAGAACGACGATGCTGTTATGCAGTGCCCAGGCTTATTAACTATCCTGTGCCGTCTGCTTACAAATTCAGGACGGTACATCTTATGTCAAGTGTTCTTATCACAAATAAGGAAATTAATTAAGAGGGCGGGAGGTGATGACAGATTTATGGCACTGACTGTCGCAATGGTTTCACAGGTGGGTACTTATCTCCAACCTCATCAAGTTGTATACAAATATGTCCAGCGAAGCAGAACACGCCCCCCAGAGGACCCCTGAGCCGCCCTCCCCACAGGGGACCATTCTCCCAACTGTTGTGGATCTTTCTTTTTTTGAAGTTCTTCATGAAAGTTTTATTGAGATCTCTGAGGAAAGCAGAAATCAAAATCATTTTGAGGAGGGAGGAACACAGTATCTTCTAAATCACTGCAAATGTTTCTTATTTATTCATTCAGGGAATTTCTTCCAACAACTATCAAGAAATTTTTTTAAGATTTATTTATCTGAGAGAGAGAGCGTGAGTGAGCAAGGAGGAGCACAAGGAGGTGGAGACAGAAGCTCAAGCAGAGTCCTTGCTGAGCGTGGAGCCCGACGCGGGGCTCCATCTCATGACCCTGAGATCATGACCTGAGCCGAAACCAAGAGTCAGCACCCAGGTGCCCCCAAATCTTTTAATTAGAAAACGTTTTTAAAATAGTTGAGGGGCGCCTGGGTGGCACAGCGGTTAAGCGTCTGCCTTCGGCTCAGGGCGTGATCCCGGCGTTATGGGATCGAGCCCCACATCAGGCTCCTCTGCTATGAGCCTGCTTCTCCCTCTCCCACTCCCCCTGCTTGTGTTCCCTCTCTCGCTGGCTGTCTCTGTCTCTGTCAAATAAATAAATAAAATCTTAAAAAAAAAATAGTTGACATACAATGTTATATTCATTTCAGGAGTAGAACACAGATTCGAGGATTCTATACGTTCCACAATGCTCACCGTCGGCCATTGCAGCATGTTGTTACGATGTTACTGACTGTATTCCCCACGCTGTGCGGTGCATTTCCACAACTTACTGGTAACTGGAAGTTTGTGCTCTTGATCACCTTCACCCAAACCATCAGTTTCTTCTCTGCATTTAGGAGTCTATTTCTGTTTTTCAGATTCCACATACAAGTGAAATCATGTGGTAGCTGCCTTTGTCTGACTCTCTGCACTTGGTCTTACGGATGTGTGGATCTGCAAAAAACCTACAGTTCCGTTTCAAAAAGCCGAGCAGGTCCAAACCTCACTTTGTAGGGCCCTCATGCCCCATCGGATGGCCAGTCGCCACAGGTCTGGCTTCAGTCTCCTTGGGGTTCCCCAGGGGCCCCCCAGAGGCACATGGTGGGGCACTATGTGAATTAGGTATTGCCTCTCCGGCTGCAAGATGCTCAGAAGGGAGTGGACTGCTCTGGCCTTTCCGCCTCCAGACTTGCGCTGGCTGCCAGAGGCTGAAGTCCGTGTGCTTAGGTGCTTAGAAAGCGAGGTGCTTAGAAAGCGAGGCGCTCACTGCTCCAGGGAATGGACAGAAGAGGACAGAGAAGTGGGCCAGGCACATGGTGGATGTTCTGTCTTCATGTTCCAAACACGGTAGGAGGTGGTCAGTTGCTCTGTGTTCATGACCTGTGACGACCTGTGTTCTGAGCTCCTGCTGCAGGCTGGCCGGGCTGCCTCCCCACAGGCCCCCTATCCTCCCTCCTGGGGCCAGGCTCTCTGTCCCCAGTCTTCCATTCCTCGGTTTTCTCCCTACTTTGGTAGAGCACATCCTGATAGTTTCCTGAAGGGTGGAGGGTGGAAGGAATGGAAGTAGAAAACACTGCTTGAGGGTGGTCTCCCGGGGCTGCCCCAGACTCACCACCCCTCCCCAGGGGCTCCCGGAAGAGGGCCCACCGCTGGGCTCAGGGTTGCAGAAGACTAGGAGGGTCAAGTTCATGTCTGGAAGAACTCAGGTTAGTGTTGGCCTGCTCGCGGAAAACCTTCAGGAAGACGTGGATGGCAACCCCAGGACCTCTGCATGGGCACTGGTGCGGGGGTTCATTCAAAGTCTTACTGCCTGGAACCTGGACATGAGACCTGGGTGTCTGATGCCCTCCACAGGATATTGTGGCCTTAGGGGGTGTGTGAGCTGTTTCTGGGTGCTGAGGAGGCCAGGTAGGGAGTCCCGGGCCCTGCTCCGCTCTCTGGGGCGGAGGGACATGGCACTCAGGCCGGCTCTGTGACCTGGAGGAGAGGCACTGGAGCCACAGCCCATGCGCTGCTGGGGGTAAACCATGGCAAAAGCGATCTTAAATGGGGTCCAGATGATCACATCCCCCATCTCAAGACTGGCAAGCTTCTGTGGTCACCTGAAAACATGCTGGCCATGCGTTTCCACCCTGGGCACCACTAGTGTGTGTTCGTTACCTTGCAGTTCCTTCCCGCAGCTCCCCACCTTTAAACTGCGAGGGTGGGGCTCTAGGGGTCTTCCCTGGGGTGGGGAGGCATCAGGATCGCCTAAGAGAGTGTGTGAGCAGGGTTCCCCACACCCCACCCAGGGACTGTGATCCCACCCAGGGAACTCTGAGCCAACCCGTCAGCGGCGAGGCCCAGGTGGCGTGTTTTTGAAAAACCTTGGGTGATTCTTATGTAACCCAGAGTTGAGAAACACTGATGGATGATTCAAAGGCCTTTTGTGGCCTTGGGAAACGGCAGGTAATATTTTTCAAGACGAAATCCACAGGGCTGTGGCGCGGGATGCACTCAGACCCCCGGGGGGCGGCCTCGTGGGCACGTGTCCTCCAAAGCCTGGAAGACACAAGCTGGCTTCCCACACTGCTGCAGAGAGGTGGACGCCTTCTTTCCTGTCCCCGGAACTACCCATTCATTCGCCTGATTCCTTCGATCTTTTACTTCGCAGGCTGAACAACAGAGTCGCTGTTTCTTTGCCTCCACCCTCTCCATTTAAACATCACTTAATTAAAATACATATGGATTAAATGATACATTGTCTCAGCTTCACTTCCAAGTAATCCAGGGTGGGGAGCTGTGGCGGTGGACAGGTGGAGGGAGGCTGGCCTCGAGCTGATGGGCAGACAGGCCAGGCACAGGGCACTCTTGGGGCACCCTTCCATTTGGACCAGGTAACCCACAAAAACAGCAACTTGCACATGGTGCTGTTCTTTTATATATATATTTGACAGTTTCCACTAAGGAGGCAAATCATACATTTCACTATATCCTCACGGTTCCCATGAGGGAACCACAGTTCCCTTTGTGGTTCCATGTTGCCCTAAGAGCTCGACCGACAATTAGCTCTTCAGAAAGACCGGACAGCCATTTAAACCCTCGACTGTTGTGCACAACCTCAGAGTTTACGGAATGGGTACTGCCTGAGGCTTCCAATACTAGTTGCTTGAATTCAAAAACATGTTACCCATTATTTTATTTCCTTATCTATTTTTAAAGATTTTATTCATTTATTTGAGAAAGAGAGAGCGCATAAGCAGGGGGAGCGGCAGAGGCAGAGGGAGAAGCAGGCTCCCCGCTGAGCAGGGAGCAGGGAGCCCCACGCCGGGCTTGATCCCAGGATCCTGGGATCATGACCTGAGCTGAAGGCAGACACTTAACGACTGAGCCACCCAGCCACCCTAATTTCATTTTTAATAAGTGAATCTAAGCTGGACTACAAACAGTGTGGCAATCGAGGGTTGGAAAATCTGATTTAAGTTCTTTGTAAACTGGGAAAAATCAAGGAGGTAACTGAAGACCAGCAGACATGAAACAGGTACCCAAAAGTGCTTGTTGAGTTAATTTGCTTTGATCCCCCTTTCAGACAGGGCTTTTTACCTTGAAACACAATTTTCTTACGTGCCACAGCTATTTCCTTCACTCAGTATCTGCACTTCTAAAGCCCCCCGTGATGGTGAAACTCATTTTGCTTTCTACACTATTAATTCTGAGAAAGTTCGAGCCAGCAAAACTTCCTGGAGTCTCAAAAGAGGACCCCCTGTCCACTCACCAGGCTCACTCACTCAGTGGGAGAGCAGGTGCTCCTGCCTGCACAGGAGAAGGTAATTAGAATTTTGGTGTAAGACATCGTCCGTCATCTCTTTTTAAAGCCTTCGGTTTTAGAGAACGCTCACGCAGGCCCAACTCTCACCAAGTTTCTTCTGAGAGCCTTGAGCACACACTCAGGGGCTGAGGGGAAGGGGACAGTGTTTGGGAAGCCCTTCTGACTGGCAATAACTCAGCACCAGATGACACACCCCCAGAGTCCCACGGGCTGCTCTTCGGAGCCACCGGGTGCCCCTTGGGTAGACAGACACCTTGGGTGGAAATGTCAGATCTCCCCCGTGTTCATACTGCTTCCTTTCCGGAAGTGATTCAGCTATGCAACTAAACAGTTACTTTGTTCTTAGTCCCAGTCAAGTGCCACAGATGCAGGGAGGGGTCGGGACGCTGCGTGAAGAACGTGGGTCTCGCACTGGGAGCTGAACCGACGTGGGCGCCACCGGCCAGGACAGCATGAAACTCAGCCCGCACACAGGCTGGAGGGAGGGATTGGGCAAAGCTTCTCAGGAAGTGGTATTTCAGGCCCTGGACGGGCCCTGCGTTGGGTGGGACGAGACACAGGAGGCATTCCAGGGGGTGGAGACCTCCCCAGCCAAGGCTCAGAGAACAATGTGCTTTCCTGGAATGACAGTCCGGGGGGGGGGGTGCGGGAGGACAGGTGCTGAGGGTGGGCTGATGTCACCTCACGGAAGGGCCGTGTTAAATTAGACTAATGAGTTCGTGCTGAGAAGTGACACTGCGACCGAAGCCAAGCAGAACCGAGAGGCTGATGGGAGTTCCCAGCGAGGCTTTGCTGGAGCTCACGCTCCAGCTGGAGGGAGATGCACAGAGGAATGTGGCCTTGGGCCGAGGCCCCAGGGAGAGGTCGGGGGAAAGCTGTGACAGCTAAGCACGTGCAGGTGGGATTTATTAGCACCTGCTCACCCAAAGGTCATGCTTCTCCAGCTGTGGCATGTCTGTTAACATGTTAAATATTTAGCGCGATACTGAAGGCAAAAGCTGGCGAGACGTCAGCACCGGGGTCCACGGTGGTGCAGACTGGCTATGTCCTCCCCCCACGTTCCTGTAAGACGTGCTCCTCAAGGCGCAGAGTCTTCGCCCTTTGCTCTTCCTCATGGAGGCTACATCTCGCGGTCAGGGTCAAGGGACCGAGTCCAGTCCCTGCTCTGTCTCAACATGGTTAATGAGTATTCTGGAAGGGCACCCCTGGTTTCAGTGTCCATGAGATTGGAACGGGAGGCCCATTGGCAGACCGTGGTCAATGAGGAAAGGTAATGGCAGCACGAGGCAGTGCCTGGGAGGACAAGGGAAGGGAAGCTTGCAGAAACACGTCTGTGTTAACTAAGGCCTGACTGCCATTCAGAACTGAAGATGCCTTCAAGGTTTGAGCATGGGTGACCAAGACAGCAGGAGGAAGAGCAGGTGTTGGGACAGAGGGAAGAGAAGCTAACGACCTCTGTTGGAATTTATCTGTTGCAGTTTCTCCATTTTTTAAAAATTTTATTTATTTATTTAAGAGACAGAGAGAGAGAGAGAGAGAGAGAGCGCGAGCATGAGTGGGGCCAGGGAGAGGGAGAAGCAGGCTCCTAGCTGAGCAGCGAGCCCATCGCAGGGCTGGATCTCAGGACCCTGGGATCACGACCTGAGCTGAAGGCAGACGCTCAACCAACAACTAAGCCACGCAGGCACCCGAAGTTTCTCCATCTTGAGACACCCTGTGGTCTTGGAAGATAGAATGTCCTGGGCTGTGACAGAACATGGACTTCTGGCCTCCACACCTAAGAGTTCCAGCGCTGCTGAGCCTCCCTCATCCCCTCAGAGGCAAGGCTCTCCCAGCAGTGAAATCATCTGGCACCGTCATGTCAACAACCCACGCAAGCGGACAGGCCAGAAGCAGCTTCTGTCCCGATGGCCTTGATGGCTCAGAACTCTGAAGCTCACGTTCTCCCAGGAGCGGACAGTGGCACAGGCGACCGGCCAGCCGAAACAGTGCTCACCTCTGCAACCTCCAGTTCTCACACTGACCGGATGCGAGGACAATACGAGCAAAGCGCTCGGTGTGTTAGGGGAAAAACAGGGAGGAAATGAAGGCCAGCTAGCCTCTGGTTATACTCACCTATTCACAGTAGTTAAGTTTTAGATGACCTTCACTTTCAATAGTGATACTCTGTTCTTAATTTTCAAAATGTTTATTATAAATACAATCAGATAAACAATTATGAATTACAGGAAAAATTTTGACATTAAGTTTTAACATTAAAAAAATTTTTTTTAAAGATTTATTTATTTATTTTGAGAGAGGAAGAGAGAGAGACAGAATCCCAAGCAGACTCCACGCCGAGCATAGAGTCTGACGCAGGACTCAGTCTCACGCGCCTGAGATCAGGACCTGAGCCAAAACCAAGAGTCGGACGCTCGGCCGACGGAGCCACCTGGGTGCCCCTATCAATTATTCTTCAAAGTGGCACCAACATTTCTGTAGCATGAGGCGGAGTGGGGAGTGGAAGGAAAAGGAGGCAAGCGCCCGGTGTCTGCGGCGTCCCATCACATGAATGAGCGACGACAGTGAACACAACACAGACGCAGCCCCTGAGAACACAGCGGGAATTGTCGAAGGCACGCAGGTGCGGGAGGGGCTCCCAAGGGGCCAGACGTGGGGCAACCTGAGAGTTGCACGTGCGAGCACAGGACCAGCTAGCTGTGATGGCGAGGAAGGGATTCGCTCGTGGTTTCCAGCGCCTCCCTCTACAGAGAAGCCGCGTGTGAGCAGCCCGGCAGGACCACCCTAGCCCGGGATCACAGGGACCACGTCAGGAGCGGGACAAATTCCGACGGCGCCACTGGAC
Source organism: Ailuropoda melanoleuca (assembly GCF_002007445.2). Classification (NCBI taxonomy): domain Eukaryota; kingdom Metazoa; phylum Chordata; class Mammalia; order Carnivora; family Ursidae; genus Ailuropoda; species Ailuropoda melanoleuca. The sequence continues at coordinate 63,233,782 of NC_048225.1, forward strand.
AGGATGCAGTGAGAACACGGCACTCCTTTGTGAAACTCCTGCCATGGTCGTGTAACTGGGGTGGAACCACGAGGACACTGCCAACAAACCACTGAGGGCTTTCTACAAAGTAACCAGGCTGGAACCTTCCAGAGAGAAGTCAGGAGAAGGGAACTGCTCTGACTTCGAGGGAACTCGAGCGAAACAGGAACAGACGCAACAGCTCACTCCTGGCCCTTCTGTCAAGGACGACCTGGGGCAGCTGGAGAGAGAGGCCTGGCAGGAGCCAGGGGCCCACGCGACAGCCATGTCTCTCGGCTGGTTTCCTGCATGTGACAGGGGCAATCAGCAGATCCTGGGGCGTGGGAGACGGTATTTGGTGGTGACGGGGCCTCAGGCTGGCAGAACTTACACTCAGATGGCTCAGGGGAAAAGTTCTTTTTACTGTGATGGCAACTCTTCCAAAGGACAGTCGAGACTATTTCAAAATAAACATTTTATTTAAAAAATGTTATTGGTTATTTTAGTTGAGCAGTTAAACGTCTCTCTTGTTTTTGAAGAGAAGGGAGGGTGTTCCCACGCCCGGCTAGGCAGCCAGGAAGAGTCTTTGGCTCTGACCGGACGCATCAGTCTGGGATAACACGCGCATTCGGGGCCCTATCCGCTTCGGGTCGCAAGTGGGCAGCTCAGGGCGAGTGGGCTTCTTGGCCGGCCGGACGCACTGGCCTGTTCCGGGGCCCGCCGTCACTGGGGTCACTGGCTAAGGGACCACTGCAGACTTTCATACATCACCTGGTCCTGAGAACAGGGGACAAGACAGACACAGAGCTGGTGAGTGTGATGGGGGCTGATGTCCCACCCCCAGGCCCGCACAGTGACCGTGACTGGAGGTAAGGTCTCCAGGGAGGCCGTGAAGTTATAACGAAGCCAGCAGGACCGGCATCTCTGCAGAAAGACGGATGAAGAACAGGCAGGCCCAGAGAGGCCGTGTGAGGACATGGGGAGCAGCCTCGGGAGAAACCAGCCCTGCTGACACTCGACGAGGGACACCCAGCCTCCAGCCCTTCCACCTGCAGCTCTGCCGGCTTTGGAGTGTGGCCCGCCTGCCGTGGGACGTGTGATCCCGACTCCCAGCTGCCCCCACATCAATCCCCGTCTTTCTGTCACTGCTGTGGGGACCAGCATGATGGACTGTCTACAGAAGTTATGTATTAGGGTCGGCTCATGTACACTATCACAATGTTTTAATTATTGAGGCTTTTGGAAAACAGATCGGTGTTTTTAGCACCCCCCCCCCCCCCCCCCCCCCCCCTACCGCCNCTACAGTTTTCCTGATCCTGCAGTTTGCTTGGTTTCCACAGAACTTTCGGTCGCCCCTGTCTGGTCTCCAACACAAAATACGCAAAAATTAAAAGACCACAGAGTAGAGCCATTTAAATGATTTCGAACAACAACAAAGGTGCTAGCTCTGAAGTGTCTACCGAGCAGCCTGGGGACACACGCCAGAAAGACAGCCATGTTCCCCGACATTTGGCGGTCGCGGAGACATTCACAGAAATGCACCATCGCTCCCAGAAGCGGCCACGATGGGCCCCTCCACACCATGAGGTCTGTCCAGTGTTCAAAGGGGACTTTACGACCATTAGCTTTTATTCTAGGACGATCCTGAATCAGATAAAGGCAGAATGGATGTTCTCTCTGCAACAAGTCAGAACCCTGACCAGAGGGCAGGGCGGATTTTCCATTCACGAGGGAAAGTCATTTCCTGGACTTTACTTAATGGTCACCTCCAATTTGAAAGATGGAAATGAAAAACAAAAAAACACAACTATGTACTTGTTTCAGTGATTTTTCAAGTTTTCTCAGTTTCAAAGGTGAAAATAAAATAGGAATTAGTGAAATGCTGAATTAACTCTGAAATAGGATAAAAGCGTCCCTCTGTATATTAGTATTAGTCTATAACCAGGTTAGAGCAATTCCTTTTTTAGAGTAAAATAACTTCTTAAATTACAAACAAGATTTATCGTAGAAATATTAGAAAATACAAATCAGCAGAAAAAATTAATCCTCATTTCCAGAGATAATTATTATTACTATTTTGGTCCTCTGGAACTTTTAAATTACTATTTTTCAATATATATATATATATATATTTTTTTAAAGATTTTATTTATTTATGCGACACAGATAGAGACGGCCAACGAGAGAGGGAACACAAGCAGGGGGAGTGGGAGAGGAAGAAGCAGGCTCATAGCAGAGGAGCCTGATATGGGGCTCGATCCCATAATGCCGGGATCACGCCCTGAGCCGAAGGCAGACGCTCAACCGCTATGCCACCCAGGCGCCCCTCAATATATATTTTTAAATTAAAAAAAAATTTTTAATTTATTTTGTAAGTGATCTCTACACCCAACGTGCGGCTTGAACTCACAGCCCCGAAATCAAGCGTCGTGCACTCCACCGACTGAGCCAGCAGGCGCCCCTCAATATTTAATGTTTTTGAACAAGGAAGACCACATGGTGCAAAGTTCAAAGAGGACAAAGGTCCCCCAGGCACCAGTCTCTCCCCACAAGCAGCTGTCACTGGTTTCATAAGTAACTGCTTCATGAGGGTCAGTTAAGGAGCCACATAAGGAAGTAAAGCTTCACCTTGATGTCATGCCTTATTTTTAAAAGATCAATCAAATTAATAATTATTCAATTATTCAAACAAATTCTTTTTTTTTTTTTAAAAGTTTTTATTTATTTATTCGACAGAGAGAGAGACAGCCAGAGAGAGAGGGAACACAAGCAGGGGGAGTGGGAGAGGAAGAAGCAGGCTCATAGCGGAGGAGCCTGATGTGGCTCGATCCCAGATCGCTGGGATCACGCCCTGAGCTGAAGGCAGACGCTTAACCGCTGTGCCACCCAGGCGCCCCTCAAACAAATTCTTATTCAAAATTCATACTATGCCCATATCTGAAAGAGAAGTTGTGGTTTCTTCTTTAAGTTTTTCAGAAATCAAATATTTAAAGATTCATGATCACCAAAATATGAAGAAGACTATGCTAGTACTGAGTGTCACTAGGACATACAGGTAGCCTTCCACAGTGTGTGGTATGACAGGTGCAGATACGTTTTTAAATCAGTTGATCCCTTTTAAGACAAGTTACGTGTAAGCCACTTTCTAACACTGATGGGATCAAGTGACCAGGTTAATACGTGTTCTCTGTGCAAGAGCCCCGTCTCCCGCGATTTTTCTGTGAGTCTAGCACAGGGCCTGGCACGCACACAGCAGGTACTCGATACACGTGACGAGTTGGATCTTAGGTAATCAGTTAAAACATAGCTGGGGGAAGGGAAACTCTGACTTGAAAGCTGTTCTCCTCTCCTCTCCACTCACTTGAGGAGTGTCCATGGGGCGGAAATAATCCGGGAAATGAACCATCTACTCCTGAGTGTGGAGAAGAGAATGGAAGAGCTGTGGGCACTGGGTGTGAAAAACATGCCGCCAACGAACAGATAAACAGGAGGGTTGTTCTGGGGTGGTTTAATAGAGGAAGCAAAGAAAAAAATCCGACTGTCTGAGTGAGTTTTCCTTCCTGATGGTAGAACAACGCCAGAGTAAGCAGAGTGAAAAGACTGTAACGTAAGATAATAAATATCTGGGAAAATAATCTCAAGCTCTTAATGTGGACTAGTAGCAAAGCCGGCCTCAGGTCTCCAGGGTGCAGGGAAACCAGCACCGGGAATTAGCTGCGCTGTCTGTAAAGCTATGTACAGGCGGGAGACGGGGAAGGATGACGCAGCCAACATGCACGTCTCTGGATTCTGGGAAGCCACTGGCGGAGGGCCCAGGCTTTTGTGTCAGGAATCTGTCCTCACAGACTGCCAGCCTATCAGGTCCTCCTGGGACCAAAGAGGACGCGGCCACTCATTAGCAATTAGGATGGGCAGGGATCTCCAGGTGGAGCCTAAGGGCCCAGCCCTGCTGGAGTGGGAGCTGGATATGATGGACAGAAAAAGACAAGGAGTGTCTGCTCACTGTTGACACCCCAACCTCAACCAGCTACTGAGGGTTTGCTGGGCCAGGTGACGCATTTCTGCATTTGGACTCTAAGAGCATGCCGAGTATTTGAAAACTGTGAAGGCCAGCTCTGCAGACCTTGGGACAGGACGTGCACACCTTTCTTCTGTCTTTTTAGACATTTCCTCATCATTAATCCTGCATTAACTCACTTCGAAGCAATTGCCATTTCTGTAAGTAGGTCTGAGAGGCTAAAATGTGTGTGTTACTTGCACACTGAACAAAGTCTAGTGATTCTCTTTCAGGAGCAAACTCCAAACCCCAACCTGCCACTACCACGTCACTTAAACTTGAGTTACCAGCATCTTATTTACACATTTTCATTCTAGAGCTTGAAGTTGTGACCTCCATAAAACTCCGCAGCCCCTCACAGCCCAGCCTGGCCAGAGCATCTAATTTCCTAACTGGCTACACTGATTGGTTCTGGCATGGGATCCCAACCTGGGCTGGCCCGACCCCAGGATTCCCTGAGACTCTCCTGCCAGAGCCGGCAGGGAACTCTCTTGCTGGGACATGTCTGGGCCTGGAGGCACCCACCTTCCCCCCTGGAAATGAAGCAATGGGGTGCTTCAGCCAGCATGCCTAGAGCCAACTGTGCTCTCAAGATCCTTGTTACATGGACCGACAAACTCTGTTGTTGTTTTTAAACTCAAGTTACATCATTTTATTTTATTTTTTATTTATTTGAGAGAGAGAGTGCACGCTTGGGCATGAGCAGGGGGGAGCTGCAGGCAGAGGGAGAAGCAGGCTCCCCGCTGAGCAGGGAGCCCAATACGGGACTCGATCTCAGGACCCCGGGATCATGAACTGAGCCGGACTCAGACACTTCACCAACTGAGCCGCCCAGGCGTCCCCAACGAACTTTGTTTTTCCCTGCTCACCTGAGCTCGAGTTGGCTTTCTGTCATTTATAACTAAACGAGCCTTCATTTTAAAAGCAGAAAGAGGTGGCTTATGAATGAGCTGCTCAGATTCACAGCCAGAAAAGTGCCACAGTGAATGCTACACCTTTGGACCTCACCTGTGCCTCTCATTTCAGTAGCACTGTCCTCGACCAGAAGGAAGAGGTTCTTTACCACAGCTCTCAACTGGGAAGGACCAGGAAAAAAGAAGGAAGAAAGATCTGAGACCGCCAATAAACATAATATATATTGGTGTCAAATTCACCTGCAAAAGTGTGCAAAGGAGATAAAGTGAAGACTTGATCTAATTGTTGTAGCTGCTTGGATGAAAACATGGCCAAATTTAGAATCAGGTCAAGTGAATTTCAAACTTCACACGACACATTTGTAGCCTCTGTAATAAAGTCACTCGAGCAGCAAATATGTGAACTTTTCAAAATTACATCAAAGTTTCTAGAAAATTGATCTTTCTGGAGGTAAAGAAAGTAAGAGAGTGAAAAATGAGCTATCCAAGGTTAATACATATAAACCAACTGAACTTCTATATATTAGCAACAGTTAGAATAACAAGATGTAAAAAAATCCACAAATAACATAAAAAAGCATAAGTAACTTGGGAATAAATTCGATGAAAGATGGTAAGATATTTACCATGAAAACTCACAACATTACTGAGTAAATCAGATGGATCAAAGCGAAAGGAATTAAAAAGTGAATAAATTTATAGAAGAGAAAATAAACGAATCTAAATAAATGGACATATGAACTAAGCTCATGAAGTGAAAAACTCACTATTCTTAAGCTCTGCTCTCACAACTGATCTGGATTCAGTCTGATTCCAAATCCCAGCGGGTTTCTCGTGTAGGAATCAATAAGTGGATTATAAACTTTCTAGGGAAACGCCAAGGGCCTAGAATTAAAAAAAAAAAAAACAAAAACTGGGGGGGAAGAGGACAAATTTGGAGAACTTATACTACCTGATTCCAAGACTTATAGAACTACAGTCACCAAGACAGTGGCAAAAAAAGATATCATGGCCTGAAGTCAGATGTAGACAGAGGAAAGGAACGGATCCACGCCATCTGTGAACAACTGGTTTTCAGAGGGTGTGGTGACTCCACAGCAAAGTCTTCTTGACAAACAGAGTTGGAGCAAGTAGGAGCCACATGGTAACACGGAACCATGACCCCCATCTCCCCTCCCACCAAACGAAAACATTAATCTGGGATGGATCACAGGCTTCCATGTAAAAACTAAAAGTATGACACATCTAGAAAAAGGCAAAGCCAAGAACCTTTGTGAACTTGAAATGGCCAAGATTTCCCATGGCAGGACACACAAGCCACACACGCAGGAGCCGAGTCGGCCTTCGTCTAGGATTCAAGGCTCCTGCTCTCCAGAAGGTGCCTTTAGACGACAGAGAGGTGAGCAGCAGACCTGGAGAGAACACCCTCCGCATGCACATCTGAATAAACTAAGAATCTGTGCAAGTTTACAGTCAAGGAGAGAAACAAGCCTCGTGTTTAAGAGTGAAGCACGAGGACAGGACAGAACTCCAAATGGCCCACAAGCAGGTGAAACCACAGTGGCCGTCCTATCGTTAGGAGATGCTCACAGAGAGCTCACAGGACACCGGCTCCCTCACTGTTGGACACTGCCGTGAAAGGACCATGACACTGGGGGACTCGGCCGCTCCCACGGAGGAGTCTGGAGCCCCGGCCGCTCTGCACCAGCTGGGCACCCAGGAGAAGGGCAAGCCCGCACACTGCCCGCGCTCCCACACGAACCTCGTCCCCTCTTGTACACACTCATGAAGGCCACACGCACCCCGGCAGCGCCAAGTGTCCCCCAACAGAGGAAAGGAGAAGGAACCGTGCTATATTCTTATGCCGGAAAGCTGCTCAGGTAGAAATCCCCACACAACAGGGATGGACCCCAGAGCAGCCAGACCAGGGAGTGCACACCGCAGGCTTCCACGGTGTGCTCACAGACGGGTCAGACCTGCGGTCACAGGCAGGGCTGTTGGCAGCAGCCACAGAGGGGCCACAAGGTACTGTGGGAGAGATGGAATGTTCTAGACACTGACTGCAGTGCCGGCTCACAGAACTGTGCATGAGCACCACCATGTGGCTCCATTCCTACCAAACACAGTGAGGCCGGAGGAGGAGCTGCGTCCACACGTCCTAAAGTCCTGACAAGCCCGGGACTCCGGCGGCAGGTGGGGGACAATTTCAACTAAAACAATGTTTTTAATGACAAAACCTTTGGAAGGACACTTACGTCACAAGTCTGTTGTTGATCAGAACAAGGAGCACCAGTCTGTTAAACTGTTCCTGATTTTAATGAATAAGACTGTTCTTCTGAACATGCTCAGCAGAATGGATCATTTCCTCTGAGACACAGGAACGCCCAAGAGGCGAAGGCAGACCAGTGTTTCCAGCTACAGTGGAGAACTCCGTGTGGGTACAGCGGACCCTTCTCTAGTTGAATCAGAACCATCGCCAGCCCAAACCAATTAACTGGTTCCTATGGTCAGCAGTGGTAAGGCTGGCTCAGTCAGCACAACATGAAACTCTTGATCTCTGGGTTGTGAGTTTGAGCCCCGCATTGGGAGTAGAGATTAATTAAAAATAAAATCTTTTTTAAAAAAATAAAAGTGGTACGGTGGTCACCTCACTTAGAAGGTTTACAGCAAACCTTGAGACACGGAACAGGGCAGCCCACCTCATGTAACCCCTTGGACTCTGACTCAGAGGTTTTCAATCAGCGATTACTATGATAAATGCTAGGCCTGGGGTAATAAATGGCTAATGGCTTATAGGAAGTCTTAGCCCAGCAGGGAGGAGGTTCTCGAGACGAAGGCGCAGTACACTTCCAGGAGCCCCGAAACAAGAGGCAGCCAAGTGAACAAGCTTTATCACGGGGGTACCCAAGTCAGCTGTTTCTGGGGCTGCACACATGCCCGCAGCTCTGTGTCACAGCAGCCATCCTCGTCACCACAGATGGATTACCTCCACACAGTAAGAAGCAAACACGCAACATCTGGTGTATGTAAAGAAAAGTGGACCATGTGTTTAGCCATTCTCTGACCTTACGGTGAGGACATCCGTACCTGCCTGAATCACAGGGGTGAGTCCCGGTGCCGTTGGGGAAGTCTGGCTCTAGGCAGATGAGACTCATCGGGAAGGGTGAAGCAGGTCAAGGGACACATGGACCAAACAGATTAAAAATCCCCAGACAGTGTAAAGACCCACATGGGTCATCCTCTCTCTGGCTTCAGTCTTTCAAGGAACACACAAAACTACGATCTCTCAAGAACGTTCCCACAAAGACAATTACTTTCCTTGTTTCCATGAGTTTATAGTCTATTGGTCTCCATTCCAGTCTCATCTCTACATGTTAAGACATTTCTTACCTTTTTTGATACAGAAGATTTCACTTTCTTGAAAGCTTCCTCAAAGTGCTTCTGACTGACCTTGAGTTCACCTGTGGAGCAAATCACAAACAACTGGGTGGAAGGTGCTAGGGTGTGGCCTCTCCCGAGACCCTTCCAAGCAGTCAAGGGAACACAGAGGAGACAGCGATCATATTGGGTCTGTTCTGAATGACAGTCAAGCCCGATACACTCTGCTCATTACATGATTTGGACATTTTTTCATTTTCATTTAAATTACACACCTTACCATATTTAATTTTAAATAAATGCTTAAGTTTTATATCAGGGTCCATTTTAGTGTAAATTTTTTCACTCAGGCAATTGAAACAGCTTACTTTGGGACAAATTATATTAAAAAGTACTTTGTTCATCTTTAATTAGAGAGATCATTACTATTTAAAAAAGAAAGTCCATGTTTTCATTACCTGCCCCCCCTTTATTGAGCTATCACTGACCTATAACATATGTAAGTTTAAGGTGTGCAACTACTGTGATGATTTCAGACATGTGTTGTAAAGTGATCACCACAAACATTAGTTGGCACGTCCATCCCTTTTGTATGTGTGTGGTAATAACTTCTAAGGTCTACTCTCTTACCATCCTTCCAGTATATAATCCATATTGTTAATTAGAGTCATCACGCAATACATCTGATCCCCAGAATGAGTTCATCTTATAGCAGGAAGTCTCACCCTTTGACCAACATCTCCCCATTTCCCGACCCTCTGCTCATCAGGTGTTAATGCAGGACACCCCAAAGAGACTATCACTCTTAAACAGACACCCTTTGAAGGCCCTCTTTGCACCATTTGCGCCTTAACTTAAGGGCGATGTTCAATGAGGAAAAGCCAGAACTGTTCCTTCTTAAGAATCTAAACAATCTAAATAATTTAACTGTGAGTGGAAAGTAATATTCTGTAGTTATTTAAGTGCATACGCATATGCGCTAGTAGACGTAAGGGAGTTATATCATAATACATATTATATACGGAGATAATATCACAACACTGGATCAGAAGGGGCTCTCCTTCTTTATAAGGTCACGTGCCATCATGTAAGTAAGGGAAATCAAACAACTACATGTTGAACAAGGCTTGCTTTAGAATGTTAGTACAACACCTTACAAGAGGACAATTAAAACAGTGAACCATCTACACAGATATTAGGATACCATATTTACCTAAATATAAAATAAAATGTGTAGCTGAACATGTCTAGTGGAAGCTGACTAGCACTACGGATTTCGGGGAGGAAGGTATCAATGTTAAGTCTCTAGAGGACAGGTAACTAGAAATGCAAACTGCAGCAGAGCACAGATGTCAGAATTTGCTGCATGATTATAAATGAATATCCAAACAGCCAATATGTGCAGAGAGGACTGCAAATTTTCAGAAACAAATCCCAAAATGCTGTCTGACTCCCCTCTCAGGCAGCACACTACTTACACGCTGTTTCTTACAAGATATTCAAGTTTGTGAATTATATCACCTACTTCCAAGAGGATTGTTTTATTTTGTTTCAAAAAATCTTTTAAAATTTTTATTTATTTTTTATTATTTTGTTTTAATTCTTTTTTTTTAAGATTTTTTATTTATTTGACAGAGATAGAGGCAGCCAGCGAGAGAGGGAACACAAGTAGGGGGAGTGGGAGAGGAAGAAGCAGGCTCATAGTGGAGGAGCCTTGATGTGGGGCTTGATCCCAGAATGCCAGGATCACGCCCTGAGCCAAAGGCAGATGCTTAATGACTGAGCCACCCAGGCGCCCCTGTTTTATTTTAATTCTTTTTTTTTTATTGTTTTTTTATTATATTATGTTAGTCGCCATACAGTACATCCCTGGTTTCTGATGCAAAGTTCGATGATTCATTAGTTGCGTATAACACCCAGTGCACCATGCAGTATGTGCCCTCCTTACTACCCATCACCAGTCTATCCCATTCCCCCACCCCCTCCCCTCTGAAGCCCTCAGTTTGTTTCCCAGAGTCCACAGTCTCTCATGCTTCATTCTTAATTCTTAACTTTATTTATTTTTTTAAATATTTTATTTATTTATTCGATAGAGATAGAGACAGCCAGAGAGAGAGGGAACACAAGCGGGGGGAGTGGGAGAGGAAGAAGCAGGCTCATAGTAGAAGAGGCTGACGTGGGGCTCGATCCCATAACGCCGGGACCACGCCCTGAGCTGAAGGCAGACGCTTAACCGCTGTGCCACCCAGGCACCCCTAATTCTTAACTTTAAGGCAGAATAAGAAAGCTCTCCATTTTTTAAAAATTATATAATCTGAACACCCTGGCAATTTTTATTTTATTTTTTTCCCTAAATCCAGTGCTCTTTTCTTTTTTTTCTCTCTAAACTTTTATTTAAATTCTAGTTACTTAATATATAGTATAATGTTCGTTTCAGGAGTGGAATTTAGTGACTTATCACTTACATCCTCCAAAAGGAATCTGAAATAGCCTACAATAAAAGCAGTTTGGATAACTGAATCTTAACAAAAACATGGGGACTTATCATGAAGGTACGTGTGCTGACAAATCTCAGCGGCACAGATGCCGCTGGAACTGTAAACACAAGTTCACTCTGAGATTCTTGGGAGCCAAAGACAGAAGGGAGAGGGAGACAGAGAAACTCAGTGGAAATAAAAAAAGACGTGTTTTGGAAATGTGCTGTGTGGACTTCGGCGGGGAGCTCAAGTGGAGAAGCCACCAGATGGCTGTCACGGCACCACGTGAGGGAAGCCTATTGGAACGGTCTCGTTAGAGACACGTCAGCTTCCATATCACAGATGTGAGACAAAGGTCCCTCTGCGGGTCAGCAGTCGTGTGAGGTGTCCAGAGTGACAAGGATGGGGAACAGAGACACTCCAGAAAGCACCGTACCTGTCTCACCTCCGCCCTTGGGTCTTGTCATTTCCTGTCTCAGGGCGCAGACAGACGCTTCCCGAACCAGAGCAGAGAGATCTGCACCCCTGCAGGAGAAGACCCGCTCTCAGTTACTCTAAGACAGTGCAAAGAACAGAGTCTGATGCAGTTTCCAGTCACAGATCACACAACCAGGGAAGAGACTGACCACTATGGTCAGCAGGAAAGAGCTTTTTGCTTTCACTTAAAATATTTCTAGCTTTTAGAAGAAGGATAATAACGACGGAAATAATGCAAGGAATCATAAACATTCCTGTGTTAACAGCTACAGATACTAAAGTTTACGTAAAAAGTCTACATGAATGGCCCAGTCGATAGAAACTTGCACATTCGTCGTAAAATCTCCATCCACGAGGCCTATGCTGCCAACGTGCTGACTGACCACACACGACCTACTGCCTAGAGTAAGCTCACAGGAGAGGCATTTATGGCACCTACTTCAAAAGGGGGAAGCACAAAGGCTAGCAAGTCTTTAATGCCCTGACTCAAGCCCAAGCTGAGTGGACCCATCATAAATGAATTAAAGCAACGAACAAGCTTCCACCTAATTACTTGTGCAATACTATGCGAACCAGCACGGTTCCTGAGTTCCACGAGCAACACTGCTATTGCCTGGTGCTTCACTACATTACATCTTCATCAGAATTCTTGCAGCTCTTTGGGAGAGTTTAGATCTGGGGATAAAAACCTCATTTCTAGACATTAAACTTATTTCATACATAATATTGACCATCCACATAATATATAACATTAAATGCCCACAGAGCTTAAATTATTAGCTGAATGCAATGTTTCTGCGGTTAGGTGTCAGGTTTATAAGGCTGTGCAATAATCACATACATGCTGGGTATCCATCCCTTTCCTTGATATTTAAACATCTCCCACGGGTGCAGAGACCTTGAACTAACATAAACAAGCAGCTGATGACAGCAGAACTCTGTGTCTCTCAAACCGTGTTGACCACAGCATTAACACCCTAACTGTATACCATTCAACGTTAACCCTGACCGCTTTGTGAACCTGCGCCCTACACCGGAGAATCCAGAACATGTGGCCCAGGGTAAGTTCTGCCATTAAACTGCCTCTGTGGGTTTTAGCACTCAAAGCTGTAAACTACTCAATTAAGCCTCCTCCCCCCCTTAAGTAAGTTCATTTAATTGTACGAGTTTGATCTCAACAGGGGTTAGGGGGCAGGATGCACTCTCCTTAGAGGGAGGGAGGGGCTTCTGCTGATTGCCTCCGCCACTGCCTGAGGCTCCAAGAGCATCCTGCCATAGAGATAATCCCTGCCTTCACACCTGAGCCAAGACAGTGAAAAGGATCATCGCCCCAGATGCCCATGTATGAACTACACTTCCTGAGAAGATCCGTGTAGTTTCCAGTGCAATCGTCTTGGTAATAAATGAACTTCTTCAACAGAACGGGAAGTACCCAAGTGCCAGCACTGCTCCCGCCAGTCTGTTGTCGGGACGTAAGTTTACACTGCGGAGTACCGTCCTGAATGCCTCGAACATGAAAATACCGTCTCAGAAGCACAGTTGGTTAAACGTTCAACTCTTGGTTTCAGCTCAGGTCATGATCTCAGGGTCGTGGGACTGAGCTGGTGGCGGGCTCTGCGCTAAGTGTGGAGTCTGCTTGAGATTCTTTCACCCTCTCCCTCTGCCCCTCCCCATAGCACGCTCTCTTTCTCTCACTGAAATAAATATATTTTTTAAAAAAGAAAGAAAACGCTGCCTTTCTTGCTTGGCTTTGACCTAGAGGAGTATCACGAGCACCAACCAATAAGGCTTTCAAAGCCAGAGGGCAGGCATCTCCCCGTTAGTGAAATGTGAGTTCCATTGTCTTCTCTGTGTACCCAAAGTGGGACAGTTAACAACTTTACTTAACGGAAGGAAAATGACAAAATCTACTCCCACACAAATGTGAGAGCGCAGGAGAGAAGGCTGATTTCCTGCTGTCTCACTAACAGCTACGTGGGATAGGGGTGTGCTATGAAAAATGCGTTGAGCCTCAGAAAATGAGGCACACACAGGTGACCCTCTTCAGGGCTGAAGCACCTACACTGAAATGCCTGTTCACGTCTTCCAGAAGAAGGGACCGACAACTGGCGAAGGCAGCCACAGTGAACAAAGAAGCTGGGTACCAAGAGTCAATGTGGGAGGAGACACGCCCAGCGCCAAAGCTCCTCGGAGCCTCAAACCGGGTAGTCCCTTCTTTCAGAAGGAAGACCCAGGATAGACCCAGCCACTAACCACCCTGGGCGCTCAACAGGATGCGGAACTTAACCCTCCCCACAGCACCACTGTCCCCCATTCTGCCCACGACAGGTCACGAACTTGAGATAGAAGTACTCACGAATAGCGATCACAGCGCAGGTCAGTGGCAAGGGCTTCCAAATTTACATCTGCACCCAGGGGGGGTCTGGTGCCATTCTAAGAAAGAAAAATCAGTTTTCACTAAGACTTTAAAGATTGGTACTTTTCCACATAACAGGTTCTTCGTGAAGAGTAATGACTGCTTGACTAAATGAACATCATTGACTTGCAGACCAGTGTTGTGAGATTTCTTTAAATTTCAATTTTGAGAAACAAGGTTAAGAAGCAGACTCCAAAATTCAGAAAGCTACAGGGAGTCCAGAGAGTCTGTGTGCAGCTGCAGCAAGGATAGAAACCACCACCACAACCTTTCTAAAGGGGAAGAAACACTTCTCTGGCCGATAAAATACGGCAAATATTTCAACAGTGCTTAGTTTCAATGCTAGGCTGGCTGGCAAGGTGGGAAGAACGGTGAACTTGACCAGGGGAGAATGCCACACGCCCTCTGGGATCTGTGTGTTCTCAGCCCTTGTCTATAACTCAAGCCAGACCTTGGTGCCACTTCTCTGATGGCTCATAGACCAACAGATGCCAGAAAGGACAGACACTGGGACACGCTCAGAATTCCAGTGACACACAGGCATACGCTACAGATTTAATGACATTTTAGTTACTTAAAATCATGACATAGATAGGTGGCAGGTCTGTGAGTTTTTGCTTTATTATTCTGATTCATAACATACATATACATGCATAGTCCTTCCTTTGTAACAAATATCACTTTGGGAAACAGCTGAAGAAACACACAGAAAGTAAGTGAGTTTGAGCTACTAAACGTACAACACATCAGTCTGGGAGGCGCCGCGAGCGGAGGGCTGCACTAGACGGCTGGGCGCCACACGCAGACACACAGTGTCCTATCTCTTCCTCCCAGCTGTGCGTATTTAACAACTTCATAAACTCTGCATCTGCTATTACTTGATAAAACGCAATGTTCAACCAACATCAATTCAAGAAACAGTTATGGTTCCCACTCAATCGACACTGACCTGGCAACTCATGGGGAATAAACGCTGTGGGACCTCAGGCAAACGATCTTGGTGTTTCTTTCTTTTTTCCCTCCCGAGTGTGTAAAACTAGACGGCCAGACTGCACGGTCCCTTATAATGTATAAGGTTTCGATTCAGTTAACCCTGGGGCGTGGGCGAGTGGGGGGTGGGGGATGGGGAGTGGCTGGAAGGAAGGAGCTCTTCTGAGGCTCTGGTGATGATCGGTCTTCTCTTATTGTGGTAAAATCTGCTTAACTAAAGTTATCAGTGTAACCATTCTTAAGTGTACGGCTTAGTAGCATTAGGTACGTTCACAGCGTTGTGCAACCTGTCCATCTCCAGAGCGTGTTTCATCTTCCCCAAATGAAATGCGGGACCCACAGCCACTGCCCTCCCGCTCCCTCCCCCTCCAGCCTGGGCAACCACTGCTCCATGAACGTAAGCGGTCATGTTCTCTTCCTTCGTCTGGAGCTTTTGTTTATAGAAACTCATGTAGTCGTGTATTTAATGACATCTCCACTTCTCTGTATGTGTACTGTACTTCAGTAAAAAGGTCTAAAAAGAAGAAATAACACTGGACCAGGAATTAGGAATTCTAAGTTCTAAAGTTCAAATCTGCAACTGAATGGACTTTTGGGAAGTTCCTAGGTCTTTATAATTTATTTCGGTAATTAAAAAAACCAGTGTGTATCTATTTCAAAAAAATACAAGAGGAAGGAAAGTTTCCAAATTCATTCTGTGAGGCCAGCATGATCCTGATACCAAAACCAGAGAAAGACACCACAAAAAAAGAGAACTATAGGCCAATATCCCTGATGACCCTGGATGCAAAAATTCTCAACAATATGGGCAAACTGAATCCTATAGTACATTAAAAAAGACATCCACCACAATCACGTGGGATTGATTACTGGGATACAAGGGTGGGTCAGTATTTGCAAATCAATCAATGTGATACCTCACATCAACAAGAAAAAGGATAAAAACCATATGATCCTTTCAATAGAAGGAGAAAAAGGATTTGACAAAGTCCAACATCCATTTATGGTAAAAACCCTCAACAAAATAGGTTTAGAGGGAACATACTTCAATATAATAAAGGCCATATATGAAAACCCCACAGCTCATATCATCCTAAATGGGGAAAAACTGAGAGCTTTTCCTTTGTGGTCAGGAATAAGACAAGGATGTTCAATCTCACCACTTTTACTTGACATAGTACTGGAAGTCCTAGCCACAGCAATCAGACAACAGAAAGAAATAAAAGGCATCGAAACTGGCAAGAAGCAGCAAAACTCACTATCTGCAGATCACATGAGAAAACCCTCAAGACTCCACCAAAAAACTGCTAGAACTGAAAGACGAATTCAGTAAAATCACAGAATACAAAATCAATGTAAAGAAATCTGTTGAATTTCTATACACCAATAATGAAACAGCAGAAAGAGAAATTAAGGAATCAATCTCATTTATAATTGCAGCAAATCCAATAAAATACCTAGGAACAAACCTAATCAAAGAGCTGAAAGACCTGTACTCTGAAAACTATAAGACATTGATGTAAGAAATTAAAGAGGACACAAAACAATGGAGATACTCCATGCTTATGATTGGGAGAACAAATATTGTTAAAATGTCTCTATTATCCAAAGCAATCTACACATTTAATGTAATCCCTATCAAAATACCAATAGCATTTGTCACAGAACTAGAACAAACAATCCTAAAATTTGTACGGAACCACAAAAGACCCCAAATAGTGAAAGCAACCTTGGAAAAGCAAACCTGGAGGCATCACGATTCCAGATTTCATGGTACATTACAGAGCTGTAGTGATCAAGAAAGAGAGTCTGGTGCTGGCACAAAAACAGACACAGATCAATGAAACAGAACAGAAAACCCAAATGAACCCACAACTATATGGTCAACTAATCTTCAACAAAGCAGGAAAGAATACCCAATGGGGAAAAAATAGTCTCTTCAGTAAATGGTGGTGGGAAAACTGGGCAGCAACACGCAGAAGAATAAAACTGGACCACTTTCTTACACAATACAGAAAAATAAATTCAAAATGGATTAAAGACCTAAATGTGAGACCTGAAACCATAAAAATCCTAGAAGAGAGCACAGGGAGTAATTTCTCTGATATTGGTTGAAGCAACTTTTTTCTAGATATGTCTCCAGAGGCAAGGGAAATAAAAGCAAAAATAAACTATTGGAACTTCAACAAAATAAAAAGCTTCTGCACAGAAAGGAAATGATCAACAAAACTAAAAGATAAACTACTAAATGGGAAAAAATATTTGCAAATGACATATCTGATAAAGGGCTAGTATCCAAAATATAAAAAGAACTGATACAGGGGCGTCTGGGTGGCGCAGTCGTCAAGCGTCTGCCTTCGGCTCAGGGCGTGATCCCAGCGTTCTGGGATCGAGCCCCACGTCAGGCTCCTCCTCTGGGAGCCTGCTTCTTCCTCTCCCACTTCCCCTGCTGTGTTCCCTCTCTCACTGGCTGTCTCTGTCAAATGAATAAATAAAATCTTTAAAAAAAAAAAAAAAAGAACTGATACAACTCAACACCCAAAAACCAAATAATCAAATTAAAAAATGGGCAGAAGAGATGAACAGGCATTTCTCCAAAGACGACATCCAGATGGCCAACAGACACATAAAAGATGCTCAACATCACTCATCACCAGGGAAATACAAATCAAAACCATGATGAGACACCACCTCACATGGGTCACAATGGCTAAAATCAGTAACACAAGAAAAAACAGGTGTTGGAGAAGATGGGTAGAAAGTGGAATCCTCGTGCACTGTTGGTGGGAATGCAAACTGGTGCAGCCACTCCAAAAAACACGGAGGTATGGAGGTTCCTCAAAAATTAAAAATATAACTACCCTATGACCCAGCAATCGCATTACTGGGTATTTACCCCCAAAACACAAAAATACCAGTTCAATTGCCTCCCAATGTTACAGCAGCATTATCTATAATAGCCAAGATATGGGAGCAGCCCAAGTGGTTACAGACTGATGAACAGATAAAGAAGAGGTGGTATATACGTATTTATACACAATGGAATATTAGCCATAAAAAGAATGAAATCTTGCCTTTTTTTTTTTTTTGAAATATTGCCATTTGCAACGACATGGATGGAGCTAGAGGGTATAATGCTGGCAAAATAAGTCAGTCAGAGAAAGACAATTATCATATGATTTCACTCACATGGGGAATTAAAGAAACAAATGAGCAAAGGGGGAAAAAAAAAGAAACAGGCTCTTAACTAGAGATCACACTGATGGTTACCACAGGGGAGTGTATTTATCACGATGAGCTCTGGGTGATGTATGAAGTGTTGCATCACTACATCATACACCTGAAACTAAGATTACACTGTATAACAACTAACTGGAATTAAAATCATAATTTAAAAAAATATCTGATCTCCAGGCAAACGGATAAAATTTTGTGCTACATTTGGGAGGGGGAGGGGAAGCAGAGAAGGTGCCTGTATAGCAGTGATTTATGATGACAGAGAACAGGAATGTTGGGGCTTTCCAGGCTCCTCATGAATCAGGAAGGCCCGATGCACATGGGCTTGCTGAGTCTCTCCAGCATCACTAGAAGCAAGTGGCGGGTAGGGGAGAGGCTGCCTCATCAGACACGAGCCCGTATTAGATTCTTTAGCATTTGTCAGGAACCACCAGCATTACCTTGTCACACAGCATATGAACGGGCCCTGCACACATTCCACATGCTGTCCTGTTTTAATCAGAGGTTCGATCTAAGGAATAAATTCACGGAGGACCATGAAAGGATAACACTTCTGGACTTAACATTTTGATTCTTGGGTCAAGCTGGACTCTCATAATGGCCTGCGTTACCCACAGAGTGCATTTCTCTGGACCTTTCACGAAGTTGTTTTCGATGAACTGGCTTTGAGTCTTCAGCTTATAAGAGATGCGTCAAACTCAGTCCAAAACACTTCTGTGTTTACGACAGGGATGCTGTTGAAAACACTGTCCATCAAAATTCCGTGTTCTATTTATGAAGGCCGAGAGGAGAAATCTTCCTCACATCTGCACACTGTGGGCAGTGGTCTGCTTTCTAGATATAGGACACCCTTTAAGTGAAATCTTTTGTGATAGCTCACTATACAAAGTAATGCAGTGAATAAATAATTATCTAAAAGTAATATTTTCGAAAAACAATTCATAGAATTTAGATTTCAGAAATTTTCTAATTCTTAGGAAATTCATTTTTTTTAGAAAAATAAGTAACCCCTTATATATACAGTCATGTGAAAGAAAGTAATAAGTTGCCCTTTTTTGAGAGTGTGGGGTGTGGTCTACATGGGACACCTCCAGAAGCTTCAGTACCAACATTACTTCCCAACTAGTAGAAATAAGGGCTGAGGAATCTTTGGATCATTAAAACCTAATTATTCTTGGGGTGCCTGGGTGGCTCAGTTGGTTAAGCGTCTGTGTCCTTGGTTAAGCCCCTGCCTGATCTCAGGGTCCTGGATCAAGCCTGCTTCTCCCTCTGCCCCTCCCCTCTAATGCATGCTGTCTCTCTCTCAAATAATCTTAAAAAAATTAAAATAAAATCTAATTATTCTTAACTGAAAAGTGGCTGTGTTTCTGACCTATGGTAAGAAGTAAAACCAAAGGTGAATTCTATGTACTCTTACAGGGAAGCAGTTAGAAATGTAACAGTGGGACGCCTGGAGGGGCTTAGTTGGTTAAGGGTCGGACCAGCTCAGGGTTGTGAGATCGAGCCCCGCATCAGGCTCCACACTCTGCAGAGAGTCTGCTTGAGATTTTTTTCTCTCCCTCTCCCTCTGCCCCTCCCCTCACTCATGCGCTCTCTCTCTAAAATAAATAAATCCTAAAAAAAAAATGTAATGGCACATTAGAAAGCTTATAAAACAAAATATATAAATATTTTAGAGAATCATTTACTGAAAAGGTACTAATATATAAAATATTTAGAACTTCTTATACTAACTTGCTTTTTCTTCACTACTGTTTTTATCATTTCTTAATAAAAGCTCTCATGGAAATCTAAAATAATTTGGTGACTACAGAAAGCTGAGCCAAAGGAATTATTAGAAAAAGAAGGAAAACAGTCTCTTAATTAGTTATGGCCTGCAAATTTTAAATAATCCTCCTTCTGGAGGCACTGGGAGCAGGGCAGGACCTTGGGTGAATACGATTCCAAAGAAAGGCTATTCCTAATGGCAGTGTTGGAAGAAAAAATTGGTAAAATTTGTGGGCACAGAGACCTTGCCACCTAACTCTGAAGTTCCCCTGTGAGGAGACATTGGCCACAGAACGGATTAGGTCGATACTAGGTCACCAGCCCACCTTAAGAAACTTCATGCAACAAGGTACAATGTGTAATACCGCACAATTCCTGACCCAGCAACGATCCCTCTCAGGTGCAAGCCACCATCCAGCACCTTTTATTTTACGGCTGAAAACTATGATGCCTGCAAAAATGGCAAAATCTTTTGAGGCTTTTTTGTGCCCTGAGAACTGGGCTTGGAATTGTCAGGTTGAAGGCTCAGACCTACGGCCAGACAGAAATGTGGGTTAAACCCCATTTGCAGTTTGGGTCCCACCAAACTGCTGTCAGCCCTCCAAGAAACTATAGTGGCCACTACGAGGAGTGTTACAATTAGAAATGATCACTTGTTTTAAAAGTAGGCTCTACGCCCAACCTGGGGCTGGAGCTCGACCCCGAGGTCAAGAGCTGCACATGTTCCACATTCTGAGCCAGCCAGGCACCCCAGATAAGATCACTTTAAAAGTGCCCTTAGGGACACCTGGGTGGCTCAGTGGATGAAGCATCTGCCTTCAGCTCAGGTCATGATCCCAGGGTCCTGGGATCGAGTCCAACATCGGGCTCCCCGCTCAGTAGGGAGCCTGCTTCTTCTTCTGCCTGCTGCTCCCCATCCTTGTGCATGCTCTCTCTCTGTCAAATAAATAAATAAAATCTTAAAAAAAAAAAAAAAGAGTGCCCTTGAAAACAAGGGTTCCCAAACCAAAGAGAATGGGACACGTAGTTTAACTGGTGTGCAGAAGCCTCCAAAATGTTTCAAAATTCCAAAATAGCTGTCTTGAAAGATCTGTGGCAAAGGTTAATGAAAAATTAAAAAAGAGAGGCAGCTAACAGAAAAGGCTGTATGATGTCACTGCTCTGCCAGGGTCCTCCTTCCAGGACTCCTCAGCCTCAACCGCTTTTCACTCTGAGAAGGCTATCAAAAATAGGCTCCTTTTCAAACACGGCCACCCAAGGCCACGGGCCTATGCTGGGGCAGCTTTGAATCCTTGGCCAAAAGCCAAATTCAAGGTCACCGCTAAAAAATTTCCTAAATTCAGGGAGGATCCTGGAAGGCTTCTACACTTGAGTTCTCTCCTAAGATTAATGGGTTGATAAGAAGGCAGGAAACAGGATGAGAGGCCACAGATCTGACTCTGAAGGACTCTGGAGTAAAAGCCAACAAACCGTGCCAAAGTAGTGCCTGCGCACACACCCTGTCTCCCCTCGAAAGAGGTCTCCCATCTGGTTGTCCCAGAGCGGGCGAGGCTCCCAGGGATGGCCTGGTGGGCTGCGACGTCACTCCCAGAAACAGCCAGGAAACAAAAATCAAAATTAATAGAAAACCTTGTCAAAGTCTAGGGGATACCAGAGCCACACCCTCTGCCTTAACCTGCATGGAGCCTGTAGAAGGGATCCTGGGGAAACACCAAAGCCCAGAGGGTGAACACTCCCTCGAGAGTCCGACCTCCCAGACCTCTGTCTGTAGCATCCAGCAGAAAAAGAAAGACAATTTTGCACCTTCTTTGGTGACATCTCTGAAGTTCAAGGGGTGGTTCAATATTGCCAGAAATATTTACTGTTTGTCCCTGCTAGAACTGACAAAATACTTAAAAGGATTGTTTTAGTACTTGTCCAAACTGGAGGCTGACACTCACAGACTGACAGGAATGTTTTTTCGGTCCTCTCCTCTGAGCTAAGCTAAAAAGATGTAACCAGACGGAAAGAAAATCCTTCTGTAGGCTTTGTGGAAGGATCCCTAAAACTCTTTAAAATACAAAAACTAACCCAAATATTTGGAGCCTCCCCTCCCGCAAGTTCACTTGATCTAGAACAATCTTTGGTGACTAAAAGCTACGTTCAGTTTGTTGGTTTAATTAAAATAGACACATCTTTGGAGTTATTAACACCGAATATAATGCAACTTCTGTTCCACTAGGGCTTACTAATCAAGTAAGTTCCTGGTACCTGTTACAAAATCGGAATGACTGACAACATTGGTGAAATTTTTATAAGTATTCAAAGCATAACTGTTAAGAATAAACAATTTATTCTTGTTGTAAATGGGAAGAATCTCCAGGTGAAATTTTCAGCAAATACTTTCCAAAGATCTTTTGGTTACTTGAAACTTTAGAGGTTTTTTGTTTTGTTTTGTTTTTTAAGTTAAATGATGAGTTAAATGAAATTCACTGACAAATGAAATGAAAATCATTCACAGATGTTCAGGTCATCCCCAAATGAAATACTGAAACATTATTAACACCAGGTTCATCTACATTTGGCTTCCTTTGCAGAGTAACAAAAGACATTTGGGTCTTTTAGAAAACATATTTTGTGTCACCAAAAAGTTTGCTGTGAGAAAACATACATTTCTAGAAATTATGAACAGTATTTGTAAATTTATCAAGGTACAGAAGGTACAGTCCACAATTGGTTACTTCTTAATTTTTATTATAAATTAAGGTTTTAAAGAGTTGAAAAACAATTTTATGTGTGGTCAAGGTGAGTAAGGTTGAACACATTTAAGGGTTAAAAAAGCTTTAGTACCAATATTGTACTTAGGTAGAACTAAACCTTAATTTTCTCTTATCTGCTGAAAAGACGAGTTTCCTTGGATTACTGGTCTGCTATTATATAAGAAATTATAGGGGCACCTGGGGCGGCTCAGTCAGTTGAGCATCTGACTCTTGATTTCAGCCCAGGTCGTGATCTCAGGGTTGTGAGATCGAGTCCCACATCAGGCTCCGTGCTGAGCATGGAGTCTGCTTGGGATTCTGTCTCTCCCTCTGCCCCTCCTCAAAAAAATAAAATAAAATAAAAAAGGAAATAATACAAGCATTTAATTTTCTGTATTTGCCCTAGAGGTCTTTAAGTGTTGCCATGGTTAAGAAGGTAACCAGATGTTTCACAGCGGCCTGTGATCCTATTTGCCCAAGTGTCTTAAACCGTTGAAATTTTTGACAAACTTCCCAATTTCAATTCTCAAATGAAGTCTTTTTACTTTAGACTTAATTTGAAATTGACCGAAGGGACCCTACAACAACTCCAAGAATTTTTTCTCTCCTTATAAAGAGGGAGATGTTGAACAACGGCTTACTTGCTATGTCGTCGCGGCGGGGGGGAGCCCTGCCGTGTTTACGGTGCACTGTGTTGGTACATAAGTCTTGCAGACATTACATAAGATTCCTGGAGTCTGGTATGTCCAGTATAATGTTACCATCGTTTTCCCAGTTGTCATTTGAAAATTCTGTCACAGAAACAACCAAATTGGGGCACCTGGGTGGCTCAGTTGTTAAACATCTGCCTTCAGCTCAGGTCATGATCTCAGGGTCCTGGGATTGAGCCCCGAGTCAGGCTCCCTGCTCTGCAGGAAGCCTGCTTCTCTCTCCCTCACTCCCCCTGCTTGTGCTCCCTCTCTCGCTGTCTCTCTCTCTTTGTCAAATAAATAAATAAATAAATAAATCTTAAAAAAAAAAAAAAGAACCAAATCTCCTGTCAATCCCATCATAATGGATTCTAACTGATCTTTAACAATAGATGTTTTTTGAAGTTGTCTGTCATTTACAGAGTTATTGTCTTCGTCAGATGCTTTCGAAATTATGTTCCTGCTAAAGTAGGTCATCTTCAAGGAGGCGCACAGAAAGGCCTTGGGCAAATACAGGTTTCTGGTAACTTCAGGATCATAAAAATGAACTGCTTAAGAATTTCTGGAACTAAAGGCAAAACCCGGATTCAAACAGAACAGGAATTAATAACACGGGACTGAATGAACTGAGGATTACAGTTTTTACGACTCTTGCTGGAAGCACTGCTGGTTCTTTAATATTTTATTTTTCCAGATTTGAGGAACCATAGATGATTTACAGCAGTTTGGTAAAGCCTTTGTAAACAAAGATGAAACATTTACTTTTCTCTCAGCCTGATCCCCCTAAAATTCAGAAATGAAGGTTAACTGTAGAGAAAGACTTATTTGTACCTTTGTCCATATTCCATTCCAATCCTGTTAACTGCCACTGAGACTCTGTTACACACCTGTGACTAGACCGGGTCCTGAATTTCAGTTTCCTCAAACATCTGCCCATGACTCTCCACAGTAACATTTCCGGTCTCCCCACCCTTATGAATTATAATCACTAACAACAAAGACTGTCTTCCAGTCTCCGTTGACTGGCCCATGCCAGGTGGCCCTCACCAGGCAGACAGCAGCCAGAGTTCAGGGCTCTGGACTCTGGATCCGCAGCACACAGCTGAACAATGTCACCTGACATCTGGTCTGCAGCAGCTGGAGACCTCAAGTCAAAGTGATAGGAAGAGAAGCAGGCAACCTCGAGGGGGACTGCTTCCTCCTAAGTCTCAAGATGAAACCTTCATACTTCAACTAACCACAAAACCCTTTCTTCTTCTTTTTCCTCCGCCCTGGTGTTGGCCTAAAAAGGTAACACTATCATCTGTATCTCCCAGGCCATTACTAAGCGGGGAGGCATGAGTAATCCAACTTCCAAATGACTGCTGGACTTGCCACAATGCTCCTGCCTCATCTACTCTCGAACAAACTCAGCCCCTCTCTACTGTGCCTGACTCTCTGAGCCTGGGGTCCGTTTTCCCGTCTCTGGTTAACAACCCCAAACCCAGCAAACCTTGTGTCCAGGCTCTACACAAAGAAAGAGAAACAAGGCATGGGTAACCAGAATAAAACCGTCCATGTGGTCTACAGACCCTTCAATTTTACTGGACTCCATGGCTATACCAGAAGGTCCTCGTGACTCAAAATTAGCTCCCTCTGGCAGGTCCCAGCATCCCTGAAACTGGCAGGAATAGATGTAAATGCGGCTAAGATCAGGAACTTCTCCTTAACTCTTGAAAATATTACGAAATCTGCTCCTAAAGCAGAGCTATCCAACAAAAGCACTTAGACTCTGGCCAAAGTTGTTTCTGACACTGGCATCGCCCCTGGATCATATTTTAGCTAAAAAAAGGGGCTGCCTGCGCTCTGGCCAATGCTGCGTATTGCACATTTCTCGGGAAGCTGAAACTTGGCTACATAAAGTCACTAAACGAGCCACTTAACGAGCTTACAAAAGTAATTCCTTCAACAGGGTCTTTCTCTGACTTGATTTTGATTGGTCTGGGTCTTGGGGACCATGGCTCTGAAATCCACTCCAGACAGTGGGAATTATCCTGCTTGTAACGACCAGAGGTGGCTCCCTAGCATGCTTTATTCTCTCAAAAGCTTCAGATGCACGTTCGTGGCCGCCGACCACCAAGCCCACAAGCTCCCTAGGAATGGAGAGTCAGGAAAGGAACGAAGAGAGTGACCCACTTAGAAGTCGTGAGCCTGAGGTCATGACCTGTGCTTACCACAGAGCACCAGCAAACAGAGACCTTCAGAGACCAAGCAGGGTGTGGCGCCAATGCCTTAAATTTGATCACATCTACAGGTAGGCTGAACCAATCAGATCAAAAGTGGGGGAATTGTTAAAAAAGAGACAAGGCCATGGACGGAATTAGTTGTGCTGAGTCCCAGTCAGCAAACCGAGACCTAACACCCAACCCAACTGCAGGTTCAGCCTCTCCCAGAAGGTGACCCTCAGCCCCAGGTCCCCACCAGCAGGGGCATGCCTGACGTGGGAAGGGATCCTTCAGCCCTGTGGTCTAGAACCAGTAGGTCCCCACTAGTGAGACAATACCCCCACCCTGTGACGGACCCTTCCAATCCCTTAGGAAGGTGACTTGGTGTGAAACGACATAGTCCTTCCTAATTACTTCCTCATCCAATCTCCTTTCTGCCTTAAAAAACCTTTCTTTTCCTACAGCTCTTCAGAGCTCCTTTCTACCTGCTGGATGGAACGCTACCAATTTATGAATCGATGAGTTATGCCAATTTGATCTTTAAATTATTTAGTTCGATTGTGTTGTTTAACAAGAACAATGTGAAAGTACCAATGGCAAAGAACTGTACACTTTACAACGGTTAAAATGTAGGCAGTGATGTTTCTGACACTGGCTGCAGATCTCTGCTTTTTCTAGCTCTCTCTCCTCAGGTAAGGGAAAGCCAAAGTGAAATTACATTACTACGTGAAGATAAAAATCTCCTGTATAGCGAAGGAAACCATCAAGGAAACAACAAGATAACGGGAGGTATTTGCAAATGGGAGGTATTTGCCAATGACATTTCTTATATGTCAAAATATATAAATATATGAAGAACTTTATACAACTCAACACCAAAAAACCCCTAAATAATCCTATTAAAATGGGTAGAAGACATGAACAGACATTTCGCTAAGGAAGATATCCAGACGGCAAAAAGACACATAAAAAGATATGCAGCATCACTCATCATTAGGGAAATACAAATCAAAACCACAATGAGATATTACCTCACACCTGTCAGATGATTAAAATTAACACAAGACATAACAGGTGCTGGTGAGGGTGCAGAGAAAGGGGACCCTTGTGCACTGTTGGTGGGAATGCAAACTGGTGCAGCTGCTATGGAAAACAATAAGGTTTTAAAAAATTACAAATAAAACTACCCTATGATCCAGCAATCGCATGACTGGGTATTTACCTAAAGAATACAAAAATACTAATTCAAAGGGATACATGACCCCAATGTTTATAGCAGCATTATCTACAGTAGCCAAGATATGGCAGCAGCCCAGCTGTCCATCAAGGGATAGATAAAGATGTGGTACATATACACGATGAAATATTACTCAGCCATCAAAAAGAATGAGATCTTGCCATTTGCAATGACATGGATGGAGCTAGAGAGTATAATGGTAAGTGGAATAAGTCAGTCAGAGAAAGACAAATCCCATATGATTTCACTCAAACGTGGAATTTAAGAAAGAAAACAAATGAACAAAAGGGAAAAAAAGAGAAAGAGAGAAGGGAGCAAACCAAGAAACAAACTCTTAACTCTAGAGAACACACTGATGGTCACGAGAGGGGGTGGGGTGGGGAGATGGGTGATGTAACAGATGGGGATTAAGGAGAGCACCTGTCATGATGAGCACCGGGTGTCATATGGAAGTGTTCAATCACTACAGTGTACATCAGAATCTAATGCTACACTATGTTAATTACACTTCAATTAAAAAGATGGTTAAAGTGGTAAATTTAAGTTAAACATATTTTATCATGATTAAGAAAAAGGAAGCTAGGACTCATTTACACTATTATTCCTATAATTCTGATTAAGCATTAGATGTTATAGAACACGGGTTCAAAAAGTATTTCATGTTGTACCATTAATTTTCTTTCTTTTTATTTATTTGCTTCCAAGATTTTTTACTATTTACTTATTAGAGAGAAAGAGAGAGAGAGAGAGCGCACACGAGTGGGGGGCCGAGGCAGAGGGGGAAGCAGGCTCCCCTCTGAGCAGGGAGCCCAACATGGGCCTCAATCCCAGGACCCTGAGATCATGATCTGAGCTGAAGGCAGATGTTTAACCCACTGAGCCACCTAGGCGCCCCTCTTTTTTATTTTTTAAAAGATTTATTTGTTTACTTGAGAAAGAGAGCATACAAGCCAGGGGACGGGCAGAGGGAGAGGGAGAATCTCAAGCAGAGTCCCTGCTGAGTGTGGAGCTCAACACAGGGCTTGATCTCAGGACCCTGAGATCAGGACCTGAGATGAAACAAGAGACTGGACGCTCAACCGACTACGCCACCCAGGCACCCCTGTAACTTTCATTTCAATGATTACATCTAAATTTAATCAGAAACCTATTCTTTGTCACATAACAGACTCTGGAATCAGAATGATATCTATTTACATAGTTGACCATAAAAAAAATAAAGGAAGGAAAATTAACATAATCTTACCACGATAACATGGTGACTGCCAGTCTGAAATTTCTTGCCAGTCTCTGAACATATACAAGGAAATGTACCTGTCTGTATCCTGCTCATCACTAAAATGGAAACTAGCTGAACATTTCAATATGCCTGGATTGCTGTTACGAGGTTCATAAACATTACCTGTTATTATATCTGATATTCTTAGCTCATGAAAATTTAACAGATAACGTTTCTAGGTGAGATATTAGTGTTTATTTTAGTCTTCTGGGACACACTATAAAAAATAAATGGGGAAATTTGGGTCTTTTAGTGGGATTTTTACCGCTATTTTAAAGACTATGTATTATCTCAAAGCACTTGACAGAAATTTTGATTACATTTATTAAGGAAGAAATAGAAGTTAAAAAAAATTCCCTTTGTCCAAGGGGGTTTTGGTGGTAAGCATTTTGCTACCACACCATTACCAGAGACATCAAAATAAGTAATTTGTTATTGCTAATTTTCTCTTAAGAAACAGACTCCAAAAGATACTGAGAAGTTGCTCTGACCTACAAGTCTTTTCAGATTTCTAGGACCAAGTATTTTACTGTCATCCCCCCCTTCTATTTCACGTATTAATAGGAGAAGAGGAAACTGTATATACAACAATCTGGGGGAATTTGAGTAAAAATCTGGCAAACTTTGGAACTGAAAGGGTAAACACTGAAAATGCCACTTTTTCTCAGTTTGGGCAGATGTGCGAAGAGCGTGTTCAGCAGGCGGTCTGACTGTGTACTTCCCCTGCAACTGGAGGTTTTGTGTCCTGTCCCGCTGCCCGCTCTGGCTCTAGCTGTGCACACAGACCTGTGAACGGGAACATCCCAGGCCCCGGGAGGAGGAGGAGGCGGGAGGGGAGGGAGGAACAGGGAGCGGGAGGATGGAGTGAGAGAGGGAGGAGGAGAGTAGGCTAGGTGTTGCAGGGTGAGCAGCCGTCTGCCCCGTGGGCAAGCGCCCAGGCACTGAGAACCCTCCCCCTGCAGGTCTGTGTATGAGGTTCCGAGGCTCCCATGAGAGCAAGCAGCACACCCTTAACTGAAGCAAAAATATCCACTGAGTTCAAAGAGAAGAAATCACTGAAAGCCCTCCTTTGCCTTTATCACTGACAGATGCTGAGAACCGACCACGGAACAGTCCGAACCACAGTGCTGCAGAAAGCGCCTTTTAAAGTCACACTGATTTTCCTATTAAAATGTCTTTCTGTTTTTTCTTTCCATAATCATAACTTGCCCGAAGACCACTGTCTCTAATTCTACACTCTTCCTCCTCAACCTCCACATTTGCACCAGGTAACTAATCTTAAAAAAAAAAAAAAAAAAAAAAAAAAAAAAATCCCCCCCCCCCCCCCCCCCATATACTGCATGCTCACAACAGAACATCTGGGAATACAAGGTGGTGGACAGAAGAAGCGCAGCCCCTGACGTCGGGCCCAGCCTGACACCCTCGGGGGCTCCACGCTGAGAACATCCGCACTCACAGCCAGCCGGTGGTGTTCCCCTGCTGACAGAACACAGACATCGACAAACACAAGCACTCTGCATCACCATATCTGAACGCAGACAAGTGTGAAAGCATCCAAGCCTCAACGACCAGACCCCCGTCCTGGCTGACACGCGTGAGTGACAGCTGCTTCTGCAGCAATCTCCATGTCCCTGTGGTCCAGCCTTCCTTCCGGGTGAGACTGCAGACATCCCGTCACAGCAATACGGCTGCCTTAAAGCGACTCGGAGCAAAGCCCCCTGCAGCCTCCCAGACCTAAGGGACCACAAGCCACCGACCCCACTGAGACGAGCTGCCCACAGCTCTCCCCGCAGAGCCGGTCCAGCCACAATGTGGGGCTGGCGGTCAGAACGGCACGGATGAAGCAGGACAAAGACCTGTGACCCCACCCCCGGGGCACCCGGTGCCCATATCTTGGCAGACTTTCTTCTTTACGCAGCTGAAATCCCTGGGTGGTTCAGCCCCTCTATTTCCCTCCGCACCACAGGAAGGGACGTGCTAGTGTTGCTTTATAAACCTGCGTATCACCTTGTCTAGGAGACGAGCTCCTCCGAGGGAAGGCCTGTGTCCGAGGCTTTCCCGTCCTCACCAAGCGCACACCACCAGGAGCACGTGCAGTTAGCACATGCTTGATGACTGAGAGATCCTTCACGTGCACAATATTCTATTATCTTATTCCCTTAATAATTTTGCCTTTGAGGTGGGGTGTTTTGAGCATTTACCCGAGTCTGAGGGCTAATAACTATGGGAAACAGCACCAGGATTCTAGCTGAAGGACATGTCAGGCTGTCCTGCGGTGCTGAGCAGCCCACAGAGGAGAACACGAGGGAAACAGCGACCGGTCATTCTGGGTCCAAACTGTGCAGCGCTGAACACCACACAGCTCCAGTCTGGCACGCCTCCTCCAGTCTTTGCCTTAATTAGTGCTGCCCCAGGGGCAAGAGTGGAAGGATTATCATGCCATCAGAACTACAAGGAACTCATGGAAACAAATTAGGAGTGCGTGCACATGCTCGTGTGTTTGTACACACATGCTTTAACCAAAGCAAGCAACACCTCACTAACACAGGCCTGGGCAGAGCCCAGGGCAGGGATGGAAACGCCGCTTGCACTCGTCACCGAACTCGCTGGCTGCAGAGACGCAAGGACACACAACGAGAGCAGGGTTATTTGGCTGTGGCACTATGGACGTTGTGGGTGGGATACTTCGTGCTGTGGGGCTGTTCTGTGCACCGTAGCTGGTTTGGTAGAACCATCACCCCAGCCTGGGCCCCAAAAAAGTGTCCCCAGACGTTGCCCGGGGATGGGCCTTTGGCGGTCAGACCGCCTAGGTCGAGAGCGCTGCACTGAAGCCATGTGTCTTCATGTCTCTGACCTGCAGCTGTGGGCTGGTGGCGGCCAGAGGGCTCTCCCGAACTCCCAGGCTCCAAGCTGACTCGTGCCTGGATACCGACCGAGCACCAGAACCGCAGGCAGCGTCATCTCCTCATTCCCAGCCCCTCATCCACTCAGCGGCCTGAGCGGAGAGCTTCTCCTCCTCTGTCTTTGCCCCTCAACCAGACCCAGTTCTCACACTCCTCTTTGCTGCGCCCCTGACGGCCTCGTGTCCAGAGCGCCTCACTGCACAGCCTCTGGCTTCACTTTCTCCCAGCAGCCTTCTAGACTGCTCTCACTGGGGCCTCCACCCACAAAGCTGGTCACCCTCGTGCCCCCTCCTTCGGGAGTAGCTGCCGACACTGCTCTATGCAGCTTTAAGTAATGACGGCCCGGAATCTTCCTCTGCTGATACAGAAAGAGACTACTACACACGTAAGGTTTAACATTTACTAGTGGCAACCAAATAAAGGCACGAACCATCTTGTCCGACTCTTGGTTTCAGCTCAGGTCATGATCTCAGGGTTGTGGGACTGAGCCTAGCGTCAGGCTCTGTGCTCAGCGCAGAGTCAGCCTAAGATTTTCTCCCTCTGGCCCTCCCACCACTCATGTAAACACACTCTCTCAAATAAATAAAGAAAATCTTTAAAAAAAAAAAAGTTGGCATATACAAACATGGAAGACGGACTCGACACTGTGACTGAGACTCAGTTTCCTTGGATATTTTAACGGGCCTGTATCTATTCACTTCTCAGCTCCAAAAGCTTCTATTCCATTTCAAATTTCTCTAAGGGCAATTTCTCTAAAGTAACAAAGATCTAAAAGAACAAAGAAGTGTGATTAGAGTAAAATCTCAAATATATCAGTTGACCATTTAACTCTAAATATCCCTTTTATTTTAAGCAAATAAAAAAATGGACAGTCTCTTCAATTATCAAAATCATTCCACTTTTCTTTGGGGAAGCAAGTATTTAAGGCTACAGATACTTCTCTGTATCTAAAAGGAGGATAAACATCCACAAAAACACACCATTTCCTTTACTCACTTTTGTAATGGTTTTTAGGATGGCCAGGCGGTCTGCTGGGGGTGGCAAACCCACAAAGAGTGTTTTGTCTAGGCGTCCGGGGCGCAGGATCGCAGGGTCAATGATATCTAGAGAAGAAGGGAGGATCAAGTGTACAATAAATAAAATAGAATCTTTTAAAAAATATAATTAACATGAAATGTGGGAAGAGGATTTTTTTTTATTTTTATTTTTATTTTTTATTTTATTTTTTTTTTTTAAGATTTTATTTTTATTTATTCAACAGAGACAGAGACAGCCAGCGAGAGAGGGAACACAAGCAGGGGGAGTGGGAGAGGAAGAAGCAGGCTCACAGCAGAGGAGCCCGATGCGGGGCTCGATCCCATAACGCCAGGATCACGCCCTGAGCCGAAGGCAGACGCTTAACCACTGTGCCACCCAGGCGCCCCAAGAGGATTTTTTTTAAAGAAAAATTTGATAAATTAGACTTTATTAAAATTGAAAGCGCCTCTTCATCAAGGTATATCCTTCAGAAAAGTCCAGCCCACGTTCCTGCCCAAACCCACGTGCCGCCAGGGTTCTCTGGCTCAGATGCGGACCACCACACGAGCCTAGAATTCCGGCGGGTTTCTCTTCTCGCTCTGACCTCGATACCTTCTCCCAATGCGGGTGGGGGGGGGTCCCATTACCCTGTCCTCAGTCAGGGCCAAATGTCACATCCTCCAAACTGGCCCCGTCTCTGAACTTCCCCTCTCTGGGACCCCCTGGAATGCCTCCAGGGTTATCTTCCTAAAACACCTGCCGACCCTCACCTGGTGCTCCCTGTGCAGAACCAAGCCCACATCTCTCACCACAGTGGGAAGGCCCTCAAGGACCTGATCACTCCTGTCCTAGTTCCATCTCTCTCCTCACATTCTCCACGACTCCCACACTCCTGACCAGACCTCTTACCATTCCCTAAACAACCCTAGAAGGCTCAAGCCTTCTTCTCTTTGCTCTCAGTGGTTCCTTTCTCCGAAATACTTTCTTCCTCATTTACAGATAGCGGGATTCTCAAACAAGACCTCCTCCAGGAAGCCTTCCCCGAGTCCCCCAGAAGAAACTCGCCTCCTTTGTGCTCACCAGACTCTTGGTACTAGGAGCAAAGAGCAAGCCCCAAATTCTGCCTGACACTGAAGTTCATTAGGAACATTCCTGATTCCTCTACAAAGAGCCCTTCAACCATTCCAGAGAGGCTTCCCATAGCTCAAAATGATAAGACCATTGTTCACAGGCAGGCGCACCTATAAATAATGGGTCTCGTGTTTTCTAATGAACACACTAAGACTTAACCATTAATTTATTTTTCCATAAAGAGGTAGAGTTCTGGGGCGCCTGGGTGGCACAGCGGTTAAGCGTCTGCCTTCGGCTCAGGGCGTGATCCCGGCGTTATGGGATCGAGCCCCACATCAGGCTCCTCTGCTGTGAGCCTGCTTCTTCCTCTCCCATTCCCGCTGCTTGTGTTCCCTCTCTCACTGGCTGTCTCTATCTCTGTCAAATAAATAAATAAAATCTTTAAAAAAAAAAAAGAAAAAAAAAAAAGAGGTAGAGTTCTTTCTAGATGAAGTTCTGATTCTGTTAGTTTTGTTCTTCAGTTAGCCAGGGGAAGCTAAATATTTAATGTAATGATCTTTCAACGTTCAACACATTACTGGACTTTCTCTTGAGATTCTAGGATATACTACTTGGAAATATGGAAGAGAAGGAAAGTTGATTGCGTTAACACCTGCAGCAGCACAATGGAGCACTATCCCACAGGCCTGGGCACCGTCTTACCCTACAGGGCGATGGACCCCATATACTCAGGTCTCAGGAAACCTTTGCAGTTTAAAAAAATTACTGAGGACCCCATTGAGCTGTTGCTCTTCCCTGACACCCTTGGTCCCCAGGTAGCTGCTCATCTGTTCTGTCACTACAGATTAGGTCACACTCTAGAATTTTATAGATGGGCAAGCACGCACTATGTACTC
This sequence comes from Ailuropoda melanoleuca, assembly GCF_002007445.2. Lineage (NCBI taxonomy): Eukaryota > Metazoa > Chordata > Mammalia > Carnivora > Ursidae > Ailuropoda > Ailuropoda melanoleuca. Next base: position 63,267,529 of record NC_048225.1, read on the forward strand.
TGCTTTCTTTTACTCAACGGCACTGTTTTCAGGTTCCCCTAAGTTCCTGTGTGCATTAATGCTTGATTCTTTCTTTATGGCCGGGTAGTATCCCACCGTGTGGATATGCCTTGATTTATTTTTCCATTCCTCTGTTGACACTGGTTTCGTTTTGGAGCACTCACGTACAAGTCTTGGTGTCCTCTCTGGTGAGTCCCTAAGTGTGGGATGCACAGCAGTCTGGCCACATCACACTGCAGGAATAGGCCGAACTTTAAAAACACCAACAAACTGTTTCCCAATCTAGCTGTGCCACCTTACATCCCCGTCCTTGCCAGTACTCAGTACAGTCTTTCTAATCTTAGTCAGTTCCTCTAAGGTGTGTAGTGGTGTCTCACTGCGGCTTTTCGCCTGCATTTCCCTGACGACTGACGAGGCAGAGCACATTGTCATGTGCATCTGCCGCCTGTAAACCTACTACAGTGAAGGGTCTGTGCAGTCTTTGGCCAATTTTTAATGTTCTTCCGTTGTTGAGTTTTGAGAATTCACTCTATGTTCTGGATATAAATCCTTGATCACATTTACATTTTGTAAGTATTTTCTCCCAGTCTGTGTGGTTTGTCCTTGTGTTTGCTCAGTGGCATCTTGTGAAGAGCAGTTCAATTTATCCTTTTGTTCTAAAAGATTGTGCTTTTGGGGTCACATCTAGGAAATCTTTGCTTAATCCACGGTAGGAAAACATCTGTCCTGTTTTCGATCAGGAGTTTTACAGCTTTGAGTTTTCACTGGTCTTTGATTCATTTTGAGTTTTTGCATGTGGTAAGAGGTGTGTGGATTAAAGGTGATTTTTCTTGCATATGGATATCTTTTCTTTTTTAAAAATTTTATTTATTTATTTGAGAGACGGAGAGAGAGAACACGAGCAGGGGGAGTGGGAAAGGAAGAACCTGGCTTCCCGCTGAGCAGGGAGCCCAAAGTGGGGCACGATCCCAGGACCCTGGGATCATGACCTGAGCAGAAGGCAGATGCTTCACCAACTGAGCCACCTGGGCGCCCCTTCCATATGGATACCTGACTGTTACAGCACTGTTTGTTGAAAAGGCTATTCTTTGTCCACTGCATGGCCTTTGTGTTTTTTTTTTTTTTAAGATTTTTAATTATTTATTTGAGAGATACATGCTGCAACAGGGATGAGCCCTGAAAACAGGATGCTGGGCGAAGGCAGGCAGACGCAACAGCCCCATTACGTAAGCTAGCCAGGACAGGGAAGCCTACAAAAACAGAAGCGCTGCAGGTGGGGGAAGGATGGCGAGTGAGGGCCAACAGACAGACTTCCTTTTAGGGTGACGGAAATATTCTAAAATCAGATCGTTGGGATGGCTGTGGGAGTCTATAAATACACTCAAAACCACTGAATCTTGTACCTAAAACAGGTAAAGTTTATGGCATGTCACCTCTCAATGAAGCAGATTTTCTTAGAAACTGGATCCATCCTCAGACTAATGAGACCATCGATAATACGTTGAGTGAAAATAATTACAAGATCGGTTAGCCTTCATCAAATAGAAGTAGGCCTCTTCTTATGATTCACTAAACAAATACTCCCTGGGTTCTCTTATGCGCCAGGTTCCTGTAACCCAGCAAGAGTGATGCCAGGGCCTAAGCCATCTTTAAAAGGGAAGTACTGTGCCAAAGGGCAAGATACACAGGTCTGACCACGGCCACAAGGCAATGCCGTGACCCAAGGCCAGACAGGTACGGGAGCACGGCAGCTTACTCGGAACTCAGAAGTGGCTGAATATCCTACAAGTATGAAGTGAATTTTCCTTGTAAGCCACCCCCCCCCCGCCCCCGTCACCTGACAGTTACTAAGGGCTTACAACAGATAGGGACTCTCAACTAGAAGCTTTCTCTCAAATGTAAAACTGTAGACCTACTTCTTGTCCAGAAGTTTATCCATCATAATGTACTTACTTCTTTCTTCACCTGAGCTGTATACAGAGGGCAGAAACTTTCTGGATCCTGTGTGGCTATGGGAGGACACAGACGGCCGCCAAGCAGAAGAAACAGTAACAAGCCGGCGTGGCTATTCGGGTCTCACACATATGCGTGCTGGGCAGCAGTGTTTTTAACCAGCCAGACGGGGGTGGGGGGGTGAAGCGGGAAGAGACAGTTCCTCGGAGCCAGTACAGAAGAATGGAGATCAGTCAGGGTGTCTGTGGTCTAGATGTACTTTCTGGGTTTGAGCTGGGGAAGCAGTGTTTTTCCAGGGCAGGCTGTGGACTGTGGCAGACCACACAACACAGGAGAACTGTCGCGGGTCCACAGAGCAACCACAAGATGGAAGGGTGACAGAGCAATCTTTCACTTACTTTCTAAAAACCAGTACCTCAAAAAGTAGGGGAAAAATTAAAGCAGAAATGGAAACTAGGAGAAAAGAAGAAATTTAAAAGACCCATTCAGGAGGTTAAGACTCACGAAGTGTTGCCTGTACACACAAAACAAATAAACAAAAAGTCACATAAGGTGCGCCTGGCTGGCTCAGTCCGTGGAGCATGTGACCCTTGATCTCCAGGATGTGAGTTCCAGCCCCACGTTGGGTGTAGAGATTACTTAAATAAAATATTTTTTTTAAAAAGTCACATAAAAAGGATCAGGATGACATAAAACTTTGAAGAGAAAAAAAAGCATGTCCTACAAATTATGAAAAAAATGTTTTCAACTCAAAATCCTGTACTCAGCCAGGCTACCAATCAGTAATGAGCATGGAAGAGAGATACCCTCAAATATACCAAACTCAAAAAGCCCAGACTGGAGACAGAGCAGAGAATGCTCCAGAAACAAAAGCAAAATACACCACAGACACAAATAATACTGACCACTGTCTGCATATCTGATGAAGAACAGAAACAAAACAAAGCAAGAGAAAGAAAACGAGAGCTCCTACATCTAAGAATGAAAAGGTTATGCGAAAACAGAACCCTGATCACAGTACAACTCCTGGGTCCACAGAGAGAAATAGGTACACTGTCCTGGTAACATAAACACTGACTGATGATTCAACCAAAAGTTGTGCAGAAACCGTATTATCATGTGGAGACGATGGGGTGGCAGTGATGGTGGCCGCGTATGGAGAAACAGTGAATTTAACAGAGACCTTCGTGTGCCTTAGAAAGTAGTAACAGCAGCATATGAAACTGATAAGAAACAGCAGTATGAGCATATTTGAAAATATGGAGAAAATACAGAAGAAACAGCTCCCGGACTTTACCAGTGGTTTCCTCTGGGCAGGGCAAGGGAGGGTAATTTTATCTTCTGCTTTTCAGTGTCATTTGAATTTTAATAGCTGTCTTCCTGTGGGGTTTCTCTTTTCATGCTGGACAGGACAGTCTCAGAGAAGGCCCAGCGGAGAGCTCACATTTCCACCCCTCTGCCCTCCCCAGGTCCCTGGGGGTTGCGGGGAAGAGTACAAGGCTGAGGGGGTACTAGCGGAGGCCCAGTGGGAACAGGGCACTTATTCATTTCATACATACCATCCTATGTACCCACCTTGGGGAGTGTGAATGGAGGCAGAGTGAGGAAAAGAAACACAGAAGCTGGACCAAGGAGATGACCCAGATGTTGGGAGTCACCTGACGAGGGCTTTACTGCCACCACAATAAAAGCACATACGGGAGCAATCATGAAGAGGATTCAAACAACTGAAAAAACCCCTGAAGTCTCAGCAAAGAAAGAGAAGATATGAATAAGTAAATGGAAAATTTTCAACTACAAAACTTAACGAAAGGAAAACCTCACTGGACGGGGTCAGTGGAACCATGGAGATGACAGAGAGAATCCCTGTACCTGAAGAACAACAGAAATGACCAAATCTGAACACAGCGGATGGAAAAAAACAGCAACAGAGCCTCAGCGGCTTATGCGACTATAACAAAAGATCTAATGTGTGTGTCACAGGAGGCCAGGGAGGGAAAGAGAAAGAGCTTGAAAGTATTTGAGGGGCGTCTGGGTGGCTCAGTCTTGGTTTCAGCTCAGGTTGAGATCTCAGGGTTGTGGGACTCTGCACTGGGCGTGGCGCCTGCTTGGGCTTCTCTATCCCTCTGCCCTTCCCTCCTCTCTCTCTGTCTCAAATAAATATTTTAAAAATACAAAATAAAATTAAAAAAATAAAAGCAGAGTACAGTGACACCCTCCTTGTGCAGTTAGGACATTCAAACGACAGCAAGTCTGTGTTCGGAAACCACAAGTGCTGGCAGGACATGGCACAATTTTCATGTAATGGCAGACAAGAACTGTCAACCCAGAACTCCCTATCTAGCAAACACAGGCTTCAAGAAAGAACTTGAAATCAAGACATTTGCAGGTAAATGAAAACCAAGAAAATTTGCTACAAGTTGAACATACCTAAAAGACTAGCTCAAGAAGTTCCTACAGCTGTGAGTCTGAGCCCCACACTGGGTGTAGAGATTACTTAAGAATAAAATCTTAAAAAAAAATACAACCCAATTTTAGAAAATGGGCATAAGACAGAAGAGATACTTCAGTGAAAAAGATATAGGATGGTAAGTAAACACACAAAAAGATACCACACACACACAAGATACCAAACACACATAGCGGCTGATGAGCCATTCGGGAAACACAAATCACAACCACGCTGAGATACCACTATGCATCTCTCAGGATAAAATACAGGGACAACATAAAATACCAGAAGGAAGCCAACAAGCTGGACATCTCATTACTGACAGAGATGTCACACATATACTTCCCATATGACCCAGCCACTGTGCTCCTAGACATTTATTCCAGAGAAATCAAACCTTAGGTCCACGCAAGAACCTACTCACATGGAGGCTCATGGTACGTGTAACCAAGAGTGGAAACAACCATGACGTCGCCGTGGAAGAGAAAGGTCAAACGGTGCCCCTCCCCTACGACTCAGCACTCAACAGGAGCAAACTGCTGATCCACGCAAGAACCTGAATCCATCTCAAGGGCATTATGTGAGGTGCACACAGCCAACCTGAAAGGTCACATTTTGTATGATCCCTTTTACATAAACTCTCGCAGTGACACGGTGTAGGTAAGAGTAGGTTAGCAGTTGCCTGGAGTCACGGGTAGAGGACAGAGGCGGGCATGACTGTTGAGGGCAGCTCCAGGGAGATCTCGGTGCTGACGGGATAGTTCTCATCTTGACCGCTACGGTCATTACAGTTATCTGCACGTGTGTCGAACTGCACAGAAATAAATACACGTTATACAAACGTCTGTGTCCGGGTTTTGACACGGTGTGCGGTGCCACAGTTATACAAAGTAAAAAGCAAAAGCAGCCACTATTTTATAAAAATAGAAAATACAGAAGAAAATGAGATGGTACCACTTCCTCACACAAAACCCCCCATGGCTTCCCATTTCAGCAGAACACTTGCGCACCTTCAGTGGCCTCCAATGCCCTGCACACTCCCCATGCGTGCTCATCTCACTCCAGGCACCCTGCCTTCCAGCTGGTTCTGCAACATGGCAAACATCCTCACACAGGCCTTCACACTGACTGCTTGCTCTCTACCTGAAGCGCTCCCCTCCCAGACTGCGTGGTTCCATCCTTCACGCCCTCTGGGTTCATGTGAAAGAGGACATCAACTGCCTCTATTTTGACCTCAGTCTGTACTTTCTAACTGATTAGCTCTTCTTTGCAGCTTATCTCTCAACTAAAGCAAAACGCTCAGCAGGCAGAGCATGTCCTGGTGGGAACCGAAACTACCACCTCAAGCAATAGGGATTGCCCTGACGCCAGCAAGACCCCACCTAGGACTGACCCCCAAGACAATGATCAACCTGACCTTCACCGCCCACCAGCACAGACCCACTGAGCTTTGTCCCACTCTTGTCTTATGCAAACCTGGACGTTGGATGTATTTTCAGCACTTTGCAGACAGTCTTAAGACACTAGTCAGCTCTCTTCCTGGTGCTGGTCTCACTGAAATAAACTCCTTTCCTGTTTTACCACCAATTGCCCCTCTGCCTTTGGCTGTATGAGTGGCGACTGGCAGAACCTGGTCTGTCTGGGACTCCCGGAACCAGGTGTTTTTGCCCCCCTGCACCCCGGCTATACGTGCTCACAGACCACTTCTGAAGAAGCCTTCCAGGACCATCATATCCAAATTAGCATTCCTCCCTCCAACTACCCATCATCTTCTACCCTCTGACCTTGGTTGGCTATCATTTACTCCAGGTGCCCCAGCCCCAAATCAGGATATATACAATTTTTGTGAATTGTTAGCCTTGAATTCCCAAAGCTTAATAGGGCCAGGCATATAGTAAAAAAAACGAATAAATATTTGATGAATGAAGGAGTGAATGTGCTGAGAAATTACAGAACAGGACACTGATGTGATGGATCCTCAACACTGGACGGAAAGGGGGAGCTACAACGTGCTCGATGAAACAGAGAACATGAGAACAGAAACGTGCATTCGAAGAGTTCAAGTCACCCCGTTTTTCACGTTCCCCCTCCCCTGCTCTTGGATCTGAGCCTCCCTGTCACTGTCCCCCAGCGGTGCCTTCAGGATGCATGGCAGCTTCCACTCTTGTCTCTTGGAACCCACTGGTCACATGAGAACGAGGACGCAGAACTCCCAGGGGAAGCCACACAGAGGCTCAGAAAGAGGATGATGAGTGGAGGAGGGAGACAGAGATACCAGAGCAAGGCCAGGGAAGGGTACTCTGGCCCTGCCACACCCACTGATGGTGTGTGGATCACGGAAGGACCCTCCGGACAAGCCCTTCCTGACTCCTGACCCACAAAATTGTGGACAAAGCAAAAAAGGTGATTTTAAGTCAGTAAGTATTGTAGTAATTTGACACGTGGCAAAAGTTATTAGGCAAGAAGAGATTTCTGAAAGCTGGGAAGAAAGCAACACTGTCACACAACAGCACACAGGGAATAGAACTGCCAGTCATGCATACAGGTGAAAGATCTAGAACAGCGACTTTGGGATTTCTGTGGGATTTCTGTAGGCGGCAAGGCAGTGGGATCTGCTCTTGGAGATAGAGGGACAGGGGAGGGGCAGAGCGAGGAAGAATGTGAGGGATGCTGGAGGGGACAAAACACAAGCACATTCCTGTCATCCTTACCAGGGGCTAAACTCAGCACAGACCTGGGTTTTACAGCTAAGAATCCAGAGGTGCTACAGATCAGGAAACATGACCTAGAGAAAAGGAAATGCTCCTGCACCGACCGGAAGGAGAGGATTCAAGTAAAACCCAGGGACACTGAAGGACCTACTATTTCCTAGGCTACAGAGATTAAACTAAAATGTTTACAGTAATCAAACACGAAAACAGTGAGAGTCACTAAAGATACTACAGACCAGAGTATCTTCTGGAAATCTGTATCCACTTAGAAAAGGTAGGGTGTGATTCTGTGCAAATCTGATAGATTTTCCAGGTTTCCTCCAGGGCGGCTGTGAGTGCGCGGCCTCAAGACTGCTCCTATGCGGTCACCAGGAGTGCTCTTGGCAATGATGCAAGTCACCAAGCAGCTACTTGCCACACCCCCGGGGAGACCAGGGCCAGCACCACTTAACCTGCAGGACAGTCCTGCCAAGTGTGTATTACTCCCCTCATCTTCCAGATGAAGAGACAGTGGTATACAGAGGCTGATGTATGATGAGCACATTTGCTCTTCCTTCCTGTCAGAAAGCTTCAACAACGCCCGGAATTTCCTGAGGGGTGGGAGTCTTTGTTATGCTAATGAAAGGACCCAAGGTTGGCCCCAAGATAACTCCGAGATGGGCGGGCCAGTTATCAGAAAGACCAACCCTGTGATTAGAGGGTTGGAATTTGGACCAGACCTCTGGGGAGAAGGGGCGGCAGTGGAGATGGAGTCAGTCAACCATGACTACATAATAAAACCCCCCAGAGAAACTCTGTAAGCAGAGCTCAGGAGAGCTTTCCAGTTGATGAGCATACTGGGGTCAGGATGGGGGGTGTGCCCGGCTCTGAGGGCCTGCACTGCCCCCTCCCAACCTGGCCCTATATGCATCCTTTACAACACCCTGCAACTTTAAGTACAGTGACCCTCAAACAATGCGGGGTTAGGGATGCCAACTTCCCCGCACCTCAAAAGTCTGCGTGTAACCTTCAAGTCCCCAAAAACCTTCTAGTAGCTACTATTGACTGGAAGCCATGCTGATAACGACAAGTCAATTAACAGGTATTTTGAGTGTTCCCTGTATGATGTGTCGAATTCTTATAATAGAATATTAAGGAAATCATCAGGAAGAGAAAATGCATTTACAGGACTGCACTGTGTTCATCGAGAAAAGTCTGTGTACAAGTGGACCCATGTCATTCAAACCCATGCTGTTTAAGGGCCAAGTGTATGGTGCTTTCCGGCATTCTATCCACTGTCCAATTGCAGCTGGCTGGTCAGAAGTGCGGGTGTCCCGGAGACACCACTCGTGAGGACGTGGGGTGAGAAGGGAACCCCTGGACTCGCAGGATCTGATGCCAGCTCCGTGTGGTCAGTGTCAGGGCTGAACCACAGTTGACTCTGCTGCAGTCAGACCGGCTGGGGTTGAAACAGAACAGCAAGAGACGAAGCACCACAGCCAGGACTCAAACCCCGCACGGTCTGATTCCAAAGACAGTACTTTACTATCATCAATTTTTCATCTTAAAATGAAGTGGCATATAATTCATGAGGATTTCACCTGCCAAAGTAACTCAGGAGAGCTGAAAGAACAATTTCATCAACAGCTGGCTGACACAGTTAACACCCGGATCGATGCAGGGGCAGCTGCGACAGCCAGAGGCTCACGTGGATAGCAGAGGATTAAACAACAGGAAGAGAACTCGGGACCCACATTAAGAGCCACCTAAGCACGTCTGAAGTGTGGAGCCCTTTCTAAACCCCCCACCACACTGAAGCTTACACACAACTTCAAGTACTAGTTAAATGCAGGTACAGGGACATGATGCCAATATAAACCCTTGAAAATCCATCCTTGACCTTCAGAACCAGTGAGAAGAGTCTGGTTCTTGTTTCCTATGAGCTTGAGAGAAACCATAGGATATAAATCCTGATAATACTCATATGGTCACAAGTGTACATTCAGAGTTTTCTGCCAACTAGACTCCCTTCTGAGCACCAAAAGAGAAAAAAATCTCACGAAATCTAAGCAGTAATACTCTATTTTTTACTCTAGCTTACACGGAAGCTTCCTAAGGTTTTATTTCAACTTATGGCCAAAAAGCGACTTCCTAAACTTCATCTTCCATGACTAGGATGTATGTAAATCCCATTGTTTTCAAAAGCTGAAAGTTTCGAGAGCACTCACTCACCTGGCCGGTTGGTGGCTGCCATGATGAAAACCTGCTGCCGAGCTTCCAGACCGTCCATCTCAGTAAGCAGCTGATTCACCACCCGGACACTTGCCCCCGTCTAAAAATAAATAATAAATACAGCTCCATCAGAGCCCAATAAAAAAAAAAAAAACAAACCACATCACCATGTTTTTCCATACAAAATGAAGTATTTGCTAACTTGAATGAAAGCTTTTGTCAAGAAGTTAACCGTGATCATTTTCTGAGGGGTGCTGTGCAAAAACATATTCTCATCAGGAACTCCCCTGAGTCCTGTTACCTCCTGTGCCAGGAGGAAGCTGAGGCTCAAAAAGGCCACCTGTCCAGTCCTCTCAGCTGGACTCAGGCAGGCCCGGCTGACCCGAGTCTCGTGCCTCTGAAGTATTCAAAGATCTGTGGGCCGCAAAGGACTTCCCGTGGGTTAAGCACAAACTCAAAATGGAGGAATCCCCTAGGATGTGAGACACTCCTGATCTCTGGGCTGGGGCACAGAGGCTTTTCCTCTTTTCCTGGAAACAACACTACAAAGCAGAGCGACCCCAGGGAGATCCAGGGAGGTGGTGGACAGAGGGGTAACTCACTCGGAGACAGAAATACCCTGAATGCACAATGGAGGAGATGAGAGAAGTGGGGCGTGTGTGTGTGTGTCTGTGTGTGTGTGTCTCTGTGTCTGTGTGCATCTATGCGTATGTCTGTGTCCCTGTTTGTGTGTGTGCCTCTGTGTCTGTGTGTCTCTCTGTGTCTGTCTCTGTCTGTCACGACTGCTCTTCTTCAGCAGAAAGTCCACAAGCAGAGATGGTCGTGAGTTTAGCCGTGGATTTCTCCAGAAAGTAACTGGTGCGCGTCACCACTCCTGGGAGATGTGACACCAACAAATCAGAGAATGAAGACAATTATAATCCAGACTCAAAACAGTACAGCAGCACGGGGCAACAACCAAACCCTGTTCCACCTCAACAAGATGAAAGCCTCAGAATCAGTGTAGGGACAGGGTGACAGGTTTTACTATATGAAAATTGTAACAGTGCATGTAATGAACAAATTAAAGGTAAGTGAAAAGACTGGGGAAAACAGCACCAACACACACTGGACAATGGACTCATTTCTGGAACACATAAAAGCTCCTAGAAATCAAAACAAAATTTTAAGAGCAAAAGGGTCAAAGTATCTGATCAGGCAATTTATAGAAGATGAAATACAAATTCACTGAAGATGATCAACCTTACTGATAATCAGGGACATGAACACTAAGATTTAACATGATGTTTTGCCAATAAAATTGACAGAAATTGTAAGGTGGTAAGATGGGTGCCACTCGTTGCCGACAAAGGTGGAGATGGTGGTTTCACACACTGTTGGCGGGCACGTGTAACTGGTAGGTTTTGTGAAGGATGGTTCAGTGTTAGCTTTCAGAACATAACACATAGACATCTACTCTGAGATCCCACTTCTTAAAACTCTCCCACATGCACAGAAATATGTGTAAGAATGTTACTTCAGTTCTGTTTGTAAGAGAAATAACTGGAAACAGTGTGATTCAAGAAATATTTCTGTTTCCAGACTGTGGAATAGTTATGTAATCGTCAAAAAATTAAGTTCTTAAGTACATGGGAAAATCATCAAGATGAATGACCACATTTATATAAAAGTTTACAGAGAAAGTTTTAGAATGACAAATACCACACACAAAACTGTTGGCAGCAGTAACTTCCAAGGAGAGTAACAGGGAGAAAAATGGGAAGAAAGACTCTCCATCTCTTAACGCTTGTATTTATTTGAATTTTCTCACAAGTACGTGTTCATGTATAACCTGTATAATAAAAGAATACATTCAAATTTAACATATTTTCAGAATCCTCCTCATGTGAAAATGTCAACAAAGCAGAACACGTGTACTGGAATACGGAAACGTGTGTTTGTACACATCCAAGAGAGAGCGAGAGAAGCCAGATGTCAGGAGCATGGCCCCCGGGGCCCCAGACCTCTCCAGGGCAGGCAGTGGACTGGACGTACCTCGGTGAACCCCTGCAAATTAAATTCCCAGCCGATGACAGATAGCTGCAAACCCAGGACAGGGCTGCTGACAAATGAGGGGCTTATGCGGAGCCACAGAGATAAAAAGTAGTCAGACCCAGAGCGCACCACGCCCCAAGCAGCAGGATATAAAGGGCAGTGCTTTGCTCTGGATCCCACGTGGGATTTAAAATGACACAGAGTGCAGGGCAACTGGGGAAGGGCCTCTGCCCTGGCCACCGACGTCACCAGAGACAAGACTGTGGAAGGATTTTCTGGGACGCCAGTGAGGACTCCTGGATGAGGAAACAATCTCGCTATGACATGAATCACACGGATATTAGTCCAGTTTTGTTCTTGCAACTCTGGAAGGCTTCTGGAGATTCTAAGTGAAATGAGGCATTTAATAACTGTTTTACAACCTTCCAGGCATGCACAGAACAACTATTTGAAGATAAATCATAAAAGAAATAAAATCACCCGCCTACTCATCTTGCCGTGAATGTCCTCATCAGATAGTCTTTGCTACCTGTTTCAGAAAGGCTGTCTGTTCCTCCCATGAGGCTTCACTCCGCTGTGGACTCTGAGACAAGTGTCCCTGTGATAACAGCGCATCCAAGCACTCATAGTGCCGAAATTCCTACCAACGGTGACTCAACCCAGTGATGCAGGGGGAGTCCAGAGCAGACAAGGAGCAGGGCTGAGTCTTAAAGCCGGGCCCTATTTCAACGGGATCTTAAATTACACTTTCTCCTGTCTCCAGAAGCCATTTGCCTGAAGAGAGTCAAGATCATGAGTCCGGGTACTTGAAGCCACATCATTCTTTTTCCCAATCGCTCACCTGAGTGAACCAGACGAGTATAACCAAAATCATGTACACAGAAATCGATGCAGAGGCCAAGGAAAACCAACTGTCATTTCCAGGACCTCACTCTGAATTACTAGGTTTCTTCACTGCAAGAATCTCAGCGTTCTTAGGAATGACTTTGTAAGAACTCACAAAAGGTTTAGGGCTCTTACACCTACCTCCCGGTCTGACCTTCGAGGGCACAGGGCATCCACTTCGTCAAAGAATATGACACAGGGTGCGGAGCTCCTGGCTCGCTGGAATACCTGGCGGACTGCGCGCTCACTCTCACCAACGTACTGACACAGCAAAAACAACAGAGACTGGTCATCCTTGGGGTTGGGGCCAAATCACAGTAAAACTAGTTCTAAATGACATTTACGTACCAGAGTCTAAAAAGCATTAGGTTGACCACATGCGACTGCTGATACATACCCATTTTTGATGCATAAAAACAGCCAATATGCGGCTCAACTTAATAAAATCAGCTATTACTGACGCTTATAAATTTCCTCGTTTGCAAAACAAAGGCAAAGTGAATGTAAGGTCTCCTCCAGATCAAAAATAATCCTGTAATTCTATTGTATTTTAGAACTGATCTCCTAAGCTTTAAGCACATAAGATACCCAGCTGTAACTCTCCTGAATTCAGCAGTGTTTTAACTTCCATTTGCTGCTCTGCCACATTTTCCACGTGGTCACGTTGTTAACGGAAGGGCTACTTTGTTACACAGCATCAGAGAAGGCAGGTAAGCCAGCGAGGCCTCCAACAGGCTTCGTATGACATACTGTATGTTAAAGTCTACCTCAGGAGCGCCCGGCTGGCTCCGTCGGGGGAGTGTGCAACTCTTCATTTCGGGGCCATGAGTTTGAGCCCTACGTTGGTCGTAGAGAATACTTTAATAAAAGCTTTAAAAAAATGAAATCTAAATCAAAATGTAAAACAGTAAGATCAGTCAAGAAATACAGCAATTCACAAGCAGCTATAACATTAGGACTAATCCGTACAGGAAGTTGCATGTGAGAATATGGTCTCACTGTTGGTAAAGCGTTAAGAAATTGTTCTTGTAATGTTTCGAACTGGTTAACTAAGAAAAGCAGTTGTTTTCCACAATACAACTGCTGAATAAGACAGAATCTGAAAACTACATCACAAAGTACTTGCTGTGTTGTTTTATGATAAAGTCACGGTGTGAGGCACACTGCGGACGACAGTGATGAAAGTGTTTTATTGTCTCCCATGAGTAGAACTGTCCTTCCCTCATGGCTGGGCTGTCCTGTCCTTTCTCAGACTTCTGCTCATTGTGCTTCTCATGTCTGCACTGTTTCCCCACCTGCCCCCAGTTCTCCTTGTATTTGAGAGGGTCCCGACTGTCTGCCAATTCCTTTCCCTCACGGCGTCTCTACTTCTGTGACCTGCAGCTCGTCCACCCTTGCTGCATCATAGCAGGAAGTCCTTGGAAAGCACAAGTCACTTTCACATTCATCGTGATCATCACACCCTGTGCACTGCACAAATACAGCAGACTGGTTCAGTTTCCTAAAGAATCTAAGTCAGCCCAAGTTACATCTGGAATGCTGAACCAAAATCATCAGTAGGTATTTCACAGGAAAAGCTAGCAGTGAGCTGTCAGAGGTAATGTCTCCCACAGGAACAGACAGAACAGTCAATATGGCACAAGGACTGTGGACTTGGCAAACCACAATGACCAAGAAAGGAAAACTTAATTTAGGGGAAGGTAAACCTCAAGTCTCAAAAGGACAGATTAAAAGGTCAATTTTTCTTAACAAAGGCGACAACGATTAAAAATAAGTAAAAGAAAATCCCACTATCTTGGCCTCTAAGAAATATTTCAGGGACGCCTGGGTGGCACAGGGGTTAAGCGTCTGCCTTCGGCTCAGGGCGTGATCCCGGCGTTATGGGATCGAGCCCCACGTCAGGCTCCTCTGCTATGAGCCTGCTTTCCTCTCCCACTCCCCCTGCTTGTGTTCCCTCTCTCTCTGGCTGTCTCTATCTCTGTCAAATAAATAAAAATCTTAAAAAAAAAACAACTTATTTTGAAGAGAGAGGGAGGGAGAGAGAGCACCCTCATGTGGGGGTAGGAAGGAAGGGGGGGCAGAGGAAGAGGGAGACAGAGAATCTTGGGCAGACTCCCCGCTTAGTGCAGAGCCTGACGCAGGGCTCAATCTCACCACCCTGAGATCATGACCTGAGCTGAAACCAAGAGTCAGATGCTTAAGCAACTGCGCCACCTGGGTGCCCCTTCTAATTCCTTGTCTGCCATTCAGTTTTCAACCCTGATAATCTGGCTTTTGCAAACACAATTACTGAAAAGTATTCTCCCTAAAGTCACTAATGACCTTCTAGCTGCCAAACCCAAGGTCCTACTTTTAGTTCCTGGTTCTCCTTCTCATTACACCGACCAGGTTGAAGAAGTTAGCTTCCCCCCAGTTTTCAGGCTTAGAAAGTACTGGGCACATGCTCCCCCTTAGGGAGACCAGCCTGCTTTGCCAGCTTTTCCTTCCTTGCCCCAGAGCCGTCAGGGGCCCCCCCACTCAACGCCCCCCCAACCCCGCAGCAGACCCAGCCTATTCCATCCCAAACCTCAGCACTCCAGCCTCACATCCATGCATCTGCTAGACATCTCCAGACCCCCTGAGTCCAAAATTCCCCAGAGCAAATGCATTTTCTAACCCCGAGAAGTTGATCTTCCCCAACAGACCACCTCATCTCTGCCCCAGTCACTCCAGACTCTGCCAAAGACCTCTTCCCACACCTCTCCCTGGAAAACAAGTCAGGTCACAGTGAGATGACCATTCGCACTCCTCAGCTCTGACACCGCCAGCGCTGGTGAGGACGTGGGGACCCCCAATCACAGCCAGGGGAGGTGTAACTCGGGGAAAAAAAAGCTAGCAAAACTTTCTATTTTTGAAAGTGCACACACTCTAGAAGTGACAGCAATTGTCCTGAGTACACACCCTTGGGAAATAGCTCCCAAATGTAAGGATGTGCGTATATAATGTTCAACCTAAACATCCATCGAGAAAGCTGATTTTTTACAAGTGTGGTTGTATTCATTCAGTGGAATACCACAGAGAAGACTGATGAACTCGAGGTAAGCAAATCAACAAAAATAATATCTGTGGTAGAATGATTTAGAAGAAAAATGCATTTGGTCACTCAGATATAGCTAGTCTTCACCCACAGTTTTGAAAACTGTCAGAACCACCAAAGTGAAAGGAGGTCTTGCTAATCAAGGTGAATTTGGACCCCACCCGAGGGCAGGGCTGGCTGCCAGGAGCACGTGTGGTCAGAGGAATGGAATTTTCAGTCTTCCCCCCCCCCCCCCCCCCCAGTACAGGACAGGGGTGGTGACTGAATCAGCCAATGGTCAGTGACTCAGCCGATTAAGGCTATGTAGTCACACCTCCATAAAAACCCAGGAGAACAGTTTTTCGGTCCTTCTATACCAGGGAACAAGTTTGCTGCCATGTGCCCCGGAGCCAGGCCCTAGGCTCCGTGAGACTCCTGTTTGAGACTTTGCCCCATGTATCTCTACATTTGGCTGTTGATTCTTATCCTTTATCATATCCCTCAATAAACACAAGTGTTTTCCTGAGTTCTGCGAGCTGCTCTAGCAAATTAACAGAAACTAAGGAGGAGGCTGTTGGAACCTCCAATCTGGTGACAGCTTGGGGCCTGGGCATGGTGTCTGCAGTGGAGGGTGGCGGACCCTCCTGTAGGACTGAGCCCCTAGCCTGTGGAGTCCGATGCTGTGTCCTGGCAGACTGCACCATAACTGAGTTGAACTGAGTCGAGTTCTTCGATCCCCTGCTGGTGTCTGAGACTGCTCTATGTTTTGGGGGGTGATCCCCTCCCCACCACTGGAATTGGGTCCAGGAACTCTAAAAGAATCATAATGTTCAACAAAAATAACAATAAAACCAAGTTATAAAAGAACATGTACCACTTACATAAAGTGGGCTTTTTTTGTTTTTGCTTTACTGTTTATAAAAGTGTTCCAAACATGTAACAAAAGTAGGCATTATGGTATACTGAACCCCAAATATGCCCAACCCCCATCTTCAATCATCATCTGCTCAATTCCTGGCCAACCTTGCTTCACCTACAGACACTTCGCTTTTCTTTCTTGTCATTTTGAAGAAGAGCCCAGAATTCGTACTTTCTTTGTAAATACTATCTCTAACAAAAGACAATGATCTTTTTTTAAAGATTTTATTTATTTATTTGACAGAGATAGAGACAGCCAGCGAGAGAGGGAACACAAAAGCAGGGGGAGTTGGGAGAAGAAGAAGCAGGCTCATAGCGGAGGAGCCTGATGTGGGGCTCGATCCCATAATGCCAGGATCACACCCTGAGCCGAAGGCAGACGCTTAACCGCTGTGCCACCCAGGCGCCCCAAAAGACAATGATTTTTGACATAACATCACCATCACACTTAAAACTGCTTTTCCTGGGGTGCCTGGGTGGCTTAGTCATTAAGCATCTGCCTTCAGCTCAGGTCATGATCCCAGGGTCCTGGGATCGAGCCCCACATCAGGCTCCCTGCTCAGCAGGAAGCCTGCTTCTCCCTCTCCCACTCCCCCTGCTTGTGTTCCCTCTCTCACTGTCTCTCTCTCTCTCTGTCAAATAAATAAATAAAATCTTAAAAAAAAAAACCTGCTTTTCCTTTTGTTTTTTCAATTTTAATTCCAGTGCGGTGAACACACAGTGTAGTATTAGTTTCAGGTGTACAGTGTGGTGATTCTGCACCTCCCTGCCTTCCTCAGTGCTCATCAGGACAAGCGCACTCCACATCCCCGCCACCGAGTTCACCCTTCCCTTAGAAGTTCTTTTCTTTTCTTTTTTTTTTTTTTAAAGATTTTATTTATTTGACACACAGAGAGACAGCCAGCAAGAGAGGGAACACAAGCAGGGGGAGTGGGAGAGGAAGAAGCAGGCTCCCAGCAGAGCAGGGAGCCCGATGCAGGGCTCGATCCCAGGACCCTGGGATCACGCCCTGAGACTAGCAGACGCCTAACGACTGAGCCACCCAGGCACCCCTAGAAGTTATTTTCTTAACGTCAAATATCCAATAAATGTTCAAATTTTCAACTGTCCCCTAAACATTTTTGAAACATATACAGTAATACTGAGAGTTGCTGAGGGATAAAATATATACAGTAAACGTAGAAAGTACATGGAATTAATGAACACCAAATTTAGGATTACAGTAAATTCTATGGGAGAGAGAACAGGGTCATGGTTAGGGAACTGAAGGAGGCTTCAAGCATCTTGGTTTTGTGTGTTTTTTACAGTTGGGCGACAGATACTGGAGACTTCATTCCATTACTTGTAATAACTTCTATGACTGGGATATTTCATAATAAAGTTAACAAAATGTTACATGCTTGCTTTACGCCCTCTGTTGGGTCTCTGCCATTCTGGAGAGGACATCACAGCTCTAGGGTGGTAGGACAGCCCTTCACTGCCCTGCAGAACCTTCTTTTCCAGCCTCATCCCTCCTCTCCCTCCAAGGTTCATTTCTAACACCTCTCCTGCCAGAATGCCAAAATGAAGCGTAAGAGAAAAAAAGACATACACAGAAAGCCCACAGGAAACACCTGAATATGGATCCTTACTTTAGGAGGAAAGTATCACATACAATAGGAAACATACAAAAACTGGTAGGGGAGATAAATTTAAAAAGCCTTTTAATTTTTTTTTGAAGATTTTATTTTTAAGTAATCTCTATACCCAACGTGGGCCTTGAACTCATAGCCTCGAGATCAAGAGTCGCACACTCCACTGACTGAGCCAGCCAGGCGCCCCTAAAAGGCCTTTTAAAACAAACGATACTGTTTTCACTTCTTTGTTTGAATACATGACAGAATGGTATTTTTACTTCTCACAGGGAATGAAGACATAATTAGGCATTCAAAATCTCTTAAATTTGAGACATTATATAAACTGCTAAATACAGAAAGAAGTTACTGTATAGTAAGGTAGTATTTTCCCCCCAAAGTCCTTTTATTTATTAAAACTTTTGTCATTTGGGGGGTACCTGGGTGGCTCAGTCAGTTGAGCGCCTGACTCTTGATCTTGGCTCAGGTCTCCATCTCAGGGTCATGAGTTCAAGCCCAGTGTGGAGCCTACTTTAAAGAAAAAAACCACCTCAGTCGTTGGAGCCACAGGACACCAGGGCAAGGCATGCAGAGCAGGAGGCAGGTAACCAAGACTCAAACCTCGGCTCTCCTCCCCCAGCCCTCGGACTTTGGCCAAGGTGCATGCCACCTGCAGACTTCAGTTTCCTTGTTTGGAAATCAGGAATCAGAAGAAACAATAATTCACACCTCACAGGGTTGCTGAAGAATACAGGTGACCCCTGAACAACGCACAGGATTAGAGGTGCCGGCCCCCCTCCCCACCGCCATCAAAAATCCACGTGTAACTTTTGACTCCCCCCAAAACTTAACCACTAATAGCCTGCTTTTGACCTTCAGAAGCCTTCCCAACAACATAAACAGTTGACTGACAACTATTTTGTATGTTCTGTGTATCACACGCTGAATTCTGACAATAAAGTTATGAGCAGGAGAGAAGAAAACATGACTAGGAAAATACACTGCCAGGACTGTATTTATTGAAAAGTCTCTGCGTGTAAGTGGGCCTGTGCAGCTCGCACCCATGCCACTCCAGGGCCGACCGTGTGTGTACAGAGTGTGATGAACACTCGGCACAGAGAACACACACTTTAAATGTTATTTCCATTTCGCAGGTGGGAACACGGAGGCTCAGAGCTGAAGAGACTGAATTAGGAGAGCAGTTACACACACTTGGTACCGCAGAGCAAAGCTAATGTCTTCACTCCTGCAGCGGAGATTCTCCCAAAATGCCACGTCCATTTCCAGGACTGAGGCCGCTCCGCCCAGTAACTGGAGTGGCCGCACGTCTCCTAATCTACACTCACAGCTGATGCCACAGCGACTTACCATGTTGAGCAACTCGGGGCCCTTGACCGATATAAAGTTCAGTCCAGACTCATTTGCAACAGCCTAGGGAGAGGAAACCAAAGGACACAGGTCAGACAAACACAGACTCAGTAACAGTAATTCATGACAGTGCAGGGGCTCCTGCAGTTTATGCTGTTTCCCCTCCCTCACAGCTGTGTTTTCTTTCTCAGACGCAGAACACATATGGGAAAAGGAGAAATGGGTTTAAAAAAAAAAATCAATGGAATGTTCACCTAAAACTTTCTAAGAATCACTCAGACTAGAAATCAAATGGAAATTACACATTTATGTCAGTGTATTGTTTCCATAAACTCCCAACATACGTACATTTGCACGTTCACACTCCAGTTTGGAATTCCAGTGAAACTATGATCTCTGCGTCCAAACACGCCTTGCCCAGTGAAAGCAATCATTTGCTCATGACCCCAAATTCAAAACCATCAGTATCAGTCTTGGCCCAAGGGTCAGTGTTTCCAGATTATTTTTAATAACGATTAAACCGCATGGCTCAAAGCCAAAGAGAGGCATGAAGGAGGCACCAAGGAGACACGTGCGGTTATACACGTGAAAGAATCTGACAGAGGTATCACCTGAAGGTCACCTGAATGCAGAGATGAAACCTGAGCAAAATCACCCAGAGCTTCACGAGGACCAGGGAAGGAGTTCCTTCCCCTCCCCTCTTCGGAGCCTGACCTCGGAGCTCCAGATCTATAGCCAATAGACTGCTCGGCACCTCCCTCCGGACCGGACACGCATCTCAAATCTGTCATTTACAGAGAGGGATGCATGGACCTGCCCCAACTCCCTCCACACCCCACACTTCCAACTCCAACGGCTTTTAGCCCCAAACCCTGGGTCCCTTGATCCTTTGTCTTGTCACATCATCCAATCCGCCCGCAAGTCCCATTAGCACCGATGCCAAAATGTACGAGTCCACCACTCTCTGCTTCTCCAGCACATATGTCCTCACGCAGACCGCCTCATCACCTGCCTAGATACACAAAGAAATCAAACCAAACCAAACCGAACCGAAAAGACCCTGACCAGTTTCCTCTCCCTCGATTTCCTCTGACCCATTCTCACAGTGCACCCAGTATGCTTCTAAAAATGTCAACTGTATTGTTTCCCTAGGATTCGTATCACCTTTGAGGACAGTGTGAAATATTTACCACAGCTCACAAGCCCGAAGCTTGGGACAGAGCAGCTTCTCCGTAGTCCAGCCACTGGCTTTCTCTGGATCTTGAACTCACCAAGCCCCTCCCGACGCCAGGGATTTTGCACTGCTGCTCCCTCTGCCTGGAAGAGCCTTCCCCTTCTGTCCCTGCTGCTTCATGGGGCCCGCCGCTCCCTCAGGACACTGCTGTCAGCATCCCGAACATCACGACCTCAAACAGCCACCTCCCATCCAATCTATCACCACAATCTGCTTACTTCCAGCCTCACTGAGCCGAACCTCCAGTGTTACTGTATCATTCGTTTTCTGCCTGTCTCTTCAGACAGACAGCAAATGCCACCAGAGGAGGTGCCTGGTTGGCCTCCAACAGCTGCCAGCACAGAGGAAGGAGGTAATGAACGCAGGTGGGCTCTGCCGCGGAGGGAGCGCTCGGGCTCTGTCCTAGCTTTCATGCAACACGATTAGGAAAGGGGAATCAGGGTGCACATGTAAGGAAGGCTGACGCATCCGCATCGGGTTTTCACCTTCTACCTGCCAGATTACCGAGATTTAACCCACTAACACACCCCCCTCCAAAGAGTTCCTGAAGTTGCTGGAAATCTTGTCTCCTAGGGGAAGCGCAGTGAACACAATTTACTTTTCTTCATGGATATCAGCCTGAGCCTCCGGCACAGCATCAGGAGCTGTCTGCGTCAGGCCAGAGTTCCAGAAACTCACTGATCTTACTCCTCTCTCTGCAGTTTCCTCATCAGTCACCAACGTGCGGGGTGCTGGCTCCGGCAATCACATGCCTTGACCTTCTGCTCCTCACATACTTTCTACGTGTCAGCGTTCAGAAAAATGTTATTATCTTATTGTGATAGTGAGTGAACAAGACAACCAAGATTAGACCAAGTCTTCATTTTATGGCCCAGTCTAGGGTGCTAGGTTCTGGCCCAAAAGTGGTTCCACAACTTCCCTACAGTAACATTTGCTTCTGCTATTCAAGGACATTTTCCACCATTTCAAGATTTTCAGGCAGGTACCTCCTGGAGCATCTGCAGAAAGTGGTGAACCCTCTCTCTGAAAAAAGTACACAGTTGCACAAATACCGCCTGGGCTCATGGACCCAGTGAGCGTGAAGGCCACCCACAGCGTCATCGGTAAGATTCCCCGCTCCGCAAGGGCAGTTGCCAGAACATGGGCACACAGACAAGTACCAAATCATTGGCAGTCATGGGAGGCAGGCGCAGGGAGAAGAGGAAAATCTGGTCTATGGATTTTAAATAACCCAAGCTGTCTCCTTTCTGCCGCAGAAGGGCTACTCTAAGGCAGATGAAACTAATTAAAAACAAACAAACGTGACAAGGAACCCAGGCCGGCCACCTGCATCTGCCTGCTGAATTTACACATTCACAGGCAGGGACCTTCTTTCCGGCTGTGTCCTTCTAGAACTGCTGTCCAGAAAACCTCTGCCTCCTCCGTGGTGCCCTCTGCTCCCTCCACGGTTCTTATCTCCCACACAGCCAGGCCCTGGAAGAGCCCCAGAACCACGGAGCAAGGAAATGTAGGCGTATCAGTAACAGTGAGTTTGGAAAACTTCACGTGTGTATAATCTGATACGTGGGTACTTGATATATACTGTGGCTAGCTGATACTTACTGAGCACTTACTAAAAATGCTATTAATTTTCATTTCTTATTTACAAGTAATTCAAATACTTTAAAAAGCTGATGAGGGCTAACTAAATTATACATGAAACATTACACGGACATTAAAAATGACAGCCAACTTAACTTATAGGTAAGGAAGAGGAGTCTAGTATGTATGACTCCAAAGGGAAAAAAATCACAGACTGAGAAATTTGCCCACATAAATATGAAAAAAAAAAAACCCCACAAAAGAGCAATGTGTCATAAATATGAATAGTCTAAAGTGTCAAACTGATAAACACATTTACAAATATAACATTTTAATATATGAAGAAGGATTATAAAACCACATATATGACAATGGAAAAACAGGCAAAGGATATGAACAGTTTCATTAAGAAGAATAGCCAATAAATACATAGTTTTACAAGCCCACGGTAATTTTTAAAATGTCAATTAAAAAGTGTCAGATACCACTTTTGCCTCCCCTACCGTCAAAGATTAAAACCAGCATTACTGGCTCTAACTCGGGGTGTGGGGGACAGTAGTCATGCTGATGGGGTCAAATCTGCACAATCCGTCTAGAAGGTACTTCAGTGATGGATCAGATGTAATCTGGTAATTAGTCACTTTGCTCAAGTGGTAATGGGTCAACAGTTTTAAAAACATGCATTCCTTTTACTGAAAAATTGTTTAGGAATGCATTCTAACAAAATGATCAGTTGAGGTACAAAAAATGTAAGCACAGGACTGTTCAACGAGTGTTGTTTCAATGGGGGATCATTTCTGCCCCTTATTACAGAACACTACACTGATGCTAAAAATACAGAAGTGTATATATGTTGACATGTTTAAGGCATGCTTCTTTGTGGGGAAAGCATCATTACAGACCTTATATTTGTCAAAACACGTGAAAAGTTATGCACACGTACCATTGGGACATGTGTGTACAGAGAACGTCTGGAAGGACTGACTACAGAATGAAGCAGTGGTTAGCCGTGGTGAGAGGATTATAGCTAGTGCTCCCCCTTTTGCTTCTCTACATTTTCTATTGCAATAAAACAATTCTTTAAAATAACAACTGTAACGAACGTAGAGGAAAATACTTAAGTTATAAAGGACAACTACACGGAAGCAGGAAACAAGGTCAGCTATAAACCACAACTACGCAACAGTGCTCGCTAAAAAGCCAGAATAACAGAACACACGGTAATTGCTGTGTTAAAATCAGTGGGTTGATGGCTGATGTAAAAATCTTTTTCTTTGGCAAATTTCAAATGATGTACCTTTTGTAATTAAAATAAAAGTAGGAAACCTTCCTGAAGAAACGGTCAGTCTTGCTAGAATGAGCCTGTAATAAAGCTTATGTAAAACCTGCCCACATTAACACGGAGGTGAAATTCCTACTCTCCTCCCCCACAGCAAGAAAGAAAACATGGGCAGCTGTGCTCACACCATACCTTTGCCAGCAGTGTTTTCCCACAGCCAGGGGGGCCAGCCAGGAGGACCCCAGCAGGAGTCACCAATCCAAGAGCTCTGAACTGATCAGGGTTGCGCACTGGTGCCTGTAAAGAACAACGCCCACATCGGTCCGTTACAAATGTCCATTCTATACTGTGCCTGAATGGTCTCAGTGCATGCTGTCGACACAGCGTGGGGCACAAGTGATAAATACGGGAATCCCTGCTCTTGATGAATTCGCACTTAAACATAAGTTCTTTTTTTCTTAAATATTTTATTTATTTATTTGACAGAGATAGCCAGCCAGCGAGAGAGGGAACACAAGCAGGGGAAGTGGGAGAGGAAGAAGCAGGCTCCCCGCGGAGGAGCCTGATGGGGGGATAGATCCCAAAACTCTGGGATCACACCCTGAGCCAAAGGCAGACACTTAACGATTGAGCCACCCAGGCGCCCCTTAAACATAAATTCTGAAAATGTTTTAAACATAAGGATACAATGCTTCAGCATCTTAAAATCAAGATTTTTTTTTTTAAGCTACCTTAATTCTCAGGTTATAAAGCTTTTGGGTGCGGCCGTCCCGTGAAGCTTAGAAGCAGGAGTGCCCTGCATGGTCAGGGGCCACAGACACAAGCTGTACTCATGCTCTTCGCTTCAGCGGCCCCACACCTCGAAGTGGATCATCCTTCGTTAATGAACCACAGAATGCTCAGAAAAGTGGAAAAGTAAGGGTGAATGAAAATTAAAGTTTCATGGGCACTAAATGGCTGTGACCGTAGGAGTGTGAGCAATTTGAGAAAATATTTCTCAAAACAGTTGGCTCTTGGTTGAAATCTACTTTTTTTTTTTTTTTTTACATTCACTGCCAAGAATTCAAGCACAACCATGAGAATAAGTCTGAAACAGATCTCAGAAGAATGAGAAACCGCTGCTGGAGGCTTAATTAGAATCCAACAGGACCCATGGAAGAAAGCTACGGCCAAGCCCACTTGGACACGCAGCCTTGTGCACAGGCCGGGTGCCCAGTGACAAACACACTTACCAGGATCGCCATGGTGAGCTCCTCCCGGATATCTTCCAGGGCGCCAATGTCGGCCCAAGTCACGTTGGGGACAGTGACAAAGCCTTCCCTTTTGGCAGAGGGCTGGACTGAGGCCAGGGCAGCAGTGAAATCATCCCACTCGATGCACAGCCCCTGCAGCTGCTCCTCGGAGAGCGGGTCTTGGCTTCTCAGCAGCTCCAGCAGCCGCTGCAACTCGTCCTAACAGGGAGCGATTGAGAGGGAAGATGAAGCAGCATGAACTCTACTGAAAGGTTATTTCATACCTTTAAAAACTGTTACTGCAATATTTCTTTGAGCTATAATGAGTTTTCGTGTGTTTTAACAATTTTCCCCATCGACAGAGTCGTCTACTTGGCTCTGCAGGGCTCATCGGACTCGGCCAGGGGCAGGTCCACTGACAGGAACGGAAGGCAGGAGGACAGCTTCTATACGCGACGCCAGGGCTGGCCAGGGCCGAGATCAGCAGCTGATCGTGTTCATTTCCACAACCACGGATTCCCATGTTTCATTTATAAAGAATCAAACAGCAGCTGAATTTTAATGAAATTAAACCAAAGTTATGCTAGTGGGAGTGTCATTCACAGCACACTCCCTGGGGTTTGTCCACAGCAAGCAGGCTGGCGTCCTGGTACTATACTGAACCTTGAGTTTCTAAGGCAGATTTCTTGCTTTGTAAAGAATAGAAAAGGACGGGTAAAAAGTAACTTGTAATTTAATTCATAAAATCCTAACTTACATGCAGCATTATATAAGGACTATGCTTATTGTGAATTTTAACAAGTATCGTGGTTCCAAATGAGTAAGGAGGGAAAAGACATTTGAAACCACAAACCAGAATGCCCGCTCTGAAGTGCAGAGGCCGCGTAGCCCGGGCAGGCCACGGTCTCTTACGCTTAGCTCCTCTGATCATGAAGCCATGTAAAGCCCCTGTGCAAACCATCAAGTACTACACAAACGTTGTGTGGAATCTTAACGACTCACAAAAGCTCACGGCTGTAGCATGGACTGTCCTCCAGAGCCATAGGCAGTGAGCTCACAGCAGACTGTGCCGGTCCACGTGACCAGACAGTAACCAGGAAACAGAACCAAGTGCCCAGTGCTCTCACAGCAGCTGGAGAACTTTCTCTGGCCAGGCCGGCAGGTAAACACTGTAGGCTTTGTGGGCCATGTGGTGACACCACAGGGACTCCCATGTGAACTGTGCTGTGAAGCATGACAGCAGGGAGGCGATGTGTAAGCACGGGAACATGGCTGTGTCCCTGTGTAACTTCAATGTCCAAGAACAGGAAGCGGACAAGCAGCCCACAGTTCGCCAATCCCTGCTCCACAATTTCATAATCCATGTTGTAAAAGGAACTTAGTCAAGATCAACTAAAAAGGTAGAACTTGTACTTTGGAAACCACAGACACTCTGGGTATGACTGATCATCATTCCGCGGATAAAGCGCCAGTAAAACTGAAAATCATACACCTTAACTCCACAGACAGCTGCTGCGTGTCCCCGACGTTAGGACATGTGAAGGTACCTGCACAGAAAGCGCTGGTGTTTCAGGGGTGGGCTCGGCTCCCGTCCGGTCTTCCCGGCCTCGTACAGAGGGCAAACCTGCTGTCTCAGGATCCACGGGCAGCTGTTCCTGCAGCGTCATCAGGACCCTGCTGACCGCACCCATGGCTGCCTCGCGGCACAGCGCCATCAGGTCTGCACCAACGAAGCCTGGCGTCAGGTGTGCTAAGTGACGAAAAGAGAAACTTTCCGGAAGTCTTAGTTTTCTGCACAAAGTTCGAAGTATTCTGTAGGAAAGACAAGGGCAAAAAAATTGATTCCTGGGGCGCCTGGGTGGCACAGCAGGTTAAGTGTCTGCCTTCGGCTCAGGGCGTGATCCTGGCGTTGTGGGATCGAGCCCCACATCAGGCTCCTCCGCTAGGAGCCTGCTTCTTCCTCTCCCACTCCCCCTGCTTGTGTTCCCTCTCTCTCTGGCTGTCTCTATCTCTGTCAAATAAATAAATAAAATCTTTAAAAAAAAAATTGACTCCTGCCCCACCAGTCAAAACAAGTTACTGTTTATTTGTGGTAGATTCTGCTTTGAGAGTAGATTAAATGGACATATGCCAGAAATAAAAGCCACTGAACCCAAGTAAACCATTAATTCTACTCATCACAAAAAGCCAGGTTGATTATACGCCTAAACACCCAGTTTCAGGTTAGGACAGTCACTTCTCCAACTTCACCGTACTGCACGTGTGAGAAAGCCCGCTCACCTGAAGACGCACCAGGTAGGGCCAGGGAAACGTGGGCCTCCAGGTAATTACCATCGAAGGAGAACCTCAGACAGTTCATGGTCAGACCTTGTGAAGAAACTTACAAGTCGTACAGACAATCAGCCTGGGAGCTCTGGGGCTGGCTCTGCTGCTCCCCAGCCTGGGCCCGTTACTGCCCTGCACACTTGGGTCTTGTCACTTGTAAGCTATGAATTATAGTAGCGCTCACTTGCAGGTGTCGGCATGAACATGTGCTAAACCCTCAGAACAGTGGCTGAGCCACAGTAAGCAGAGCCACGGTGAGCGCCCAAGTGTGTTATTACAATTCACATACTGGGATATTACAGATGAACTTGGACATGGAAATACAGTCTGGAGTTTCCAAAGTTGTAGGGCAGAGGAATATTTCCAAATGTCAACCTGACAGAGAATAAGTTCCAGAAAAGTCACTCGAGATCATGTAAGTGAAGAGAGCAGAAGCAGACAAACAGTACTGACCAACGAACAATCACTCACTCAGACACTCTACACAACAGAAAGCAAAAACAGGATCCACTATAAAACCATTTCACAAAAATACTGATACTCAGAATGTTAGGAGAAACAGCTAACATAAAAGAGTATCATCCTTTTCTCAGTTCCAACTTCTATCTCTGAAAAAATATGGACATTTCCAGTCACCATACTCTGGAAACTCCAAAGGAGGAAAAAATACCCAGGAAGAGATTTCTGGTTTCAAGATGGCAGAGTGACTGCTGCAGCAACACCTCCCCCACCTGGAAAAAGAACGAGGAGCGGAAGCATGAAATCCATAGCCAGGGACCAAGAGGCTGTCCGGACTCTCGCCACCCTGACCCCAGCTCATTCTGGAAGGGAGCCACAGGAATGGGCAACAAGACGATCAGTCTTTATCTGTACAAGGGCTTTCAAAGGTTGTCAATGGTCTTCGGCTACGGGCTCCCGTGTGGCTCCACAGAGAGAGAGGTATTTATGCTGCTGAGACACCGAAGGGACAGGTGTTTGGAGGGCTCTGATGTTCACACGTCTTACTCCCTAAGAAATTTTAAAAATACACCTTTTATTTGGAAGTTTTAGATTTACAGAATTACTGTACAGAGTTCCATATACCTCACACCCCTCTCCTACTACTAAGGGCAATTCTGAGGATTACTGGACCAGAATTTTGTAGAGGACCCCTCAAGGGAATTAGTCTGATATTTTTGTGGTGATTAGACTAAGTTAACATGTTTTCGGGAAGAAGAGCGCAGAGGTGGAATGTTGTTCGCACCCCTCACCACCAGGCTCAATGCCATGTTTGGCAGGGTCTCCGCTGTGAGGTTAGTCCCTCTCCCTGCCACACTGTACGCTTTGGAAATAAGTCACTATGCCCAGCTCGCATTCAAGGAGTAGGCAGTTAGACTACACTCCTTCAGGGCAGTGCATCCACGTAAATCATCTGGCATCCTTCTGCAGCAGAGACTTGCCTCTTATTTCTTTATTCAGTCATTTATTTATATCAGCACAGGCCAAGTGATGCTTGACTGCCCATACTCCTGAACCACCATTTATGAAGAAACAAAGTGGATGATAAATGACCCAGGAGAGAGGACAAAATCAGACTAACCTTTCTCAGGGAGGTGCACTAATGAGAAGGAAGGAGATTTGTCTGACGAACCCCAGAGAGCGGGAACTGGAGGCATCCAAGTGCTGGGCGGCAGAAACGGGGGCCACAGCAGAGAGCCAAAAACAGCAAGTTTTGGACAGCCTGTGTGAGAAGTACTAAGACTCCACATCCCCTGCATGCCCTCAGTCAGCAGGATCCCTGGAGCGTGCTTTCCGCCGAGCCCGAAGCAGGAGAGGGGAGGTCGGGGTGCACGGATGACCGCAGGGCCCCTCCGCCAAGGAAATGGGGTGTGCGATTCCTCACTCTTTCCCCTGCCCATGTCAGGAGACCACCAGCTACAGCAGCTAGACCTGCGGTCCGCGGTGCTGCCTCAATGTCTGTTTCTGAAAAACCTGAACAAAAAGCGTCTATGGAAATGGACATGTGGAGCTGTCGAGCTGAAACGTGAGCTGGTCGTCTGACTGCTTTACAGTGACACTCAGGCTTCAACAAAACTACTCACACCGCAGATGTCCCATCGGCCTCACTCTTACAACGGTTGGCCACGGTCTGACATTCGAGGAAAGTGCCCACAGGAAATGATATTAATCAATCAATCGTCAGGACTCCTAACACAGCAGGGACTTTACCCATGATATTTATCACTGCCTCTCCCTGCGATATAAGGCACAGGACAGACCAAAACACACGCAAGCACACACAGACGCTTGGAGGAAACAGAAAATGTGAAAAAGTTGCAAGAGAACTAGCAAATGAAAAAAATATGGCAAGTATGAATTCCCAAACAGTTAAAATGGTGAAGAAAGGTTATATGATCCTGATACAAGACTTGGGTCAGCAGGGAACAATATTTATAAAGAGGAGAAATGAAAATGCTAAATACAGTTATACTCAAAATTGATGATACAATTATACACTACAAACCTGTATTTATGTATCTATGGTTTGGAAATTGGACACATTAAAGAATTATTGGTGAGCTGTATATAACAGCACTGCATGGATATTAAATAAAAGGTCTTTATCATTAGTCACTGGAGTATTTACAGTTAGAATGACACAGTGCCTGGATTTTGCTTTTAAAACGCTCCAGGGAAAAAAGTGGGGGATAGATAGAATGATCATAATTGTTTGAAACTGGGTGATCAGACGTGGGGCTCACTACTCTGAGAGTTTCAAAGCACGTCTGTCCATTCTTTTTAAAAAATTTTTATTTATTTATTTATTCGACAGAGATAGAGACAGCCAGCAAGAGAAGGAACACAAACAGGGGAGTGGGAGAGGAAGAAGCAGGCTCATAGCAGAAGAGCCTGATGTGGGGCTCGATCCCATAACGCCGGGATCACGCCCTGAGCCGAAGGCAGACGCTTAACCGCTGTGCCACCCAGGCGCTCCTCAAAGCACGTCTGTCCATTCTTGAGCCTCGTCTCACTGGGAGGCGGGGTCTCTGGCCCCTCTCCTCGCATCTGGGCTGAGCTCTAAGGCTGGTCAATCGTGCACAGCAATGGAACAGAGGCTGCGGTGCAGGACTGCCCAGCAGGAATCCTATCACCCTGAGGCCTCCTGGCTCTGAGAAACCCAAACGGGAGGAGGGACAGACACACGGACAGGCAGCAGAGCCAGATCAGACAGGCAGGTGCATAGATAAGCCCAGCCCCGAGGTCTGGAGCTCCAGCTACAGTCTCTGCAACCACACGATACCCTGAGACAGAACCTAAATTCTTCACCCGCGCGACTTGTGAGAGACGACGAAACGACTGTTGTTAAAACCACTAGATTTTGCAGCACCGTGTTCTACAGCAACAGAAACTGAACAATCATACCAGACTGCTTCGTGTACACTGGGATTTTCCATAACAAAACGCTTTTGAAGTCCAGGAAAATGTCAACAGCTACCTTAGAAGTCCTCCACGTCAGAGGTTGTGCTAGGTACGTTAATGCAGTCCTTACAAGTCTTCCAAAGTCACAGTACCATTACCGCCTTACAGACAAAATGAGGCACTGTTACCATTATTCTTTTATTACAGGTAAACAAACAAAAGCTAGGAAATGTCAGCTATCCAGGGAAAGGCACAGGGACTCGTGCCAGAGCTGGCTCTACCTCTGAGATCACGTGCTCGAGCACCCCACGCTCGGTCCACCATCTCCTGCGAATCTGCCCTGGACCTCAACGGATACCTGAGCTCACCCTCCTCAGCAGGTGCTCTTCTTTCTACAACTTAGACCCCAGGGCTTCTATTTTCTTTCTTAAACTCTAAATCTCGCTCCCTCCTTACCTGAACCTAGACTGTTGAGCACGACTCAGGGAATGAAACCCCAACACCAGGCCTACTGGTGCCATTCTACACCCCAATCCTAAACACTGCCTGAAAATCCCATTACCCCAGCCGGCTCATCTCCAATCATCCAAGAATATAATTTCAGACTTTCATCCTCCTTCAGCCTCTCATTGATCACGTGCCTGACTTTCATCAGATGATCTCACTGCTTGACTCACGAAGAAAATGCCATTTTCCAAGGACCACAGCGACAAGTCCCATGGCCTGCATCTCCTCCCCTGCGCCCCCCCCCCACCTGTCCATCAGAAGAGCCCTCACGCTCCAGCCAGCACCTCCCTGGGGCTCCCATTCCCCATTCCTCCCACTTGCTCCTTCCCACAACATTCTAAGGTACTCTGGTTTCTCATATCCTATCTCCCCTGACACCGTAACACCCCCCTCTCACGGCCACTCCCTCTCTCTCCCCCTTTATGGCCAAACCTCCCTTTGGGGAGTCGTGGAACTCCGCTTGGTTACTCCTTCTCTTTCCACTCACTCAACCGGGTTGCTGCCCCATCAGCCTATGGGCTTTCAGCCCAGGTCATTGGGACCTCTAGGCACTAGATTCCGGCAACAGTGCTCCAGCCCTGCCCTCCTGAGCTCCATTAGTCTCTCCTGTGGGGAGCATTCACTTCCCCTGGCTCCCATTACATTCTCATTTCCCCAGCACTTCAGAAGCTCCCCTCTGTCCCCTCAGTCTGCCCCAGGACCTCCATCCTCTGTCCCTTGCCATTGGCCAATCTGCTCTACTCTCAGAACTTCAGCTGCCTTCGATATGCTCATGATTCCCCAATTTTTACTTCCTCAGAGCTCCCGACTCATTCAGTTGCCAAGCTGACATCTCTACTTAGACAGCCTGCAAGCAAGTCTAGCTCAATTGCCCCGATCTGCTCCATCTCTCCCCAAATCCTCTTCTAACACCTGCTTATCTCCAGTATTTCCTATCCCCTCAGAGAAAACCAGCAGCACAGACGCTTAAATCAGAAACCCGGGAATATTCCCTCCTGCTCAATCATAGCCCCCACCTTCCACGCATTCCTTCTGCCAAGAAATGCAACACACTGGCTCTACTTGCTAAATGTCTCTGATTATTACAGCTGTGCCCTACCCACGCTCCCCCCACCAGGCACCCCCCCACAGCTGTGCCCTATCCATGCTCCCACCAAGCACCCCCCCCAGCTGTGCACTATCCACACTCCCCCCACCAGGCACCCCCCTCCAGCTGCACAGTATCCACACTCCAGTTATCTCCACCTATACTCCCACCTCCTTGAGCCCACCACCATCTCATCTGGGTATTACAACAGGCCCCTTCCTGGGCCACCAGAACCTATTCTTGCTCTTTTCGTTCATTCTTCACACTATAGCTATGGTGATCTTTTCAAAATAAAAAATCTGTTTCCATCACTGTCCTACTTAATTTAACTGCTCTAATTTCTTCCCACCACTCACAGAGAAGTCCAAAATCTTTACCAAGGGTATGTGAAGTACCTTCTGCATTCCTTGCCAGCCTTTTCACACCTTATCTCTTCTACAGCCATTGTGGTGTTCTTCCAGGTTCCTGGACTCACTGAGCTCAGTCACCTCAGGGCCTTTGCACGTGGTAGTCCTACCTGGAATACTCTCATCACGTGATCTGTTCATTTCTATTATTCTTAAAGTCTCAGCTTCCTCAGAGAAGCCTTTAAGAACCCCCAGACCAGGTACACTTTGCCTGATACATCCTCCCTAAGACCCTGTTTTTTCCTTTTGATACTCATAGATCTAATCACCCGCACCAGTGACTGAAATGCCAACCACTGTCACCCTCCTTAGTACACAAAAGGTGCTTAAATATTTCCTCAATTAATGAATGACCTTCTAAGAACTACTGATACAAACACTGACACACCTCAATTCTATTTATATATTTTCCCCATCTTAGAATTTAAGGCATTAGCACCTGCGTAAAATAACATATAACTATTTTGCTTTTGTACTCAGAGTTAGACCCAAGTATAACAATAAGAAAACTGCATTCTGCCTTTGCCAAAGACTCAATCAGAAATAGTCTTTCATGGGGTGCCTGGCTGGCTCAGTCGGTGGAGCACCTGACTCTTGATCTCAGGGTTGTGAGTTCGAGCCCCATGATCGGTGGAGAGATTGCTTAAAAATAATAAAATCCTAGGGGTGCCTGGGTGGCTCATTCAGTTGAGCATCTCACTCCTGATTTCGGCTCAGGTCACGATCTCAGGGTCATGGTCTCTGTCTCTCTCTCTCCAATCAATCAATCAATCAATCAATCAGTAAATCTTTAAATAATAATAATGATTAAATCTTAGAAAAAAAAGAAATACTCTTTCTTCAGAGGGGTAATGGCTGTGTAATGGGTATTAAATGTTAATTTTGCAAGATGAAATTGCAAGATGAAAAGTTCTAGAAATTTGCTGCAAAGTTAATAAAGTTAATATTATTAAAGTGTACTGCTAAAAATAGTTAAAATGATAAATTTTATGTGTTTTTTACCAGAATAAAAATATTTTAAAATATACTTCCTTAAAAGACTCTCATTCATAATTCTATTCAAGAGCTATCCTCTTTCAGGCTTTGAACCCCACTCTCCCCAGCTGGCCTTAAGCACAGCAGACACTTCACACCCTCTTCGGTCTCTGACACAAGTTCTGTGCAGGCCACCCGGGACTAAGCCGGAGCGCCTGGCCTGCATGAAACACCACCACAGCACTGACTCTGAGTCCACAATGGAGTTTGGACAAACTGACAAAGGCAGCCACAGTAACTGTAAATACCAGAAATGTCTGCATTCCATTCATTAAGTGGAGAAAAAAGGGCAACTTTAAAGAAGGAAATGCTGACAAACTTCCTAAAGGAGTGACCGGACTTAACACAACCAATGATGACACAAAATGACACTATGAGCCTCCCAACATGATGCTGAGGACACCTCACCACCCAGGCAGTATTCTTGCCCAAAGCGTCTAACCTGAGTGTCATCAGGAGGAAACGGTCGGGAATGTTCAAGTTTCGTGGCACCTGGAAAACGCCAATGTCATGAAAACACTTCCTCCCCGAGGAGGCAGGCTAAGGTTACAGGGTCACATGGACTCAGCCGGGTCCAATCCCGGAGTGGATTCTAGATGAAACACAAAACTACACAAACAACTAAACAGGGACATCCTGGGAGGTAACTGGAAATTCAGAATGGACTGTATGTCAAGACATTGTTATTGTGTCGGTATTACATTTCCTGGGATGGTGTGAAATGGTGTGACATGGAGTGACAGTCCCATCGGAGAAGGTCTTATGGCTAAAGTGTCATCATATCTTCGACCATCCTTCAAATGGCTTGGCAAATAAAAAGGCACACACACAAATATCCATCTGTTTTCTCTAGGGGCTGAAGGTAGTGTGGACAGCGCTACCGAGGGGTAAATCCAGCTGACGGGCGTACAGACACTACTCATACTATTCTTTCAACTTTCCTGAAGGCTTCAGATTTTTCAAAATACGGCCATCAACAAAAGCCCTTAAGGACTCTGTCGATGAGGGACACTGGGCAGATGAGCAGAGGATTTTATCCAGCAGCGAACACGCCCCACCGTGTCTATGTCTCTACATAGGCTGGGCCCTGGACAAAACAAAGGCTTGAGGAAGAACACAGGCCTGACTTCAAGAACTCTTACTGCATTGTACACGTCCTGAAAGCAAGGGCTCCTACTTCTCTGCGTTCCTCATATCGCCCTCCACAGTTGTATGTGCACACGCCGTATGCTCAACGTGCCTGCTGAATAAATATGAACCACTAGAATGTTATATATCCCTGTACCGCGGGTTAACAGGAATGGGTGCACCTGAATGGCTGGATGCCTGCGGAAGACCACGTGTGCGGGAACACGATCTGCATGCGCTTGACTGTGGCTACAGAAGCTGAAGAAGAAACTGGCCAACAATCCAAAGCTGAAGGACTTGCCTGCCGGGAAGGAGGAAGGATGACGTGTTCTCCGCACGCTCTCTCCCACCCATGTGCCTTATGAGCATTTCTCTGCCCTGCCTCCCCCTGAGTGTCCTGCCCTCCCCAGCTCCCTTGCCATCCCATGACTGTCTCCTCTCACTACACAACACTCTTCCTGAAAGCTGCTGGGGGACACAGATGCCAACATCAGTGTCACTAAACCTGAGCCAAAAGCCACCACGACTCCGGTAGTACAGAGGACCTCGCTGCTAGATTTCCACTCCCCGGCCTCACCAGTGCCTCCCATGCAGTCTTTGCTTACTGAGATACTGGTACAGCTTTCTTTGCTCTATGGACACTCAGCCCCACCTACTAGGACAGGCTGGTCCTGCAACGAACACACACAGCTTTCAGCTCTCTGGCTGCCTTTTGTCACGAAACCTGTGGTCTCAAGCAGGTTAGTCCAATAGGTGAAAGTGTGGTGCTCAAAGTAACCTCCACGTGGGCCAGTGAGCACGGCTCCACTCCACAGCTCCCCACGCTGTCCCTCAGCTGATTAGTCGACTAAGTGACACCAGCCACGGATTCCAAATCAACGCTACTGGCACAAAAACGAAGAGAGAAAGAAAAGGCTATGTGGTACTTCTCACCCCTCATTTCCAAAGCATTCAGTTCAGATGACATAGTGATGCACAAACTTCATCTTACAAGAGCGTACCTTTCCCTGGAGGCTTCGTCTGGGATCCCGAGGCATATCTCTCGGTCAAACCTTCCTGCACGTCTCAAAGCAGGGTCTAAGGCGTCCGGTCGGTTGGTGGCTCCAATGACAAGGACCTGGGCTGTCTCGGCCATGGTATTCAGATCTGGTAAGAAGGTGACACAGGGTGAGCAGTGAACAAGACACCCGGGATGGTGGACAACGGTGCTTACGTAAGTCGTGTGAGTGGTTTGAGTAGTACACGTTTGGACGGCAATATATACACAAAGCTAACATTTACTAATTGACTATTACGTGAAAGACGCAAGAAGCAAAAATACACACTTTGTCTTCAGGCAGCTCACGGTCTATTGAGAAACCCACTGGACAAATCTTGTGTCTCATGGCGATGGGTATAAACAGAGCGTCACAGTGAGACAAAGACAGCATGGATTCATGGAGGAGGACGCATTTAGGGAAGGCCTTGGAGGACAGTATTCATAAGCAGGTCTAGGTTGATGAAGTTCTGCAGGAACAGAGAGTGTGAGTGACAGCAGAGGCACACGCATGCATGGCGTGCTCAGAGAGGGGGGCCGCCTGGCAGCGGGGAGTCTGGGAGAGAATATGCAGTGCAGGTCTCCAAACAGCGGTATGGCATGGAGTGGGGAATGGAGGGGATAGGGGGGATGGGGGGAAGCACGGCAGGGAAGGGCAGCGTATGCGCTAGAGTCTTCCGTTGCTCTGGTGTTATCCAGAGACAGTTTTAGGAATGGCAGAATGCAGGGCCCAGCACATCTCCTTCCCAAGTCTGACTTCTCTCCACCGAGCCAGGGTAGAGGTCAGACCAGCAGAGGTCGGACCTGAAGTCTGAGGTAACACTCCTCACAGGTAACAAGGTGTCAAGGTAGGAGGATGCTAAGACAGAATCTTAATAGCTGAGTCATGAGGAATCTGCAGAATATTCCTTAGCCCACAGGAAGCCAGGAAAGGTTTTACTGAGAAGATGTGTGTGTTGGAAAGATAATTCTAAGAGTAAAAAGGAACAGAGCAGAGCTCAGTGTGATTTGACGGCAGGGATCAGGCAACAGAGGAGACAATAAGGCAGGAATGCGGGGAAGAAGCAAGAGAAGCCCACTTGCAGTGTGGGGCTGCCTGCAGCCCGAAGCACTAAGTGATTCCCCGAGAAGGGGTGAAGGGCGAGGGGAGGGGAGAGACCAAGAGCGCTCTGTCTGGACGAGGAGTGGCGGTGATACCGTGGAGAGCATGGAAACAGGAGAAAGAGCAGAGGGGCAGAAAGGGGAGGCGAGTCTGGCCTGGACATACGGAGCGTGGGGTATCAGGCAGGCAGCTGGGAAGAGGAGTCTGACGTGATCAGAAATCAAGGTTACGGATGCATTCATGTTCCCTGAAGAGCTGCTCATCAGACATCTGGGAAATGGGCAGAAGGCAAGACGAGAAGGCCGAGTGGGAAGCCTTACAAACTGCCTCTGTCTAAGGGACGGCTGACGGAGGCAAGCACAGCAGGGAATGGCTAAGGAGCTGCCAGACAGCCAGGACGAGGGCAGAAAGACAGCTCTGGCGTTCAAACCACGCATGCCAACAATGCCCAGGACAAGGCGGTCAACGGGTGGGAAGGCTCCCGAGAACCACCGTGCTGACACTCACTGGTAAGGCTTGCTGTGTGCCAGGCACTAGGGTACACTCAGCCCCTCAGCCAACCCCCACCACCCCTGTAACAGGTAGGCTTTTAGATGAGGAAACTAAAGGACAGAGGTCCGGACAGATGAGCGCTGAAAGCCACCAGACTGGCCAACAGAGGTTCCCTCACGACTCTCCCAGGGTTAGCTTCAGTAAAATGCCGGGGACAGATGTGTACTGACGAGGGTGAGGTGCAGACCAGAGCAGAAGCAGAGGCCTGTACTTAGCTGACAGTGACTACTCCTTTGATAAATTTTGGGTTGAGAAGAGAGGCACAAGGCGGTCCGTTTGAGTGAGACAGGAAGGCTCTTACTTTCTGAAAACTCCATAAAAGCTCAAGGAAGAGATTCATGCTAC
Organism: Ailuropoda melanoleuca; assembly: GCF_002007445.2. Taxonomy (NCBI): domain Eukaryota; kingdom Metazoa; phylum Chordata; class Mammalia; order Carnivora; family Ursidae; genus Ailuropoda; species Ailuropoda melanoleuca. The sequence goes on from NC_048225.1 coordinate 63,304,978, forward strand.
GAGAGATCACTAAACATGCAAAAGAAACTTAAAGGAAACGAGGTGACACCTTATAATCATGAGATGCACACGTGCTTCCCGGGAAAATGTTCTGACTGTGCTGAGTGCCCCTGCACTGAGGCTGGGACGGAGCCAAAGCTGCTCCCCAGCTGGTTCACGTGAGTCTAATGCCCACAGCTACAACGACCAAGGGTGGGAATTCGCTTCCTTCTTCCAGGTTGGGTCACTCAGATGCTGTGCTCTTGGTGACACGCTCTGAGCATATCAGGGGTCAGTAACAGAATGAGAATAGTCATGGGAATCTGTGAAATCTTCATTCATGAAAAATACCTTTCCACAGGAAATCAACAGTCAGCAACGGAAGCACTAATGTCAAATGCTGTTTTTTCCCATCGCATGAAAGATAAAAATCAGACCTCAGCTAGGACTGGCCACCCCCTCCTGCCAGTAACTTCAAGATAAAAACCATTCTTTTTCTCCCTCTTCCCCAGTATGATGTGATCATAATAAACTGACATTACGTTAGCCACAAGTTTGAATTCCGGAATATTATGGAAGACGTAAAGTCTTATTTCTTTCTACGCAGAGTAAAACCTGTTGTGGGGCGCCAGCTCGCCTAAATAAAGCATGCATTTGCAGGTAGCCCATTGGCAGTACACGTGCGTGTAGACATCTGGAGCCTAGCCCTGGCTTTGCCGATGATCCACTGTATACACCGGGCTGGCTCCCTATGCATCACTTTCCTCATGGACATGATAGTATTTTAAGATGCTTTCCAGGGGCGCCTGGGTGGCACAGCGGTTGGGCGTCTGCCTTCGGCTCAGGGCGTGATCCCGGCGTTATGGGATCAAGCCCCACAATCGGGCTCCTCCGCTGTGAGCCTGCTTCTTCCTCTCCCACTCCCTGCTTGTGTTCCCTCTCTCACTGGCTATCTCTATCTCTGTCAAATAAATAAATAAAATCTTTAAAAAAAAAAAAAAAGATGCTTTCCAGCTCTTAATAATTAGAGTTATGCCTGAGTGTAAGTTTTTGAAATTAGATAAAATTAGTTCTCTTATCCTGGGATAAGCATCCTGTCTCAGTATGACGGATGGTGTCTCTTTCCCTCTTAGAGAGCCATGTATCTTATAACGGGTAACAATGTAGTTTCGATATGATAATTCACAACAGAGGCCTCAAAACAAGGCAAGAAAAGTTGACACGAACATAAAACAGCAGAATAAGCAACCTGCAGCCAGCACCGAGAGAACAAACCTGCACTACTTCAAATTACCCTGCGTACATAAACCCCACGCTATTTCACCGCAGGCAGGATCCAAAAGTGTATCTACCTTCCTTCCAAATTTCTATCTAAAGACAATTTAACAACACTGAAAAACAATTTACAGACTGGGAGGAAATAACTGTAATATAGTTAACGAAAAATCTGCTCCTGTAACAAATTAAAATATTCTTTCAAATCAATTTTGAAAAATTCAGAAACACAGTTAGCACAGGATGAGAAAGGGATTTGGGGTGATACAAATAGCCAAGAAATATGGAAATATGATCAACCTACAGCAAAACGGCGAAATGCAAAGAAGAACAAGGTGAGATCTCCCATCTTCACCACCGGCCTGTCAAACATGAAAACAAGTTCGGGTTGTGGAGGTACCTGAACACAGGGCATCTCAGAGCGTAAACCCTTCCAAAGGCAGTTTGCCATTTCCTATAAAATTTAAAGTGTATAACCTTTAACCATCACCTTAATTTTTAGTTTTTATCCTGGAAAAATATGTATGCACCAAAAAGACCCACTTAGGAGAGGCCCTATAGCTTCTTGTAAAGCAAAATACAAAACAACTTAAACATCCATCAAAATGGGAATGCTTATGTGCAGTACAATAAATCTGTCCTAAAGAACACCACACAGCAGTTAAAAGGTAAATTTAAATATATTAAAACAGCCACATTTCTGAGAAGGAGCGTTAAGATACAAACAGCAAGTCACAGATCAATGTTGTGTGGTACAATCCCAGTCTTAAGAAGCAAAACAATGTTAGTGTGCTTGTGCGTATGTATAAACGCATTAAAATAACACTGAGGGGCGCCTGGGTGGCACAGCGGTTAAGTGTCTGCCTTTGGCTCAGGGTGTGATCCCGGCGTTCTGGGATCGAGCCCCACATCAGGCTCCTCCACTATGAGCCTGCTTCTTCCTCTCCCACTCCCCCTGCTGTGTTCCCTCTCTCGCTGGCTGTCTCTATCTCTGTCAAATAAATAAATAAAATCTTTAAAAAAAAAAATAACACTGAGATGTACTCCAAAAAATTAACGATACAATCCTTTAGAAAGAGGATTGGTTTTTTTCTCTCAATACTTATACTATTAAAAAACCCCACAATTTATTATCTGAAAATGAATACTTTAAACTGACCATCCATGCAGGTGAGGAGCTGGGCTACAATTCTTCGTTCCATATCTTTTGAAGCAACTTCTCTCTTGGGGGTAATAGCATCAATTTCATCAATAAAAAGGACACAGGGTGCATTTGACTGGAAATAAAAACACCACAAAAGACAATCATAAAGACATTCCCCACACTGCAGCATAGTTTAGTATGTACGTTTTAAAAAGTCCTACGGTTCACAGGTCGTTCAGCCAATGAGCAGCACTGAAGAAGGCAGCTCTCGGCCTCATCACTGCTGCTTTTCAGGACTGGAGACGCTGCACAGAGGACGGTGTGAGACTGCACACAGGCTACCACGCTACCAACCCTCTCATCTACCCGTGCTTTGCGGTGACCAAGTCACTGCAATTCTTTCATCAACGAGGCATATCCGAGATGTTACGAAGTACGACGAGTGAGTGAGCACATGCTGACCTAGAGAACCAGCAGCAGGTGGCCGTGAGGACGGTGATCGGGCAGGAAAGGGAGGGGAGTCCCCAGTACCACCGTGTGGATGAAAAGCACGTTCCCTGTGCGAGTTCTTCAAAGCTCAGACTGGACAGAGCGGAGAGAGGGGGTTCAGACAGAAGCACCAACTGCCTGGAGCAAAGCCACAGCCCCGGGGAGCAGAGCAGAGTCACGGTGGCCAGGGGCTGGGGAAGAAAGGCGCGGGTCGGCGCCCCTGAGCACGTGTTCAGGCTGGGGAGACGCCGGGGGTGACGGTCACACAACACGTGAGCCCACTTACTTATTAACACCACAGAACTGTACACTTAAAAATGTTTAAAATGGCAAGTATAACATATTTTACCACAATAAAAACAAACAAAAAGAGAGGAGGATCAGTCAACATGAAAAATTTAAATGAAAATATCGAGAGATGCAGGACTCCTGGGTGGCTCAGTCAGTTAAGCATCTGCCTCAGCTCAGGTCATGATCCCAGGGTCCTGGGACTGAGTCCCGCATCGGGACTGCTGCTCTTCCTGCTTGTGCGCACTCTCTGTCTCTGGCAAATAAATAAATTAAAAATCTTTGAAAACAAAAACAAAACAAAAAAATATAGAGAGATGCAATCTCCAGCACGCTCATACCTAGTTCTTCAGTGACACTGGTCATGCTAAGGTTCAGACTCTCAGCCTGGCTACGGCATCTCAACACCATGGGGACCAAGGCAATTTAAAGGGATGATTTAGCCTGTCACTAGCCGGCTGGCTTCTGAATCCTCTCAGTGATGACGTGGGCAGAGAAGCAGTGAGGACTGCTACAGACAGCACCCAGTTAGAGAGTCAAGTCACAGAGAGCAAAGGTCTCAGGGGCAAGCACAACAGTATCTGCCCATGACCGGAAAAACTCAGTGAGAAAAGAAGGAAGAAACAGTAAGTGACGGTCATCAGAATTCAGCCGGAGGAAAGCATACAGTTCTCGACAAAGAACCACGGGATCTGCTTGGACGTGTTGGTTTCTGACCCACACATCCTAGGGTACTTGGATTCCTCAGGTAACAGGGGGACCAGGAGCATCTGCAGTCACCCGCATTTAACACCAGGAATTACAGTTAGGAGAAAATCCCATTTCTCTGGTAACAGGATTTTCTTTTCACTGGTTCAATTAGGCAAATAGAGAAGAGTTTATCCTGGCATTTCTATGGCTGCTTTTACAATGTGATAATCCTAAAGGGGAAGAATTTTCACACTGCTTAGAAGTTGTTTGCTAAACTTAATTTGGCGAAAATAAAAGTGAAAGGAAATACCACCAGGATAATTTGTTTTCAACATACAACCACTGGCTATGACAGCCTGAACTCGTCAGCAATTACAGTCATGCTTGATTTCAGATTAAACAGATGAGTTTAGCCAACAGTCTGCGCCCGTGAATCTACTTGAAGCATTTAGGCATCACGGGCTCTCGGTCATAACTGCGGGCGGCCCGACGTGTGTGGGACTCACCACGGCCTGCTCAAACAGCTCCCTCAGCTTCTGCTCAGACTCCCCAGACACTCCGGATACAATCTCCGTGGCAGCTACCTTCAGAATCGGGAGGTCCAGTTCCTGTAGAGAAACACATGAAAGGATGACCACATTGTCAGCATTGATCTTCCCTCCCTCTTCCTTATTCAGGCCCTCTCTCAAAATGTCACTGTTTGAGGGGCACCTGGGTGGCTCAGCCATTAGGCGTCTGCCTTCAGCTCAGGTCATGATCCCAGGGTCCTGGGATCGAGCCCTGCATCGGGCTCCCTGCTCGATGGGAAGCCTGCTTCTCCCTCTCACACTCCCCTTGCTTGTGATCCCTCTCTCGCGGTCTCTGTCAAATAAATAAATAAATAAATAAATAAAATCTTTAAAAAAAAAAATGCCACTGTTTGAATGCATGATTTTCTGAGAAACTTCCAGCTTTCTGTGTTGGTCTGATGAGAAACATTGTTAAATAATCTATAGTTTTATCAAACACAGCAACTGGACAGCTGCCAGTTGTTTTCACTTTATAGAAGGCACTGTGCAACCCTGTTGTCACCTCTTCTGAGTCAAGGGTCTAGACTCTCCAGAAAGAGGTTCTCCCCTGCTTAGAGCCGAGCCGGAACAATTCCCGCTATTTATCTGCTGGGAAGGAAGGGGAGGGATCGTGACACAGTTGTGTCCCACAGGCCAACTGGAGCGTCTCAACCCTGCTCCCAGGGAAGGAGCCCGTTACAGTCAGAGGACAGGCTCCCGACATGAAGAAGGGGCAAGCGTGGCCGCCCCACCAGCACACACAGCAAGCAGCCTGCCTGCAGCCTCCTGTCATTCTGCAAATCACTGCCTCAGCCACGGGCACCCCCGGAGATACCAGCCCACATGCTGCACCCTGAGTCTCCCACTCGCGACCGCTGTGACTGCATACGTTTACTTGTGTGAGGGCTGCCTCACGCGGCCTCTGCTACGAGCCTGGGATTGCTGTACTCATCGCTGTATTTCAACGTCTGCCTTGCGGCGGCCACACGACAGTTTACTCAACCAAGGAACAAATGAGGCAAATCTATCAGTTCTCCTGTAAGAACGAGCTCCCTGCACAGAGCACTAACCTATTCGTCACTGGTATAAAACAGTATTCTTCAAACTGAAGTCACTCAGACGTTGTGCATTTTACCACCCAACACACTTTCTGAAAAATCTGATGGGATGAAAATAAGATTGCTACCTTTTCATTTTGCCAGCTACGTATGATCACCAATTTAGAAAGGCTATTTTAACACTAAAAAGTATAAGAATGTGGGGCTCCTGGCTCGCTCAGTCAGTGGAGCATGGGACTTCTGATCTCAGGGTCATGAGTTCGAGCCCCACATTGGGTGAAGACATTACTTAAAAATAAAATTAAAAAAAATCTATAAAAAGAGAAGTATAAGAACATGACTCTGGATGGAAATTTTGAGTAAATTTAGCTCTGTGAAAAACAATACAATCTTTAGTTTTCTTATTTACTGCTTACTGCTTTTGAGAACCACTGGCTTAAAGGGAAAGAAAAGTAACTAAAACATAAGCTGCTTTTCAAAAAAATGGTGTTTACAGGGGCACCTGGGTGGCTCAGTCGGGTAAGCATCTGACTTCAGCTCAGGTCGTGATCTCAGGGTCCTGGGACAGAGCCCCACATGGGGCTCCCTGCTCGGCGGCGAGTCTGCTTCTCCCTTTCTCCCTGCTGATCCCCCTGCTTATGTGCTCTCTCAAATAAATAAAGATCTTTAAAAAAAAAACTTTTTTAAAAAAGGCTGTTTACACCCATGTTACCTTGCTTCCCACCCAGCCCTGCCATCTAAATAACTGGCTACATGAAAACAAACAGCATCTCACAAACAGCAGCATGACGGCGAGAATTGCAGAGAAGTCGATCCTCCGGAGAATATGCCAAGTCTGGTTCAAGTTGACCAAAGAGGAACAACAAAGACACATGGAACAGAAGCTATGGAAGCAAAGGCGTGTGGGCAAACCTCACCCCAGCAATGGCGTTTGCCAGCAACGTCTTCCCGCAGCCCGGTGGCCCGTGAAGGAGGACTCCGCGCGGTGGGGTGGCGCCCAGGTGCTGGTATACCTCGGGGTGACGCATGTGGATGAGCATCTTGCAGACTTCCTGGAGGGAATGGACAGGAAGGACATCTTTCTCGGCCCAAGAGGAGAATGGAAGGAAACAGCCTCCTCTTTCAGCGAGTTTGAAGCCAAGGCTGAAGCCCAGCTCTGGTGCCTAATGGGACTCTGGCCGGAAACTCTCCACGCCCCCTCTTCCCCAGCTGTCATACCATCTACCTCGAAGCCTCGCAGACATGACGCGTGGTAAGTGGAACAGAGCAGACACTAAGGAAACATTAACCATCACTGCTACTTCTGCTACAGCAGCATCACTCACGAAGCACGCATCTTCCGCACACCATAATCCCCGTGGTAGAAAAGCGGAAGGTACTATGCTGCCTTTACCCCTCAGCATCCTGAAGGTACAAGTCAGGTTTGCCCTTCTCCCCTCCCCAGGCTCCTTTCCACACCCAGTTCCTACCAGAAACAAAAGAGGCAGACTGTATTTGAATAATCGATCGGCAGTAAGCCCACCCGAGTAAAATTCTGCACTCAAACTGACCTTCAACGTCGTATCATTGCCTCCAACATCTTCAAACTTCACCTTGGAGACCCGTAAGTCTAGCCCCTTGGCTTTAGCTGGTACACAAAAGAGAAGAAAAGATGAGTCACTCAGTAGTAACTCAGAGTTCTACTGAATAATATCTAAGTAAACCGAGGTCCATGGGACACTGAAGGCTTTTCTCATAGACATCGCAGCACACAGCAGGTCCAAGCATGAGGGCTGGGACTGAGGACGCCTCTCCTGAAGCCTGCTCACTGCCCCTCTCCCCCACCCCCATCCTGGGGACTCGCAGCTGGCCACCCCATCCTGCAAACCCCACGCGCCACCCTGCCCCCTCGGAAGCCCGCTTGCCACCCCATTCCCCGGGACTCGCAGCTCACCTTTCCGCAGCAGGACAGCTTCTATTTCTCCATCTGCTTCCTGAAGGTCTTTCTTCCTTTTGCTTCCTTTGCTCTTCAGCCTACCTTTCCTTTTTTCATTACTCTCCAGAAGAGAGGCGTCTTTGGGATCCTAGAAAGAAAAGAAATTTCAATATGCCTCGCTTGAAATCACAGTACCTATGATGTCTTCTTCAAGATGGGCATGACTGAATAGAACGCAATCCCGGCCAGGCACTGGCACCTATGCCCGACCTCTGTGCTCAGGCATGGTCCCTGCTGGGGATCGGCTTTCTTTTCCAAAGGTGAAAGCTGAGTTTCTATCCTGTACATAAAACCTTCCTTTCCAGACTCTTCTACTTAGAATTAATCTCTTCCTCACATTCCTAGAACACTGAATTCGCAAGTGCATGATAGCCTGCCACAATCTGCCTTGTACGTGACCACTTCTGTGTCTCTCACAGAACTGTGAGCTTCTGGGGTTGAAACACTGACGTTCACCTTGTACTTCTCACCAAGCCTTTCACCAGTGGGTCTTCATGTGATGTCTGATGAGTCACTAAATTAAACAGGACTATGGAGCTGCTTTAAAAACCATAAAAAAAGTATGATTCAACACAAGAGTCAAGCTACTTCCTTAACCTTGCAATAACCATCTCTAAAAACAGATGATTAATGTAGAGATTTGGAAAAGGTCCATTAATAATTCAAAAGGAGAAAGGTTTTGCCAAGTCGAAAGTCTTGGTTCTTGGAAACCACCTACGTTGCGTTGTCCAAGAGAAACACAACGCCACATAATTTTAAATTTTAATCTAGGAGCCACCACATTTAAAAAAGGGAAAAAATAACAAGTGAAATTAATTTAGTATTTAATCAAATATATTCAAAATGTTATCATTTCAACATATAATCAGTATAAAAAATTGAGGTCTTATGTTGTTTTTTATAGCAAGTCTTCAAAGACCAACGTGTACTTTATGACCATAGCACACCTCAACTCAGATACTAAATATTTTTAAGATTTTATTTATTTATTTGATAGAAGAGAGAGCAAGCACAAGCAGGCGGAGCGGCAGGCAGAGGGAAAGGGAGAAGCAGATTCCCCGCTGAGCAGGGAACCCGATGTGGGGCTCGAACCCAAGACCCCAGGATCATGACCTGAGCCGAAGCCAGACGCTTAACAACTGAGCCATCCAGGCGCCCCTCAGACACTAAATTGTAATGGGAAATAATCTGTATCTAGATTTCATAAAATTTACAGCTGAAAGAGTAGATTCACATATCCAAGTTGTTCCAAAGAGACTTAGAAGTTTTATAATAACCAAATTGACCATTATTTTATAAATCTAAGTTAAAAATTCAGTCCCTCATTTACACTAACCACATTCTGAATGCTCAAGAGCCACACGTGGCTAGCACTTAGCAGGCTGGACAGTGAGCCCCAGGGGCATCCTCAGGGACTAGTGTGGGACAGATTACTGTGAATCCCCTCTCCTTCTGTCAGGCGTTAAAAACAGTTAAGGTTGGTGCCCAGTGTGTTCACTCTGTGATAATTCATCCAGCTTTACTTTTATGTATGGTATAGTTCAACTTAGAAAGGTTAAAAAAAAGTGTCTACTTATTCTCTGCATTTTCGTGGTGCACCCATTTGTGCAGGCTCCCTCAAGGCATTACCCTCAGCTCAAAATGAGCGAGCCACAGGCTGGTTTAGCGCTAACTTCCCTTTCTCCGACAATGACCAACCTTCCGTAACACACGCCCAAAGTACCTATTCTTGAACTCGCACCGGTAAATGCACCTTGGAAGACTCCTCAGGCACTAATTCAACAAACTGACAACTAAATGTCAGGTGTATTTTTTTATTCTTTTTATACTTTTTTGAAGATTTTATTTATTTATTTTAGAGAAGCCAAGAGAGAACGAGAGAGAGAGAGAGAGAGAAAGCACACACACGCACGAGGGGGGGCAGAGGGAAAGACAGAATCTCAAGCAGGCTCCAAGCCCAGTGCAGAGCCCTATGTTGGGCTCAATCCCAGAACCCTGAGATCATGACCTGAGCCAAAGCCAAGATTCAGACGCTCAACCGACTGAGCCACCTAGGTGCCCTATTAGCTCCATTTTAGCCATGGAGACACTATTAAACAAACCGAAGGTCCTGCTGACGTTCTAGTGGAGAAAGTCAAAGAAAAAACTCAATGAAACAATTACACAGTAAGTTCTAAGTGGTCCTAAGTGCCTGATGAAAAGGAGATGAGCAGGGTCAGGAAAAAGCATCCAACGACGTGGTATTTTACACGTCAGGGAAGGACGCTGCCAAGATTACAGGGAAACAAGATGTGAGTCACTGGAATCTGGGGACAGTTCCAGACAGAAGCACAAGGGCACATGCCCCAGGTGAGCGTGTGTGGCGCATTCTAGAAAAAAGGCAAGCCCACGGCAGCCAAGGAGATGACTGAAGAACCAGCAGAGCAGCGGCGCACACACAGGCTTCCCTGGCCACTGTAAGGCCTTTGATTCCAGACTGAATAAAGCCACTTTTAATACATGAATGAGAACAATCTGACTCGCAAAAACCACAACTGTGGGGCTCCTGGGTGGCTCAGTCAGTGAAGCATCTGCCTCCAGCTCAGGTCATGATGTCAGGGTCCTGGGATCGAGTCCCACATCGGGCTCCCTGCTCAGCGGGGATTCTACTCCTTCCTCTCACTCTCTCTCAAATAGATAAATAAAATCTTAAGAAACAAAACAAAACAACATCTGTGTGTGGAGAATAAACTGGGGGGAGGTTATTTTAGTAGTTAAGGCTTGGACCTGGACAGGAATGGTGGCAGTAACAGGATGTAACCACGTTCTCCGTGTGCTTCCAAATTCCCACACCCTTCATGAAACACAAGAATCTGCTGATGTTACATTCAGTGAAAAGATGGTAAAGCGCTCTGACTACTTAGGGCTAAAATTCCACTACAGAAATACCTCTATCTCAGATCCTGGCTTCTTATGATAACTCTTCTCGTCTGTCACGTCTGTCTTTACACCAGTTCTGTCGATAAACCAGCCTCCCTCAGAACCTCTGGCCGGGGCCTTCAATGGGACGGAGCCTGTGTCAGAAGGCGTCCATGGGGTCGAGCCAGTGGTTTCTCTGGGCTCCATCTCAGGAGCACTTGAAATGGAATCAGGATGTCCTTTCCGATATAAGGAGAGCAGGGAGCTGTTCATGTGATTTGCTGCCTGGCAGAAACACGATATTAGCATGAATCACTGGAAGGTACTTGTGGAAGGCTAGTCACCCATATATTCCATTTCCCGCAGCTCCTCTTATAGCATTTCAGCCAGAAAACACCGAGGTCCAAAATAAGACGCTTCACAAGCACACATTTACTGTTCATAAGTGATGTCCCCCCCTCACCTCAAGATAATGCACCAATTCATAAACGGAACTTAAACAAAACCAAGTAAGTAAGCTCGCTTTTAAAAAATACAACAGAATCATGTACGAAAATGAGCTGGTTGTCGAGGAGAGTCACTACTATCCTATCAATTCAATACGCAATCAGATATAACCCATTATCATCCTGACTTTGTTAAATTAAAAAACTGAATTACCACTGGGGAAAAAATAAGAGTAAGTTACAAATCATCTAGCATACTATTTCTACATTTCCCTTTAATCAAAGCCTACTTCTTGGTAACGCCAGCCTTTTGGGAGAAGATGTATCCTTTTCTCAATTTTTACTGTTAATTCCCCTTTTTCTTCCCATGTGCCCTTATTTCTGGCCACTCTTTTCCCCTTTTTTCCCTATAAAATAGACTATAAACACAAATACTGAAAGGATAGCCATCCAGAGAATTCTTCAATGCTATACACAGCAAGTATTCAATTATTTATTGATGGAGATGTTCAATGTCTCTGATTCTATTCCATACTGATTTTTTTAAAAGGAGGGTTCATAATATGATTAAAAAAACAAAACAAAACAAAGTGAGTCCATTAAATGTCTGGCTTACCTGCGGATCTGGGGAGTCTTCCATATTTGAATCGTCATCTGAATAGCTTTCAGTAAACCTCAGTAAGAAAAGGAAAAGAAACATTTTAAAGGCTTTTCTCCCACATCCTAAATAAATGACTACCCCAAACAAGAAATATACTAAGGTGAACTATTATGGTGATCAAGGGTCCAGGCTTTGGAGTTAAGAGAAATCTGGATTCAAACTACAACGCTGCTGGTTACTAGCTTCTACTTAATCTCTGTGAGGATCAGCTTCCCCATCTATAAAGAGGGAGAATAAATAATGTCCACCTCAATGGGTTATTAGAGGATTCAATAGAAGCTCGCCAAGTCCTTAGAGTACATAATAAATGCTTAATACGTTGTGGTTGTCTTAATCCTAGCAATAAAGAAAAGTGAAATGCAAATTCCTATCAGACCCAAGGGTCTCATTAGGAATATCAGACACCAAAAAAAGGAAATATTCCAGCAAGCCATAATTAAGTAACTGTGTAACAAATTCACAAATTCCACATGACCCAGCCATGTGACCAGGTGGAATTTTCCCAAGTCTGTCCATGAGAAATGAAGGTACAAAGAGGTTTTCTATCATACAGTGAGGAACAGGCATAAATCCTAATAACTACAAACTGAGAATGCAATGTCAGTTCATCATAACCCAGAGCTGATATTTAATAGCTTCAAGTAACAATAGGACCCTGCTACTTAATATCTTAAATATCTTTACCTAAAGATTTATTTAATCTAAAGATTAAAATATCTCTAGAAAATAATTAAGAAAAGGACTCTTCCTAAGTGAAAAGGTTTACATGAATGCTATGAACCACCTTTATAATTAAGACATGAATTCTTTTGTTATTCATTAAATTCTAATAATGTAAGTTTGGACATTTCTAATCAATGTAAAGAAGGTGGATTATTCAACTATCTGGAAAAAAAAAAACACATCTTGCCCTAGGAGTCACACCCTACAAAATTAATTACAAATGGATTAAAGAGGGGCGCCTGGGTGGCACAGCGGTTAAGCGTCTGCCTTCGGCTCAGGGCGTGATCCCGGCGTTCCGGGATCGAGCCCCACGTCAGGCTCCTCTGCTGGGAGCCTGCTTCTTCCTCTCCCACTCCCCCTGCTTGTGTTCCCTCTCTCACTGACTGTCTCTATCTCTGTCAAATAAATCANCACATCTTGCCCTAGGAGTCACACCCTACAAAATTAATTACAAATGGATTAAAGAGTTAAATGTAATGCTATAAATAAACAAGGAAAAAATATGGGTAATTATCCCATATGCTCCTGTGATAGAGGTCTTTCTAAGCACATCAGCATCAACCATAAAGGAAAAGACTGACAGATCTGACGAGGTAAAGATGTAGGACTTCTCTAATCAAAAGACACTTTAAACAAAAATAAAAGACAAATGGCAAAATGGAGCAATCTGTAAAACATATAAAAGGAGGTGCTATTTTATACAAATGGATCTGACAACTATTATGGAAAATTCAAATACCTCTCAAATGAAAGACAAAACCCATAAGCAAGAAACTAACAGGAGGGGCGCCTGGGTGGCAGAGCGGTTAAGCGTCTGCCTTCGGCTCCGGGCGTGATCCCGCGTTATGGGATCCAGCCTCACATCAGGCTCCTCTGCTATGAGCCTGCTTCTTTCTCTCCCACTCCCCCTGCTTGTGTTCCCTCTCTCGCTAGCTGTCTCTATCTCTGTCAAATAAATAAATAAAATCTTAAAAAAATAAAAAAAAGAAAGAAACTAACAGGAAACATGAAACAGTCAAAAATTTAACCTCACTAGTTCTCCAAAAACTACAAATAAAAATATATCAATTTTGGGGGTGCCTGCGTGGTTCAGTCACTAAGCATCTGACTTTGGCTCAGGTCATGATCCCAGGGTCCTGGGATTGAGTTGCGCACTGGGCTCCCTGCTCGGCGGGGAGCATGCTTCTCCCTCTGCCTCTCACCCTGCTTGTGTTCTCTCTCTCTGGCAAATAAATAAATAAAATCTTTTTTAAAAAAATCAATTTTTTCCCATGAAACTGGCAAAGATTAAAGAATAGTACCACTAGGACCACAAGGGTGCAAAGAAATGCACAATTTATACAAAGTTGATGGGAGTATGAACCCAGGCAACTTTGTTTGGAAGACAACTCCAGATGTGCCAGAAATCTCAAAAATATATCTTTAAGCCCAGAAACACCACTTCAGGAATTAAACATTAAAAAACCAAAGAAATGTATACAAACACACATGTGCTAAAGAATTATTTACTACACATACGATAGTGCAAAACTGGAAACAACCAAATCTCCACGAATACAGAACTAGTTAAGAAAATGATGGTAAATCCAAATGAAAAGGCAGCAAAGTGAAAAGGAGCTACCAACAAAGATCCTATAGACATAAAAGAAAAATGAGAGGATATCTTGAAAACTTCAGGCCAACAAATTCCACACCTTAGCTGAAATGGACACGTTCCTTTATTTTTTATTTTTTAAAGATTTTTTAATGTATTTATTCAACAGAGATAGAGACAGCCAGCGAGAGAGGGAACACAAGCAGGGGGAGTGGGAGAGGAAGAAGCAGGCTCATAGCGGAGGAGCCTGATGTGGGGCTCGATCCCACAACGCCGGGATCACGCCCTGAGCCGAAGGCAGACGCTTAAGCGCTGCGCCACCCAGGTGCCCCGGACACGTTCCTTTAAAAGTACAATCTACCGGGGGTGCCTGTGTGGCTCCATCGGTTAAGCGTCTGCTTTCAGCTCAGGTCATGATCACAGGGAGCCTGCTTCTCCCTCTCCCTTTGCCTCTCCCCTCTGCTCATGCTCACTCTCTCTCTCTCAAATAAATAAAATCTTAAAAAAAACCCAACAACACACAATTTACCAACACTGATAAAAGAAGAAAAAGAAAATAGGAAAAGTCCTAGATCTAGCAAAATTAGTTACCTAAATCCTTTCCAAAGAAGCCTCTAGGCCAAGATGAATTCTAGCTGAAGTCTAACAAATTATTTAAGAAAGAAGTAACAGTAACATTAACTTTTTCATCAAATACAGACAAAAATACATTTTCCAACTAATTATTATGAAGCCAGTATAACCCTAATATCAAAATCTGATGAAGACGTTGCAAAAAAGAAAAAATTCAGACCAATATGAATACAGACATAACCATGTACAGAAAAAGATTAACAAACAGGACTTAACAATATCTAAGAAGGATAATACATCAGGACCAAGTAGGGTGTATCCCAGGATGCAAGACTGGCTTAACACTCAAAAAATCAACGTAATTCACCAAACTAACAGAACAAAGGGAAAAAACCATCACAAAATCTTTCATTAAGTGCATAAAAAGCATTTGGCAAATGTAATACCCATTCATGATAAAAACCCTCAATATTATTTCTTAAATGACAAAATTAGTTGGTACCTTTTTTACGCATCTGGCATTGTATTAGGGCAGAGAAAAACAAAGATAACGAGACAGGTCTGTTGCAGATACACACGTAACAATCTCAACACCATAAGACAAGCATCATAACAAGTATCTGTAACCAGGAGTTAAGGAAACATGCAGAAGGGCGTCTAAGAAGGCCCAAAAAAGACACTGACATGGCCGTTTGAGGGCTGGGTGGGAGTTCATGGTGGGGAAATGAACACTCCAGCTACAAAAAGCCACTCATACAAAGGCACAAGAATGTGTCCTCTGTAGGCAACTGTGAGCATTCAGCAGGCCTGAAGCAAAGGTCTAGAGACGTTAGGTAAGTATTACATGTGGCCTTGCTGGCAATGAAGAACCACTGAAAATTTTACAAATAGGAATGTAATGTGATTGGGTCCATGATTAAGAAAAACGCCCCCTTTTCTGTAATCCTTACTCATTATCCTCTTCGCCTTGTCTTGCTCTTTTTGCCAGATGTTCATCTTCTAATTCTGTTAGATTCTTAAGTTCTTTCTCACTAGTAATTATGTTAAATACTGAAACAAAAAGAAAAATGTCATGAGCTAAAACAATTTTTTAGCTTCATTAATAATTCATCTCTAACGCTAAAAGACTCACCTTTTTCTACCTGAATCCTAAAAGCATTCCTTTTTCTTCGACCATAGTCTACACTGAAAAACATAACAAGAATCTCAGTACAGTGGTCTCCACCAACATTTTCCCATTAAACTCAGTCTAAATTGATCACATTAATTTGCACAAGTATGTAAGTATTTCACTGTATTCACCCCGACCATAAGCTTATTTTCAAGCAACTTGTGAGTTTACATTTTCACTATGGTAAATTTTTCTTTTTCTTTTTTTTTTTTTAAGATTTTACTCATTTATTTGAGAGAGAAAGAGAGAGCTCGCGAACAGGAGGGAGGGGCAGAGGGAGAGGGACAAGCAGACTCCCTGCTGAGCAAGGAGCCTGATGTGGGGCTTGATCCCAGGACCTTGAGATCACAACCTGAGCTGAAGGCAGACCTTTAACTGACTGAGCCACCCAGGAACGCCATAAATTTTTCTTGATTAGAGATGGGGTTACAGCATCAGAAACACTGGCAGCTTGTACTGGAAGAGACAGGAAGGATGAAGCAAAGGAATGCTGCTGGAGTTCTGGGATTCTACAGAATGGGCCATCAGCTGTGGACACAAATGACCCTTCAAAGAAAGGGATAAATGACTCTAAAGGAAGCTTAGAGGTTGGAGGGCTGCGACCACCACCTTGGGCCCAGGGAGCCCAGGTCCAGGGAGCACACTGTCTCCTCCTCGGATCCAAAGGACAGGGTGGCCATCCTAGTGGGCCCACAGGCCAGAGCACTGAAGCAAATTAATCCGATATGATTGGTGTTTTTAAAGAGTAAGAGGAGTGCCTAGCTGGCACAGTTGGTAGAGCACGAGACTCTTGATTTCAGGGTTATGAGTCTGAGCCCCACATTGGCTGTAGATTACTTAAAAATAAAATCTTAAAAAAATAAGAATAAGAGATTAGAATACAGACAGACGCACAGAGGAAAGACCACGTGAGGACACATAGAAGACAGCCACCTGCAAGCCAAGGAAAGACCTTAGGAAAAACCAACCCTGCCAGTGCCTTGATCAATTGCTGACTTCCTGCCTCCACAACTGCAAGGCCTCAAACTTCTGTTGTTTAAGGTCTCCTGCCTCTGATACTTTTTTATGGCAGTCCTAGCAAACTAGTATACTAACAAGAAGAAAACAGAGACTCTGAAATACACAAAGTGGTGGTAATTCATGGAGTGAGGTATCAGGAAAGGTGGGGTTAGAGACACAAGAGAAAAACTGAATCGTTAGGGGGAAGCCTGGAGACATTTCAAGGTAGCCAGGAAGCTCGGGGAGATCATGCCTGATGGTTTTAATTCTGGAATGAGACAGGAAAAGAGGCAAACTCCTTTTTTTTTTTAAGATTTTATTTATTTATTTGACAGAGAGAGACAGCAAGAGAGGGAACACAAGCAGGGGGAGTGGGAGAGGGAGAAGCAGGCTTCCCACAGAGCAGGGAACCTAATGTGGGGCTCAATCCCAGGACCCAGGGATCACAACCAGAGCTGAAGGCAGATGCCTAACGACTGAGCCACCCAGGCGCCCCAAGAGGCAATACTCCTGACCAGACTGTAAGGTACTGAAAGAGAAGAAGCAGCCATTCCCCTTAGTAACAAGGACAGCATCTTGCATATAACAGGTAATTGATAAATCTTTGTATAAAGATTCAATTGAAATTGAATTCTAAGCTTATGGACTGGTGAACGAATGCCAGCAGGAATTAATATCAATTAGAAATTCGGGCAGGATGGAAACTAAAAATAAAGACAAGAATCTGGAGACTATAGCTTTTTACCTGTACATTCTTTGTAAATCAGATGCTAAGACTCCAATGTCCACGTATTTGCCACATCTGTTACTGGTGAGATACTAAAACAGAAAATATGACAAACGTTCAACTCTCAGTATTTCAAACTCAGTGATTTTAATCGGAGATTGAGCTATTCAAACATGTTATGCTTTAATGTACACTCTTCATTATTAAGTGTATCAGACACATAAGAAAAAATCACTACATAATTATCAAGCCTGGAATTAGAGAATTTAATTAACATTATTAATCACTATGACAGCACAGTAACAATAACTAGAATAGCTATAAGGAGGTAGTAAGTGAGGGCTTATTATATCCTAAATTCCCAAATACCCCAGAACAAAGCACTAAGCTCACAAGGGCATCAAGGGCTATTTAAATCTGAGGGAGCATCATAATATTTGCCAGCTGTCCAACACTGCAGGAACTTCTAGCCTGAGACAATTCATGGTTTCAATATTAAATCACCTTTTGATGATGTCAGATCTTTGCAGAACTGGGTTTTCAGCAGTTGCTGTAAGTAAATCCCTTGCAAAAAATTAATGTGGAACAGGAAATGACAGTGTCAGGGTCAATCTGACCCAACGGGCACACAAACCCCACTGGTTAAGTGTGACTGTTTAAGAATGGAACACCACTATATTAATTTTCCTTCTATTTTTATATACCATTTTTTCAAAAGGCTACTAAGTTATTTGGATTAAACAGTCAGGAAGCGGCCTGAACCTAACTACTTAATAAACTGAGTAGGTATTACTTGGCCTAGAGGCACCGTGAAAAACTCCCAAGAAACTGAGGGCTCCGTGCACCTGTTGCAGGGCCTTTGACACGTTCTTCTAGCAGCACTCACAGTCCCATGAGGGATGTTAGTTTCCCCCATTTTATAGATGGTAAAGTCTCAAAGAAACTTTAAAAGATATTTACTTGGCAGCATGTAAATTACAGGGCCAGATTTCAAACCCAGAATGTCTACCAACTTCCATGTTTCAATGCTTGCTGGTCATCCAGTCAAGGTATACCTGACTTCAGACAGCAGTTTCTTCTCAAGAATCCTTAACAGGATAATGGTCTCGGCATAAATGCCTCCAGTGACAAGAGACCAGGTATCCAAAGCAGACTGTTCTAGTGAATCTTCCCCTTCTCTGGATTCCTAGAGCACGCTGTCATTTACTACAGTTAATTCTGACTTAGACATATTTGTGTGCATCTCATATCCACTACAAGTCAAACAGTTTCTTGATGGCAGCAGAAACACAACTTTAATCGGCTACATTTGGGGGTGGTCTGTTATGCAGCAATAAATAACTGATATGCTTGTTAAAAGGAGACAAATGTACTACTTGTGGGAAAAAGTCTAAAATATACCACTAAGTGATAAAAAGCAGAATAGATGAGCCTGTTCGTGTGAATATATATACACATATATATAGACATAAGTGCACACATGCGCACAAAATTTTAAGATAAAATAGAAACTCACCACGGGTACCCCCATCATGAAGATGAAGGAATTCTTTTTCTTTTATGCCCCTCTGTCCCTTCTATTTTAAACCATAAGAACCTACTGTTTTCATAATGAGCCAAAACAAAAGCAATAGAGAAAAACAGATAATGTGAAATGGTGAAGAGCTGTGAACGGCCACTGGATTCTGCCATTAGGAGCGAAGGTCCTGTGCTTGGCATGTCTGAGGTCAGTGTGGTGAGGACGGTGAAAGCAAGGGGGACAGCAGAAGGAAACAGGAGAGGCACCTGGGTCGCTCAGTCGGTTAAGTGTCTGCCTTCGGCTCAGGTCATGATCCCGGGGTCCTGGGATGGAGCCCTGTATCGGGCTCCCTGCTCAGTGGGGAGTCTGCTTCTGTCTCCCTCTCTGCCCCTTTCCCTGCTCATTCTCTCTCTCACTTTCAAATAAATAAATAAATAAATAAAATCTTAAAGAAAAAAAAAAAAGAAGGAAACAGAATAAAAACATAGACAGGGGCCAGACTATGTCGGACTCTGTAGGATGGGTTTTTCTCTAGATACTCTGGGAGTCCACCGAAGGGGTTTTCTGAGCAGGGCCCTGCCAAGCTCCCTTTAAAAGGACTTCCCTGGCTGCCCTGCGAAGAACAGACCTTAGGTAGAACTAAAAGCAGAGATCAAAGTGGTTTGGGCTACGATGATTGGAGGCACAGTCGGGAAGGAGGGGCTGGGTTTAGAATATATTTTGATGGTAAAGCCAGATAAATTCCTGACTAATTGGTTACAGAAAGAGAAACAAAGGGGTAGTAATGGTTGTTACAGTTTTTGGCCCTGACAACTGGATGGATGGTAGTGTCATTTACTGAAATAGAGAACATTAGGAAAGGATGTGTTTGGAGAATATCAAAATATTCAGTATGGATATGTTGTGGGAGATACCCATTAGACATTCAAGGGGAAATGTCAAGTAGGCAGCTGGATATTCAAGATAAAATCCACACTGGACAGATGAGTCTTGGAATATATAGATAGTATTTAACATGAATATACAGGGACACCTGGTGGCTCAGTTGGTTATGGGTGGCTCAGTTGGTTAAGAGTCGGCCTTCGGCTCAGGTCATGATCCCAGGGTCCTGGGACAGAGCCCCACAGCCTTGGGATCCCTGTTCAGAGGGGTGTCTGCTTGTCCCTCTCCCTCTGCCCCGCCAACTCGTGCGCTCTCAAATAAATAAAATCTTTAAAAAAATTAAAAATAAAGTGACTATATTTTCATTGAATTTATGTTTATATATTCATAAGTATATTTATATTGAATTTTCTATTTATAGTAATTTTAGTGAATGTATAGATACAGATAGTATTTAAAGGTTTTAGACCGAACAAGATCACCTAGAAACCAGGTAAGAGGAGTATGAGGATAGAGAAACAGCACAGGAGCTCTGGGCACTCCCAACACTTACTTAGTGAGTTTGGTAGGAAGAGACCCATCCAAAAAGGAGACTACAGCACTGACAAAGTAAAAGAAAAAGAGAAAATATAGCTCCCAGAGTGCAGAATCAAGAGAAATCTCTCCGTCCTTCTAAGACTGCTTGCAGACTGTGCCACTGCAAGACATTTACCACACATCGCTTTCTACAGATGAATACAGAAATGAAAAACCCGGAGGCAAAGAGCCTATTACACTGTCAGATCCAGGCCAAGCACCCGCCCCTTCCCCGGCTCCTCCCGGGCTGCACCCGTCCCCGTCCCGGCTCTTCCGGGGCTGCACCTGCCCGGACCCCGCTTCTCCGGGGCTGCACCCTCCCCTTCCCTTTCTCCTCAGGCGCTACACCTGCCCGGACCCCGGCTCCCGGCAGCCCCGCCGCGGCGGAAGGGCGACCCGCGCACAGCCCAGGACACGGGCCTCGGCCGGCGGCTGGTCCCGGCTGGCCTGGGAGCCCCCGAGAAAGGGTCGCACCCAATATCCACCTGCACGACTCGCTGCTTCAGCCTGTTGTCCACGAACCTCCCGGGTCTGGGCTTCATCGCGCGCCTCAGGGCTGCGGCAGCGGGGCTGCGGGCTCCACGGGGACCGGGGTCCTCGCAGGGCTGCCCGCGGCGATCGCCGGGCCGATCGCCCCGCCTGCGCCCGCTCGCCCGCCGTCCGCGCCATCCCCCCCGGCGCTGTCCCACCGCGAGTGAGGAAAACGCCCCCCGAGAACAACGACACCTGCCAACATCAGTGACTTTCTGGGAGTCTTATTTTGCAGGCTTGTCTAGCGGGCCCTGGAGGACAAAGACCCCTTTTGAACACGCTCAACTTTATTGTTCCCCCCTGTGCGGACACGTGTGCGCCCGGCGGCTGCAGGGACCTTCCCGCTCGCGTCGCTGGGCTTGGGTTCCTGGGTCGGGTTCCGGCCCCACTCTGCTCGATGCACCGTTAGTCTTGGCCCCAATTTTAACGGACCCCAAACCGAGAGACGCCTGGGACGGTGAAGTCGGGGTAAAAACCCGGCGCCACCTAGCTGGGGAGGGAGGCCCTACCTGGGCGTCGGGCCTGGCCGGCAGGTGTGCATAGGGGACTCCCGCGTCTGTCGCGTTTTGGAAACCTGGCCGTCTTGCGCGATTTTCCGCCGCCGGTTTGTCCGGCATGTCCAGTACAGGACTACAGCTAGACCTAGAAGCTGCCCAGAATTTTGGTAAACGTCACTATTTGCTCATGAGATTTTATTATGCAGTTAAGAAGACACAAAGGGACAGTTAACGTTAACACAACCACAGAATTAGGGGCTGTGTTTCTGTGTGCTAGCTTGGTTCACCGTGTTTTCAAGATTCCCATTTGAGGTCTTATTTGGCTTATGACAACAGTGTTTATTAAGGTTGGGGGGGAGGAGGTGGAATTAGAAGCTGTGAGATGTTAACCCAGAACCGGCTTCTTACTCAGGATGATGCCGGAGCAGAAGGCTAGCTGAGGACAAAGCACCAGCTGACACCCTGTAAACTACCCCCCCACACACACACACACTCCTGGTTGGGATGTGTGTGACATTCCTTCAGGAAACTCCCAACTGTCTTCTGATTAATGCCTTGCTAGAGGGAAAAAGAGCCTTAACCTGACAACAGCCAGGCCTCCTCCCGTGTCCTGTGAGTCTTTAACACATGAAAATACTTTGAAACCTCCCTTTTTCTTACTTAACCTCCCGCAACTCCCAAGTATGTAATCAGTCACCCCTCACAACCCCAGTGCAGCAGCTCTTTCTGCCCATGGATCCTGTCCCCATGCTTTAATAAAATCACATTTTTGCACCAAAGATGTCTCAAGAAATCTTTCTTGGTTGTTGGCTCCGGAACTCAGCCCGCCGAAGCCCACCCATAATCCAAAACCACATCAAGGATACCACAGGCTTGTTTTCCCCTCAGAGTTCAGATCACATCACTGCCCTTTTCAATGGTTCTTATCTGTACCCTGAATATAGATTCTCACTCTGATACTCAAAACTTTGGTTAACTTGGCTCCAGCTTCATCTACTTATTCACTGCCTTTACTGGGTCAGTCCTGAAGGGCTGCTGTGTCACGGGCACTGGTCCAGCCAGAAGAAACAGATTCCTGCATCTAGGAGATGTCAAGTTCTACCAGAAGGTAATACTTATGCACAGCGCTTTGCTTTCACTGACATTTCCTCTTGTCTGCAATGCCCTTCCTGGCCAGACTGTGACTTCTCTAGAATCCTAGCTAACCATCTCCCTTTTGGCCTTTCCCAATATTTACCTTTGTCAAAATCTTCACCCATTGAATGAATATTCAACAAAAATTTGTTGAGTGCTTGCCTGTTTCAGTCCCTGCCCTGTCCTGAGTCTTGTAGGAAAGAGCAAAAGAATTATAATTGTACCTTTTTATAACATCTTTTTTTATTAGATTATTTATGTACTTGATTATATTAAACTTTAGCAAAGATTTCCTACAGTAATTAGCACAAATAGAGTCAATGCCTAATAACTGTTTAAATGTATTTTAGTTGTGAGCATGTGAAATGTACCGCATGGAATAAAAAGGGGCTGACAGGCCCAACAGCATCACAACATACACGAAGCAACATACTTTGTTAGTCTGTAATTTAGGGTTGGCTTCATGGATGTGTGACTTGTGCCTTCACAAAGGCCTTAGTGCTTAGAAGATCCCCACACTTGGTTTAATGGTCTGCTGTTGCCATCTTCACATTTTTTTCTTTCTTTTTTTCCCCCAAGTTCAGGCTAATGGGGATCATCAGTGTCTTTGCCCTGAGATCATCAAAAGTCATATGTCTAAGAATCTCTAGTGGCAAATGGGAACGTGGTAAGAGGGCCAGAAAAGGGACCTCACTTATGAACCCTAAGGAAAAGAAAATATACAGCACCCATACAAACCAGTCCTTGCTTCTCCCTATGGTTTATCTGTATTATGGGTTACAAATGTATTTTTAAAAAATATTTTGCTTGGGGCACCTGGGTGGCTCGGTTGGGTGACTGCCTTCAGCTCAGGTAATGATCCCAGAGTGCCAGCATCGAGTCCCATGTCCCGCTCCCTGCTCAGTGGCAAGCCTGCTTCTCCCTCTGACCCTCCCCCCTCTCACGCTCTCTCTCGCTCACTCTTTCTCTCTCAAATAAATAAAATCTTTAAAAAATTAAAAAAATAAAAATATTTCTCTTAACATAATAGTATGCACAAGTGTTTCACCATGAAAAGCATTGAACATTTTAAATATGTGATATGAAATGCACTTCACTAGTTATTTTTATTGACCATATTCTTGCCGACTCTAATTTTATTAAGAAATTAAACACCCTGGGGCTCCTGGATGGCTCAGTCCATTAAGCGGTTAAGCGTCTGCCTTTGGCTCAGGTCATGATCTCAGGGTCCTGGGATGGAGCCCCGCATCCGGCTCTCTGGTCAGTGGGAGTCTGCTTCTCCCTCTGCCTCTCCCCTTGAACATTCTCACTCTCTCTCTCTCTGTGTCAAATAAAATCTTTTTTAAAATTTTTAAAAATTAAAAAAAAAAGGAAATTTAACACCCTGACACTGTAGAATTTTAAACTTGTTCTTTTAAAAAATTTTTATATGGCTGTCAAAGAAAGGTGTTACTTTTAATAAATATAGTATTCCTCATTGTTCTGAATCAAAGCATTTTTTCTTTTTTTTTTTTTAAAGATTTAATTTATTTATTTGACAGAGATAGAGACAGCCAGTGAGAGAGGGAACACAGCAGGGGAGTGGGAGAGGAAGAAGCAGGCTCATAGCAGAGGAGCCTGATGTGGGGCTCGATCCCATAACAACGGGATCATGCCCTGAGCCGAAGGCAGACGCTTAACCGCTGTGCCACCCAGGCGCCCCTCTTTTTTTTTTTTCTTTTCTTGCCACATAGTGTTTCCACCTCGAAATTCTTAATACTTTTTGAAGAAGTGTCCCCTTATTTTAATTTGCACTGGGCAAAATTCGCAAATTATGTCACCCATACAGACCTGAAGTTCTTTCCAGGACGCCAGCTTCTTAAAGGCAAGCAGTATGTTTTTCACCTCTTTTGATACTAGGTATCAATAATGGTATGCTTGCCTGGTGATGGGTATTACGGAGGGCATGTATTGCATGGAGCACTGGGTGTTATGCGCAATGAATCATGGAACACTACATCAAAAACTAAGGATGTACTGTATGGTGACTAACATAACATAATAAAAAAATAAAATAAAAAAATAAATGGAAAAAGATAATGGTATGCTTGAACATTTTCTGCTGCATTTTTTCTAGTAATTACTGCCCTCAAGACAAATTTCCAACAATTCCACTGTTCGGATTGTACCGTGCCATACATCCAAACCAAAAAGATGACTTGAGAGTAACCTGAGTGCGTATGTATGTGAAGAACTGCCTGCTGTTATGGAAATGTCTGCTGGTCAGCAATGGTATAACCCCACCTAGCGGTAGTGGTATATTTCACCTTCCGCTCTTCACACCTCCTTCCCAAACTTTTTTCTGGGAGGTGCTTTATAATTTGGGTGATCTAGTCCTGACTCAGAATAGTCCTGATTTTTACCTCTTAATGCAGCATAATTATTAATAGTGTAGTAGTTTGTGGAAATAAATGAAAATCACCCAAATGAGAACAGGCAAAGACTATTCAGAGCTCACCATAGCAAAGGTGGCCACCATCATCACTTGCGTTCTGGCAGAGGCTCGAAGGCAGGCAGAGGAGTGGCCAAGCTCTGTTCCAGGGGCGGCTTCCGGGGGGCCCTGGCTGGAGGCTGTTGGCCTGGGGAAGCTGCAGGACGGCCGACTAGAAGCAGGGTGTCCTATGTAACTAGCCAGGGGCATAGCTTTGGCTTTCTCTGGCTGGTCCTCAAATTGGAAGTAGGGACAAAAACCAGGGAAGCTGTCAGTTGTTAATGGAGTCCTGGCCATCTGGGGCCTGTTGTTAGAGAATTTATTGTTTGGCCTCCTGGATTGTTTGCTGGAGTAACAGTCTGACGTTCTATGAACCTGACAACTTGTAGATAGCAGGCTGGCTTCCTGGGACAGATGCGGCAGAGTGAAGTCAGAGCCCTGTTTCTATATAGGGTCTGGCTGTTGTTCATTGTATGTTTGGTTTCTCACCTTGATCTCTGAGAAGGGTCCAGTTTGGACAATAAATGATGTGGTCACCTCCTGTACAATAGGGACATGGAGAAAAGGGGAGAGAGTGGCCTAGGAGAGATTTATTACCCAGGTTCACGAGGGAGGCGGCCTGCTTGCTGGAAGCTAGAGACTGAGTCTGTGTCCTTGTTTTCTGGGGTTCAGGAAAAAAACTTTGATTTACTTTATCTGGTAAAGGCTAATAATTCCGTTTGCTAGTAAGATTGGTCCTCCCTTGAGATGATTGCCTCATTCATGTCCCTATTTTAAGTAGAATGAAAATAATATTTCCAGCTGGCATTGTATGCATCAAATCTACAAATGTTTATTGTCTACTCTACGAAAGGTCTGCTACCTTGAGAGAGTGACAATCAGACAGATACGGATCTGGAGCTTAATGTTCTGATGAGAGGGGCCGGCCATAGGCTGGCAAAACAATAAACTATAATTGGAATAATGAGAAATAACAAGGATTTCACAGCCCTTGGAGTAGTCCCTTTCATAAGAAGGTGTTCGATGGAGGAACATGGTGAAGAAAATAATCAGAATCCTGTGGTACGGAATAACAGAGGGAGCCTGCCTCCAGCCAACCGAGTGACCAGGGAAAGACTTTCTGAGAACGTTACATTTAGGAACCTTGAGGTCAGCAGGTGTCGGAAGAGTTTCCGGTAGGGAGAGTGTGCAAAGGCCCTGGAGCCTTTGACCTTTTCGAGGAGCAGAGAGAAAAAAATAAACTTCTTTCTTGTTTACATCACCATCGTTTAAGGTTTCTGTCATTCACAACCAACATTAATTTGAGCAATTGTAGGTTATTTGGAGGAATTTCAAAAGTTGAGTCTAAGATTAATGGGAAAGAACAAATGGCCCAGAAGAGCCCAGCGATTCCTGAATCATAACTCAGCACATCACTCTTTCTTTAAAAACTCTGTTGAGGGGCGCCTGGGTGGCTCAGTCAGTGAAGAATCTGCCTTCAGCTCAGATCATGATCCCAGGGTCCTGGGATCAAGCCCCAAGTTGGGCTCCCTGCTCAGCAGAGAACCTGCTTCTCCCTCTCCCACTTCCTCTGTCAAATAAATAAAATCTTTAAAAAAAACACTCTATTGATGGATCATTTATGTGTAATAATATGTATCCATTTTAAGTGTATAATTTAGTGATTTTTAAAATTGAGGTAAAATTTACATAACAAAATATTCATCATTTTAACTATTTTACAGTATGAAATTTAGTGGCATTCCATACTTTTGCAGTGCTGTGTAAGCGTCACCACAATGTAGTTCGAGAACATTTTTCTCAGCCCAAGAAGAAAGACCATGCCACCCAACCCCTCCCTTTCCCCAGTCCCTGGAAACCACAAAGCTTCCGTCTGTCTCTACGGATTTGCCTGAACAAAAAGTCCCCATTTCCCCTTTGGCCCAGACCCTGGAAACCACCATTCTATTCTGTTTCTACAGTGACCACTGTAGATCCTTCAAATCAGTGGAATCGTATAGTATTTATCATTTTGTGGCTGGTTTATTTCAATTTAGTATAATGTCCTCAAGGTTCATCCGTGTTATAGTATGTGACAGGATTTCCTTCTTTTTAGAGGCCAAAAATATTCCACTTTATTTATATACCACATTTTTTAATCCATTCATCCATCAGTGGACGTGTGGGTGGCTTCTACCTTCCTGCTATCTTGAACAATACTGCAATCAACAGGGGTGTGCAAATATCTCTGAGGTCTTGCTTTCAATTCTTCTGAAGAGATACCCAGAAATGGGATTGCTGGATCATATGGTAATTCTACTTTTACTTTTTTTGAGGAACTCCATACTGTTTTTCATAGCGGCCACACCATTTTGCATTTCCACCAACAGTGCGTGGGGGTTCCAGTTTCTCCACATCATCACCAACACTTCTGATTTTCTGAGTTTTTTGTTTTTTTGTTTTTTGATAGTGGCCAACCTAATGGGTATGAGGTGATAGCTCATTATGGTTTTGATTTGCCTTGATTTGATAATTAATGGTGTGGACCATACTTTTATCTGCTTGTTGGCTATTTGTATGTCTTTTTTGGAAAAATATCTGTTTGAGTCCTTGCCAATTTTGTAATCGGGTTATTTTTGTTGTTGTTGTTGAGTTGTAGGAATTCTTTGTGTATTCTTGTTAACCCTGTATCAGATGTATGATTTCAGAGATTCTCCCATTCCATAGGTTGCCTTTTCACTCTGCCAGCTGTTTCCATTGATGCATGGGAGTTTTTAAGTTTGATGTTGTTCCGTCCATTTTTGCTTTCATTGTCTGTGCATTTGGTGTCATATGCAAGAAATCACTGTCAAATCTAATGTCATGAAGCTTTCCTGTATGTTTTCTTATGGGAGTTTTGCATTTTTCTTTACTTTTAAGAACAATTTTCTGGATATAGAATTCTTGGATCAGAATTTTAGGTTTTTTTGTTTTGTTTTGTTTTCTTCTTTCAGCACTTTGATTCTGTTATCCCAGTATCTTCTGGTCTCCAGGGTTTCTGGTAAGAAATCAGCTTTAATCTCATTGAGATTTTGAGTCTAATCTTACTGAGATGCATAAATAGTCACTTCTCTCTTGTTGCTTTCAGTATTCCAACTTTGACTTTAAAGAGTTTGATTATATTGTGTCTTGGCGTGGACTTTTTTGAGTTTATTCTGCTTAGGATTCCTTGAGTTTGTTGGATGTGTAGATTCCTGTACATATTGGTCATTATTTTTTCAAATATTCTTCTTGTTCCTCTCTCTCTCTCTCCTTTTCTGGCACTCCCATTATACATATGTTGGTATTTGATAGTGTCCTGCAGGTTTCGTAGGGGCTGACCATTGTTCTTTATTTTTTCTTTCTTCCTCTTAGACTATGTAATTTCAATTAGTCTATCTTCAAGTTTGCTGATTTTTTTTCTGCCTACTCAAATCTACTGTTGACACCCTGTAGTGAATTTTTCATTCTAACTCCTTAAATCCTATTTGGTTTCTTCTGTTGAAATCAATATGAGTCCTTCAACTTTGGTGTTGTTGGTTTTTTTTCAAAATTGTCTTGGCTATTGTAAGTCCTTTGCCTTTCCATATAAACTTGAGAATAAGCTTTATATTAATATTAAATCCTACTATGATTTTGACTGGGATTACATTGAACTTGTAGATCAGTTTTGGAAGAATTGACATTTTAACAGCTTTGAGTCTTCTAATCCACGAACATGGTATATCTTTTTACGTCTTTCTTGATTTATTTTATCAATGTTTTAATCACATGCAGGTCCCAGAGATATTTTATTAGATTTATCCCTAAATATTTCATTAGATTTATCCCTAAATATTTCATGCTTTTTTGGTGATATTGTAAGTAGTAATGTTTTAAAATTTTGATTTCTGTTACTTGGTAATATAAAAATGTAATTGATTTTTCTGTATTGACTTTGTGTCCTTCAAACTTGTTAAAAAGACAAATCTACATAGACAGAATTTATTTTCTCCTTTCTAGTCCATACGTACTTCCCCCCTCCCTTATTGTACTAACTAGACAGCAGAGGACAGAAGGATGTACAACTGAAAACAGGAAGACTAAGTGAATGTCTTCGTACATGAAACCCCAGCTCCATTTCCCCATTTATTTCTCTCAAAAATCTGGCAAGGTTGGCTTATACTCTTTCAGGCAAGAGCTTGGATTCTTTCTGGACTAAATAAAGGGCCCTAGGGAACAGATCACATTTGAGGGGTGAGGGTCAACCACTGACCAACTTGGTTACCACTGATCAACGCACAGTGAAACCTGCTAATCAATCACACCTGCCCATTTACACTGAGCTCTCAACCATTTTTTCTTGCATTTTTAAATGTAACATATGAACAAACTGTCAAGGATTTAAGTTAATCTCCAACATGAAATATAGACCAAAACAAAGCAATGGAAAAAAGAGAAATTAGAAGAAATAGAGACAATGCACAGAGCAAAATATGTCAAGTATATTAAAATTTATATCCTCTTAGAAATGAGAAAATACTGTATCACTGAAACAAGAAAAGTATACTATAAACAAAAACAGAAGAAAGAAGGATCTCTTATAAATTAAAGAGATGACAGTAGATAAGCTTCATCAGAAGGTTTATCCGGTAATGTTGAGGAATTCCCATAGGCAGTAAAGCAAACAAACAAACAAAAAACCGAATAAACAAAATACACAGGGATGGAAATAGGAGAGGAAATATCCTGGATCTGGGAGTTCCCAATGTATGACTAAAAGATGTTTTATGAAGCAGGAAAGTACCAAACAGGAGTAAATAATAATAATAATAATAATCAAAGGGTGCCTGGGTGGCTCAGTCAGTTAAGTGTCTACCTTCGGCTCAGGTCATGTGGGATCCAGCCCTGAATTGGACTCCCTGCTCTGTGGGGGAGCCTGCTTCTCCCTTTCCTTCTGCCACTCCACCTGCTTGTGCTCTCTCTCTCTCTGTCAAATAAATGAATAAAGTCTTTAAAAAAATAATCAAGCGACCCTCGAAAATTTATCAAAACTGGAAGGCATGTGTTTTCATAATCAACCAGTGAAGCACAGTGAAAAAGACATGTTATCATGACATTTCAGAATGTCAGGGAAAAGGGAAGAAGGTAAATCTTCTGGGGAGAACAGACAGAATACATCCATAGGATCAGGAATTTTGTTTTATTTTATTTGTTTATTTTTGGTTTTATTTATTTATTTATTTTTGTTAGAATCAGGACTTTTAGAGTGGCAAGAAATTTTCAACTTGTGCACTAATATAAGCAAGAAGACAAGGGAGCAATGCTGTCAAAATTATTCTGGAAAATAATTCCCAACCTGTAATTCTATACTAATTCGAACTATCACTCAAGGTAGGAATAGAACAAAGCTAATCTCAGCTAGGTCTCAAAAATTTATATGCATGTATTCTTTATCTAGACTCTACCAGAGGAAGTCACCCAACAAGTGAGGAAACCATTCAATTTGAGAAGAATGTGTATTCTGTTGGATGGAGTCCTCTATAGCTGTGAATTATATCCAGTCGATTGACGAGTATTGTTGAGTTCAGCTATGTCTTTACAGATTTTCTGGGTGCTGTATCTGTCCATTTCTGTCAGAGTTGTTGAGGTCTGCAACTATAATAGTGGATTCATTTATTTCTCCGTGTCTGTCATTTTCTTCCTCACATATTTTGACGCTCTGCTGTTAGGCACATATACTTTAAGAATTATTGTGTCTTCTTGGAGAATTGGCCTTTTATCATTTTGCAGTGCTCCTCTTATCCCTGATAATCTCCCTTGCTCTGAAATTTGCTTTGTCTGAAATAACTATAACTTCTCCCACTTTCTTTTGATTAGTGTTAGCGTGGTGTATCTTTCTCCATCCCTTTTATTTTTTCTCCAGCTTTATAGAGATATAATAGACATAAAACATTGGGTAAGTTTAAGGTGGACAAACTGATTTGATGTGCATATACATTGCAAATGTTCACCATAGTAAGATTAGCACATCCATTTGGTTGTTGTGATGGTGAGAACGTTAAAGCTTTACTCTCACAGCAACCATCCCTTTTCATTTAATTTATATGTGTTTTTATGTTTAAAGTTAGTTTCTTCTAGACAACATATAGGTGGGTCTTGTTTTCTGATCCACTAGGACAATCCCTGCCTTATAATTTGTATATTTTAACCATTGACATTTAAAGGGATAGTCAGTATAGCTGGATTCATATCTATTGTATTTGTTTTTGTTTCTATTTGTTGCCTTGGTCTTTGTTCCCATTTTTGTCTTGTACTCTTTTTTTGTCATCTGGGATTTATTTATTTTTTAAATTTAAAAAACATTTTTTAAAAGATTTTTTTAAAAAATTAATTTATTTGACAGCCAGCCAGCCAGTGAGAGAGGGAACACAGGCAGAGGGAGTGGGAGAGGAAGAAGCAGGCTCCCAGCAGAGGAGCACCATGTGGGGCTCGATCCCAGAATGCTGGGATCAAGCCCTGAGCCAAAGGCAGACGCATGACGACTGAGCAACCCAGGCGCCCCTATTTATTTTTTTTTAAATAAGCTTTACTTTAAGGAAATTTATTTTTTTTTATTTTTTTTTAAAGATTTTATTCATTTATTTGACAGAGATAGAGACAGCCAGAGAGAGAGGGAACACAAGCAGGGGGAGTGGGAGAGGAAGAAGCAGGCTCATAGCGGAGGAGCCTGATGTGGGGCCCGATCCCACAACACCGGGATCACGCCCTGAGCCGAAGGCAGACGCTTAACCGCTGTGCCACCCAGGTGCCCCTACTTTAAGGAAATTTAAAGATTTTATTTATTTATTTATTTTTAAAGATTTTATTTATTTATTTGAGAGAGAGAGAGACAGCCAGAGAGAGAGGACACAAGCAGGGGGAGTGGGAGAGGAAGAAGCAGGCTCCCAGCAGAGGAGCCTGATGTGGGGCTCAATCCCACAACGCGGGGATCACGCCCTGAGCCAAAGGCATACGCTTAATGACTGAGCCACCCAGGTGCCCCTAAAGATTTTATTTATTTATTTATTTATTTATTGCGTGCAAGCTGGGGGAGGGGCAGAGGGGGAGGAGAGAAAGAATCTCCAGTAGACTGCGCTGAGCGCAGCCTGACGCGAGGCTCAATCCCACCACCCTGAGATCAGGACCTGAGCTAAAACCGAGAGTCCTTAGGTTTAACTGACTGAGCCACCCAGGTGCCCCACTGCCATTTGGGATTTTAACTGAGCATTTTATACGATTCCTTTTTCTCTTCTTTCTTAGCATATCGATTACACTTCTTTTACTTTTTTTAGTGGTTGCCCTAGAGTTCTCAGTATACATTTATGCTTAATGCAGGTCTGCTTTCAAGTAACACTGCCCCACTCTGGCATTTTCAAATGGCCACTTTTTGCTTTCCCCTGTTGGAAGAGGGTTTTTCTTTTATCTTCACTAGGAAAACCTGGGAGAACTTCAGGAGACAAGATGCACAGTAGCGTGGCCTCCTGGAGGTTTTTTCTTTATTGTTTTTGTTTTGGGGTTTTTTTAGAGAGGGAGGGGGAGGGGTAGAGAGAGAATCCCAAGCAGGCTCCATGCCTAGTGCAGAGCCCCACACGGGGCTTGGGGCTCGGGGCTCAATCTCACAACCCTGAAATCATGACCTGAGCCGCAATTGAGAGTCAGACACTTAACCAACTGAGCCACCCAGGTGCCCCAGCCCTCTGGAGTTCTTACATTCAGGCTTGTCCACACTGAGCCTCCAACTCTTTGTCAGACACTGTTCAGGTTTCCCTGCCCAGTACTGGTTCCCGGCGGTTTCTGCCTCGGTAAGTTGTGATTGTACTGGTCTGTCTGTCTCCCCTATTTGGAGCAGTGACCTCACTTCTCTGACAGACCTAAGAATTGTTGATTTTTTAGTTTGTTTGGCTTTTTGTTATTAGGACCCAGTGGTAATCTCCAAGCTCTCCTTACGAGTCAGACTGGAAACCGAAACAGTTCAATTTGTACTGTTAATATATAACCTATATTTTAAGGGCTCCCGGATGCCTCATTCAGTTAAGGATCTGACTTCAGCTCAGGTCATGATCTTGGGGTCCTGGGATTGAGTCCCACATCAGGCTCCCTGCTCAACAAGGAGTCTGCTTCTCCCACTCCCTCTTCTGCTCCCCTTGTTTGTGCTCTTTCTGTCAAATAAATAAATACAATCTTAAAAATAAATAAATAAATAATAAAATATAACCTATATTTTAAACTGAAAGTGTTGATCTCTCTCTTTCACACACACACACCCTCCATACTTAATGGTTTTGGTTTTTTTTAAAGATTTTATGTTATTTGTTTGACAGAGAGAGAGAGAGAGCCAGTGAGAGAGGGAACACAAGGAGGGGTAGTGGGAGAGGAAGAAGCCCCAATGCGGGGCTCGGCATGACTTGAGCCAAAAGCAGATGCTTAACGAGTGAGCCACCCGTGCCCCCATACTTACTGTTTTTTAATTCTGATCAACATCCATCTCTCAAATTTTGCCTTCCCCATTGTTTTGACATTGCAACCATGTTTTGAGTTTTCAAGTAGGATGACACAAGGGCTGTCTTAATTAAAACTGGTAACTAACCCTTGATGATGGTACCAGATTTTTTATTTACTCAGAAGAAATCGACAGATAAAGAATATGGGATAGCTTCTGTTTTGTGCTCCAACTTGAGAGGAATGGGAGATGAGGTTTATGTTTTTAAGAAAATCTAGAACAATTTTAATGGCTTACAGTCAGTATAGTTCATTCATTGGCAAACATTGTTGAAACACCAGCTATTTACAGGACAGAAGGTGCTGGGGGCACAAACACTAATAAGATCTGCTACTTTTATTGCAATCTAAGGCATGGCTGGCTGGGTACATCCAGCAGTGCTGTGTGAGCACTCTGGTAGAGGTTTGGAGAAGATGCAGGAGGAACATAGTAATAGCTGGTTTATAAATTGTTTGTTACCAGTCTGTCTAGCTTTAACCTATGGACCCTTAATGATCCTATGAACTTACGCTGTGTCGGGCAAATCCTGTTGGTTTGCCTTCATACTAATTCCCCTATTCATCCTCTTCTCTCCTAAGTGGTCTCCTTGCAGACTTGTCCCCCTTTCATACATTTAGTGCACCAAACAGAAAGATGTTTTTAGAATGTAAGTCAGAACACGGTACTTTTTTTTTTTTTAAGATTTTACTTATTTATTTGAGAAAGAGAGACAGAATGTGCGAGAGAGCAAACATGAGGTGGGGTGAGGGCAGGGAGGAGAAGCAGACTCCATGCTGAGCAGGGAGGCTGACTCAGGACTCCATCCCAGGACCCAGGATCATGACCTGAGCCAAGACAGGCGCTTAACCGACTAAGCCACCAAGGCACCCCCATATCAAGGTACTTTTATACTTAAATCTGTCTGGTAGTTTATCATCACATTAGACTAGAAGTTAAACTTCTTGCCAGGGGTCCCCAAGATCTGTGTGACCTTGCCCTGCCCCCTCTGATGTCCTCTCAAAACTCTCACACCCTTCTTCATCCTAGTACAGCCACACTGCCTTTTCTCCTGTTCTTAAAGACTACAAATGTCTATGAGCATTCGGGTCTTTGCAAACACTCTGCCTGCAAATCTTCAGGGAGCTATTGTTCAGATTTCAAATTAAATGTCAGTTCCTCAGCCTGCCTTTCTCTGATGGTTCAGTCTGCAATTGTTTCCCCGCCTCTTCAAATTACTTATCACTGTCTGTCATTAATACAGTTTTGTTGTTGTCCTCTGTCTCCCCCACTGTAATGGGGGCTACAGGACTGCGGGGACTTTCCCCCTCTTTTTCATTATGTATCTCCAAGGTCCAGTAACTGATATATACTGGCTGCTCAGAAAATATTGGTTGAATGAATGTATGACTTTGATATAATGTGCCTTTAAAATGACCTTTTCCCTCCCTGTATTTGGCGGCTACTTAATGCCTTGTCTGCCTACCACATTCCTGTATCTGGGGTGTAGGGCAGATCCTGGCATGTAGTGGGGGTGGAGTCAGTAAGTAGTTGTTGAATGAATGGATGAGATGACACGCAACACTTCTAAAAACCTCAAAATCTAGAGTGGGGAGAATCGTTGCTGTCACAGAATAAGCGAGGGACTGCGAAACCTCCGGAGAAACGATCAGGAAGGGCAAGTCTCAACCTGTAAGCCAAGGATTGTTGTGGGACTTGGGCTGCAGGAGAAAAACGTTGCCAAGTCGGAGATCCTGTGGGCCCTGCGCGGAATCCAAAAGAAAAATCGCACATGATAACAAGTTGCACCGGGTATCCAGCAGATTACCAGCGTTCAGTAAATGCTCGCTAGTTCTTGTCATAATTCCTGGAACGAATCACATTGAGGGTAGAGTTCCCCCCTTCCCTTGCCCTGGTTTTGGTGCTCACGAACTACACTTCCCAGCATGCGTCAGAACTACGGCGGCCGGGTGGGTCGAGGGCGGACTACAACTCCCGGCAGGCCGCGCCGTGGCGCCCGCACTACGCGCCCCACCAGCTCCGGCGAGGGCCTATCAGGGGCGGGCGGGCGCGCTGGGCGCCGGAGCAGGTTTGACGGAAGGAGCGGCGGCGGCGGTGGCGGTGGCGGAGGATGGAGGCGGTGGTGTTCGTCTTCTCTCTCCTCGACTGTTGCGCGCTCATCTTCCTCTCCGTGTACTTCGTATCCTTGCCTGAGGCGGGCGGAAGCAGGCCGGGCCCGGAGCTCGGGGGACGGGGTTGAGACGGGGCAGGGCAGGTGCGCGGGGGCGAGGGCGGCCCTGCCCGGACCGGGACCGGACCGGGACCGGGGCGGCGAGCCGGGCGGGAGGACGGCCCAGCCGGGGAAGCCGGTCGGGAAGGCGGGCCGCTGTGGGCGACAGCCACTGCCGCCCTTGTCGGGGCGCCAGGGCCTTGGCGGACGGGCCCCGCCTGGGACGCGGGCGTCGTGCGGGGCGGGCCGGGGCCGGAGCAGCCATCTGCGGGGGACCGTGTTGGGGACCTTGCATGGCCGATTGCGCGTGTGTCGATGCCGAAACGGCGCCCGCACGGAAGACTTGCTCCTGTGCTAGTCCTCAGACTGGTGTTCAAGCCAGCAGCGCGTGAGGGTTGGACCCGCACCCTGCTCTCAGGGAGCATCCAGTCTTCGTCGTCGCCCAGTTCACCCTCCAGTTTAAGTCACTAACATGTTAGGAAACAAACATGCGGAATTGCGTTGTTTTTCTTTCCATGGAATTCACGTGCAGAGCTTTCTGATGGAAGTAAAGTTTTTGTTTGCCAGAGCATCCCGGCTTTTGCGTGTCTGTAGCAAAAGACAGACGCTGTGCTTTCAGCGTGACCTCATGCTGTATTGTGGACCGGCAGCCCATTGGAGAGGAAAGGGACAATTTGCAGTCAGGACTCCTTGCTTGGCTAGATGCTTGCTGTGCGAAGTGCTTCAGCTGTCTCCGCCTGGGGTTTCTTATCTTTACAATAGGGCTGTTTCCTTCACAGCTCTGGGTGTGTACAGCAAGGACATGGGTTCAGCCCCCGGCACGGTGCTTGCCCGGCCCCCGTTCAGCTGCACTTTTTACTTGAATTCTAAAATAAGAAGACCCTTGAGTTGATTTTGTTTTGTTTTTAAGATTTTATTTTTAAGTAGTCCCTGTACCCAAGAAGGGGCTGGAAATCACAACCCCAAGATCAAGACTCATGCTGTACCAACCGAGTCAGCCAGTGGAAGGAGAGCCTTGAGTTTTATTGGGTTTGGTGAACTGACTGATAGGGCAGAATCACGGGCCTGAGTTTTGACGACCTATGTCCCCCTTGTGACCTAAGGACCTGGGACTCACAGTGAAATGAAACATGGATTTCTGTATTTGCATTCGGAAAACTAGGCTTGATAATTTAAAGTAGGTGTGGCTTATACCAATTTATGTACATGAAAAACAGGTGGAATATTTGACTTAGACATTCAGATACATTTAGGGTGTGTTTTGATGAGATTCATCATATTGCATTATTGTATTTTTGGATGGTTGCACTAGCTTAATATTAGAGGCAAGAGGTAGAATATGGTCAGAACAGAAGTTCTGTAGGGATAGAAGTTTTCCCAGACTTTGAACCATGAAGGTAAGGGGTGGATATTCAAAATCAGGCAAGAGCAGAGGTGAAGATTCAGGTGTGTTTATGGCATTTCTGGATGACTGGGTTAAGGAATAGACCATCCAAGCAAGACATGCTTGATTTTGGCGGTAGTAGGAGGTCAAGTGGGAAAGGCTGGATTAGAGCAGTTTTTAAAGGGTTTGCGTGTTAGGGCCAGGAGGGCTTTCACTTTTATCCTCTAGGCAGTACGGAGCCATTGAACATTTTCGACATAAACAAATGGGGTATTAGGAAGACGAATCTGTAGAGTGGGTTTGAAATGGGAAGGACTGGAAGGTAAACCACTGGGGAGTGGGCCCGTGTGGGTTTGAAACAGCTCTGAATGTGGGCAGGTGAAAGGAGGGATTCGTGGGTGGAGTGAGGAGGAAGGCGTTGTCCAGACCTGCAGGAGGCTGATTGTGGGATATGAAACATGACAGAAATAACTTGCTGCCTTCTGAGCCCGGGCAAGTGGTGCTTGTGTCATCGACAGAAAGAAAACACATTTGGAGGCAATTTGTGGAGGAAGTGATGAGTTTGACTTTATGTTGAGGTGTTAGGGGGAATATCCATATGGAAATGTTTAGAATTTAGGTAAGAACATTTATTTTTACTTGTTTCATTGGATATTTTCAAGCATTAAAGTAGAGAGCATAGTGTAATAAACCCCCCCGTTTCTGTCACTCACCAACAGTGATTTTCAGCGTTTTGCTTTCCCCTTTCCTGGTGGGAAGGGATGTCGGAACGTTTCACAGCAAATCTCAGGCCTTGTATCATTCAATTAAGGACTTTTCCTTCTGTGTCACATGTCCTCACAAGTTTACATTCAGTACTAAAAACCATTTTTTGCTTAATTCTAGTATAAAGTATGTTTAACGTGGAAGGTTTCAGAAATAGAGAAAAGTATTAGGAAAACAGAGCATCTGGAAGGAGACATAACCAGTGCTGACATAGGACCATCCTGTATTGATGGTTTTGTATCTTTTCTTTTTTCACGTCTTGAGTCTTCAAAGACATTTTATGGATCTGTCATAAATAAACACTTTTCCTACTATTGGGAAGTCAGGTTTTTCACATTTAACTTGTTTTTAAAGGTCTTATTTTCTGTTACTTAACAGTCACTGTTTGATTTTTGAGGAACTGCAGTTGAATGTTCTCATATGGGTCACTTTAGAATTGAGCGCAATAAGATTATTTTGTGAAAATAATTTGTTGAAGGAACATAAATCAGAAAATTGAGTTGTCTAATGAGTGAACTTTACGGAAATAACGAAAATTTTTTCAAGTCAAATCTGATTGTGCGTTGCAGTTGGGTTTCTGTCTGAAACTTAAAAACAAAGAGTTGTTCTCAAAGAAGTCTTATAATTCCTTATCTTGATCCTCAGATAATTACACTGTCTGATTTAGAATGTGATTACATTAACGCTAGATCATGTTGCTCAAAATTAAACAAGGTAAGACATTTCTTTGCTCATTTCCGGCACTGAAGCTGGTTCTCCACTTTCTGTGTTAGAGATTACATATAGATAACCAGCGTATGTGTATTTGATTTTCAAGTGCGCGTTGCTGCTTCTTATTGGAATGTTTGTAGAGCTTCTGTGTTTTTGCAGTATTCTAGATCATGAAACTGTACTAGAGGACCTCACT
This sequence comes from Ailuropoda melanoleuca, assembly GCF_002007445.2. Classification (NCBI taxonomy): domain Eukaryota; kingdom Metazoa; phylum Chordata; class Mammalia; order Carnivora; family Ursidae; genus Ailuropoda; species Ailuropoda melanoleuca. Next base: position 63,343,605 of record NC_048225.1, read on the forward strand.
GGAAATTTTGTTTCTTTACCGTGCTTGTTCCTCGTCCCTATGCCCGTCAGTACTTTACAAGGGAAAGGCTCATAACGAGGGTAATTTTGTCTGTCTTCTGTGTCTAAACCCATCTTCCCTGCTTGTGATAAAAAAAGCTCAGTCTGTTTTTTGTTGCATAAAAGACGACCACCTTTTCATGGCTTGCTGAGAAACGGAATTAATAAGTTGACTTGTTTCAAGGCTGTTTTACCTTTGGTATATAGTCGGAACTTTATGTTGGCAAGAATACTCTGAGTTGCAGGGTTTGTCTAGATGGAGGGAAGCCAGTTACTCCTGATTCATTTTATGGGCTGAGCAGACAGAAGAGCTTTCTGGATAAAAGTTCACGTAACAAGTCCCTAAACACTGAGAGGTGCTTTTGGCTTGACCTAAAAAGTATTCCCATGTGTCTTTGCACCTCTTCATCTACTTAATGTTTCTCTGGCCCATGAGGGGAATAAGTCACATGTGGAAAATTAAAATTTCTAGTTAACGATATTCCTTCTCTTCTTGTTTTCTTTATTTTGAATTTTCCGGAACATGGTTTAATACAATGATAGATTTAAATAAAAATATTTTGTGTTTATCTGCTATACCTTAAGACTTTTTAAAAAATTGAGAAGTAATCAATGTTGTATTAGTTTCAGGCCTCCTCGTCTTCAGAAGAATGATTAAATATATATTTTACCCGCTGGGCTGTATTTCTTTTTATATTTCTTGCTTAATATTTTAGGGCGCATTTAATTGGATTTTCTTTTGTAAATATAAAAATCAAAATACAAAGATAAGATCACCTGGATTCTTCTGAGAAAATTACCCCTTCAATTTGAAGTTGTCCTTTTTTAATGTTAAATTTTGCTTTTGTGAAGGTAACATTTGCACAGAACTTTAGTCAGAGCTGCTGCAAAGCTTATCCTGAAAAACAGCAGTCCCTGCCTGACCCCTTCGAATCCTATCTGTCGTACTTTTTAGGGGCAGCTGAGTTCTACACTTGAGCTGTTAATTTTTTTTTCAATATTTATATCCATATTTCTCTTTTATATGCTGAAACTGCTGTTTCTTGATTTATCAGTTTTAAATATCGTCTGTTGACTTCTGAGTCAATACAATAGATTTAGTTCTTAGGTACCTCCTTCCCTAAACATCACCTTTCCTATTTTCCTTTTTGGGTTAAATTGATATTCAGTGTTTACATTTGTTACAATGTACTGTTATAGGAATATACCACATCTTTTTTGGTGCTGAGCCTCATAGTGGATTATATTTTTCTTTCTTTTGTGTTTTTCTGGATGGCGTTCTCCTTCCCAGTGTTAATAATTGCTTCATTTTAAAAATTTCCTTAGTTTTCACTTACCTGTTACAAAGTCTTTTCAGATACATCTTTAAAGCTTGTTCTGTACTATCTGCTACGTGGGTCAGACATTAAAGTAATCTATCAGGGGAGCTCTTTTCCAGGTGACCTTTCTCCTTAAGACCACTGTCCTCTTGCTGTGGTCTGGACTGGCCACTTCCAGGCCCGCCCCGCAGCCCTCATCCTGGGACCCCTGGCCCGAGCCCTCCTTGGAAGTCGTGTCTTCCTTTCTGTTGGCCCACTGCTCCGTTGTGCTGGAGGAGCTTCTTGAGATATGGTACGGGGGGACTAAATTCGGAGGCCTTGCGTTTTCAAAAGTATCTTGTCCTTACCCCAGAGCGATAGTTTCTTTGAGTATAGCGTTCTAGGTTAGCAAAGATTCTCTTTCAGAGCTTCAAATACATTGGTCAGTAGTCTCCCGACTTCCAGTGTGGTTGACGTCGGGCGGTATGATGCTGTTTTGATTTCTACCTTTTTTTCCCCTTGTACTCTCCAGAAGTTGTAGAAACTTTCTTTTATCCTTGGTGTTTGGGAATTTTGCCTGAGCCTTTGTGAGCCTTTGCTGAGGTCTTTTTCATGCATTTTTTCTGCCACCTGATAGCTCTTTCAGCCTGGCAGATCTGTTGTGTTCTTTCTTTGATAACGTGTCTCCCCCCGAGCCCCACACGTTTTTTCCCCCTCTCGTCTCTTTCAACAACTTTCATGCACTGGATAATTCATCTGCTGGATTATCTGCCTGTTATTTTTTAAAAATTTTCATCCCTCTGGTTTTTTCCTACCTTTTTGTTTCAAGATTCCCTCTGCTCTCTCTTCTGATTTCCTAGGGTGCACATCATTTACGTCAAGTTTTTGTTTCTAAGAGCTTATTGTCTTCTTGGCCCAAGTTTGAGTTTCCTAGCTCTCTGAGAATCTTGATTATAGTAGTTTTGAAATTTCCTTCTGCTTCCTGCATGATCTCTGTTCCCTCCAAGCTCCTTTCCCTATGTTCTCCCCTCTCATATTGGAGGCTTCCCTCAGTTTCTGGTGCATGGCTGGCTGTCCATACATAAGGGTAAAGCCCTAAAGTACTTGTAGGAAGCTCCGTGTGAGCTCCAGGCTGTTGGCCGGCTGGTAGACAGACCCCACCGTAGGGTCATTGGTGTCTACCTGGACTTTTGTTGGGGTGCCTGAAGGGCAGTTGTTTTATCTGTGTTCTCTCTTGTGCCATTAAGTTACTCCACAGGAGAATTTTCCAGGCTCGTGCTGGGGGCTGTAAGCCTAGCGCTGGTATTCAGAGAGCAATTAGGGGAAGAACAGCACATCGCTGAAGGAGGGAAGAGAATGAAAGCAGAGGGCTTAGTCGAAATGAGTAAAGCAAGCATCATCGTGTTAAGTATCACTTCCTAAAGCTTTTGCTTCCAGTTTGTCTGTGGAGAACAAGGTAAGAAACAGAGTTCGGAGGTTCCCGGTGTGCGGGCAGAGGACCCGGAGAGAGGGGAGCGGGAGCCGCGATGCCACTTGCGGAGTGCTTGCTCCGCCCGAGGCTTCCGAGCACTGTCCATCTAATTCTGTACAGCAGGGATCGTCATCTCCCCTTTGCAGATGAGAAAATCGTGGCTCAGAGAGGGTGGGTGACTTTTCCCAAGACTGCTAAGCTGCTCAGCTGATCTCCCCAGAGCAGGAACTCCTCTCCGGGTCTGACTGCAGCTCACCCTTGTCAGTACTATGTGCAACTGGTTACACGTATTAAAAAGTTCCAGTTGATTGCAAACTAGGTTTAAGGCCTAGCAAATCCCTTCTTCTTTGTTTTCAAAAACAGTCTCTAAAATCTAAACGCTAAAAGCCCTGGGGCCAGTGTGTTTGGGCTTTACTGTTTTGTTCTACCACCAAGGAGCTTTGTGACCTTGAGCAAATTCACTTAACCTGAGTTTTTCTCGTTTCTGCAAGTGGGGATTATCAGTTCGTGTCTGCATAAGTATATTAACTTCCTTTAAAAGAAAAACCTCTACTCATAGGAGAGGTGGATTATTGGTAAATGGAGGACCTGCTGGAAGAGCTCTTGGTGCATGAGAACTAGAATATCGCACAGTTAACAGAGCTCGCAGAAGGGCCGTGGGCGCTGGAAAGCCAGTAGGCTGGCATCCTGGTTCAATACCGTATTTGTTCAGCTTGGAGCTGTTAATGTGAGCTGTTAAAGTAGCTGTGTGTGTGTGTGTGTGTGTGTGTGTGTGTATGTGAAATGATTTCCCTCAGGATTCTGGAGCTGGGAAAATGTTTAAGACTGATATTCTGACTTGCAGGGCCTTATGTATTGGGCTTTCGCACAGACATTGGGATAGAAAGTAAATGATACTCCCGTTTTGCCCCAGGTTGTCATTCATGTCTTCTTCGTGAATAAATCTGAACCTTAGCTTAGGATAAAACATAACTGAAATTTAAGGGCATTATTTTTAAGCTGTGCCCCGATGTATTTGCATGGGGTAAGCAGTTTGCAGTATGCAGATCTGGGTCATCTGAGTCTCAAAATAATCTTGAAACCCGAGCTTGTAAATTCTCTGTGTATTCATTGATTTAGCTTCAAATAACATGTACATTCCGGAAGAACACAGCAGGGAGATGTAATACCTTGTTTTTCCTTTGCAGTGGGTGATTCCAGAATTGATTGGCCATACCATCGTCACGGTGTTAATGCTCGTTTCATTGCACTGGTTCATCTTCCTCCTCAACTTGCCTGTTGCCACTTGGAATATATATCGGTGAGTATAGTTTGTGTCATGGCCATTTAAAGAAAAAAATTTAAAAGTGTAATAGCTTTTTCTTCTGCAATAAAGTATGTACCAGTCATGAAACCAGTGAGCGCAGAATGCCACAGATCAGCATACATTTTTCTTTTCTTTGGTATGCTGGGTAGGTGGCGATTCGCTCTTGTGGTAAAAACACAAATTTACATGTGTAAATTTTAAAAATTTGGAATGTTTCGTTTGATGTCTAAGGACTTTGTGTGACTAAGAATGATCGAAAGTGGGACGCCTGGGTGGCTCAGTTGGTTAAGCATCTGCCTTTGGTTCAGGTCATGATCATAGGGTCCTGGGATTGAGTCCCGCGTCGGGCTCCCTGCTCAGCAGGGTGCCTGCTTCTCCCTCTCTCTCTGCCTGCTGCTCCCCCTGTTTGCTCTCTCTCTCTCTGACAAATAAATAAAATCTTAAAAAAAAATGATCAAAAGTCTGAGACTATAAGACTCCTGTTATTTATATCTGCAGGTTTTAATTAGAGTATATTTGGAACGCTCCAGAGAGAATTTAATTTTAAAGTCTGCAGACTGGATAACATCAGAATTCTAACTTAATGAATTTAGGAAGCTTTTCAAACATAGCTCGGTATAAACACTAATTGGATAAAATATTATAGTTGGGCACTTGTACAGTATGTATTTTCTTACGAAGAACTGTGGGATAATCTTTTTTTTTTTTAATTTTTTTTGGTGAAGATTTTATTTATTTATTTGACAGAGAGAGACAGCCAGCAAGAGAGGGAACACAAGCAGGGGGAGTGGGAGAGGAGGAAGCAGGCTCCCAGCGGAGCATAGAGCCTGATGCGGGGCTTGATCCCAGGACCCTGGAATCAGGCCCTGAGCCGAAGGCAGACGCTTAATGACTGAGCCACCCAGGCGCCCCAGAACTGTGGGATTATCTTGACAAACCTGGGATTATTTTTAGTGGGTTCCTGTTCTAAATTTTTAGGATTTTTTTTTTTTTTTTTTTTTACTTTTATCTAGTTTTGGGGTAAAATCATCACCTGATCGTTACATTGATCGTGATTTTTAATTTTTTTAATTTTTATTTATTTTTTAAAGTTTATTAATGTTTTTAAGTTTATTTATTTATTTTGTTCAGTAATCTCTGCACCCAACGTGGGGCTTGAAATCACAACCCTCAGATCAGGAGTCACACGCTTTTCCAGCTGAGCCAGCCCAGTGCCCCATCCGTGTGATTTTTTTTTTAAAAGTGCGGTTAGAATAAGAAGGACAAAGAAAATAATAAAGGAGGGGTAGGAAGAGACGCTAGGGAGCACATGGTAACGGAAGGCCTGAGGATGAGGAAGTGAGTGGATTTGGGGGAATGAATTTATATGTGAAGACTGTGAGACGAGAACATGAGCTAAGGGAAGAGATTTTAAATCTCTGTACCTCTTCTCCGGAGGGAAAGGATGACTTTGTCTTTTCAGTTTCTTGTTGCTCTCCCATCCTGTGGTCATCCCATAGAGCAAACCGAGCTCAGCTAGAAACATGGGCTCCTGTCCCACAAGGTGCAGTCCCATGCAGGCTTAGAGCACGGCTCAGTGTCCTTGTGGCCACAGCAAGCAGAGCACGAATTTGGGAGTGAGGCTGGGTCTTAGCGGTACCCTAGCGCACACCGTCATTCTGCGAGCCCTGAGCAGGTGCCAGAGGACCAGCAGGCTTGGCTGCGGCTTCTTTGTGAGGAGTACAGACTGTGGCTGAAGGCTCTGTGAGGTCTTATTGGGGGGACGAAAAAGTCCACAGCTTCTGTTCCCTGTCATCACAGAGATCACATGGGTTTACTGCCCCAGTGACCGCGACAGATTGACGGCTGTTCACAAATTTACCTTCTATTTCAAAAGGTTTAAAAATCAGCAGACGGATTCCCTCCTGGTTTCAGATGTCTGCACTTTATGGTTTTGGGGATGCAGACATCTGAAATGGACAAAGAGGGAAAAACACAGAAGAACAAAATATGCTAGTTCCGGAGAGGTGGGCCGAGGTGCCTGGAGAGCCACGGGGAAGCCTGGCTGGGAGGAGAGCGGGAGGGAGCGGTGCAGGGCGGGTGAGGCATTCTCCCGGGTGGGACGGACACGGGAGTGGTGGCAGGGAAACCAGGAGGCAGACAGGCAAGGCATATGTAAGGACCAGTCTGGTGGCAGTCACGTGGGTGAGGGAGTAGGAATAGACAAAGCTGGCGATGTCGATTAGGATGGGTCACGGAGAATATGGTCCAAGGGGTTTATATATAAATACAAGTCGTGCTAGCATAGCATTCACCCATTTAAAGCATCGTTTGCAGTCTGTTTGCAGTGTCTTTGTAGCTTTAAGCAGCCATCACCAGTCTGCTCCAGAACAGGTTCACCCCAACAAAGGGAAGCCCTCCACCCAGCAGCAGCCACTGCTCCTGCCCTCCCCCGGCCCTCGGCAGCCGCAGCCTCCGCTCTGTCTCCTAAGACCTGTTCTGCACAGACACGTCGTAGAAGAGAGTTCAGTACGTGCTCTTTTATGACGGGCTTTTCTCACTATAATGTTTTCAAAGATCGTCCGTGGGTGGCAGATGTCCGTTCTCCCCTCCCCTGTATTGCCGAGTAGTACTGCAGTGTACAGATGGACTACATTTTGTGTGTCCATTTGCGCTTGATGGGCATCTGAATTGTTTCTGTTTTTTAGCTTCGATGAATAATTCTGTGAACATTCATGTGCACGTTTTTGTGTGGACATGCGTTTTCATTTTTCCTAGGAGTGGAATTGCTGGGTCCTATGGTAACTTTGTGTTTAACCATTTGAGGAACTGCCTAGGTGTTCAAAAGCCGCCGTGCCGTTTTACCCTCCCTCCAGCTGTGTGTGAGGGTTCCATTTTTCCATATCCTCGCCAATCTGTTGTGTGTCTTTCTTTTTTACATTTGTTTTTATTTATTTAAGTCATCTCCACACCCAGTGTGGGGCTCGAACTCATGACCCCGAGATCAAGAGTCGTGTGCCCTTCCAGCTGAGCCAACCAGGCGCCCCTGTGTCTCTTTAGTTTAGCCATCCTGCCGGGTGTGGTGTTTCACTGGTTTTGATTTACATTTCCCTAGTGATTGAGGGAATTGGGGACCTTTTAATGTGGTTAGTAGCTATTCACGTATCGTCTTTGCTCTGCATGTTTTTGAGTAACTTTAATTGATGAGGTAAAGTATTTTTGGGAAGATTTTTCTGGAACCATCGTATAGTATTGATTGGATGGTGGAGAAGAGCTAGGAGGGCTTCCCTGTTCAGAGTCTGGGTGAGGCCGTGGAGCTGGACTGGGGTTGGGATGCGGGAATGCGGAGCAGGCCGCCGTGGAAGCAGCACTAGGAGGGAGGGTGCCCGTGAAGGGTGGGACGGAGAGAGTCTGTCGGGACCACCAGGAAAATGGTGACGGTGCTGCTAGGTCACTTGGACGTCAGAGGAGGACAAGACTCTCATCAGAGACGGAGCTGAGATGTTGTCTGGACAGTCACATGTCAGGGCCCTTCCACTCAGCTCTAGATGGGCTGCAGGATTTGGGGGAGAGTTTCAGATTTGTGGAGCTCGGGGGCACTTGCATTTCACAGAAGTCATTGTTGATAAACTGCGTGTGTGACAGGAAGGGGTCGGGGACATTGCAAGGTCAGGACACATCGTTGTACTCGTGGCACGTGATGCAGTCTGGGTGTCGCCACCCGGACACTTACGCTGCCGGATCCTCCCGGAGTGACCAGATTTCCTCACTCGTAAAGAGAGTTATTTGGGGAGGAAGACTGTGACATACACAGTGACATGAAATAAATATGAAAGCCTAAAAGACTCCACGTAGTATCTTCAGGACTGGACTCCTCTGAGTGTGTGGAAACCCTGGGCGGGGTCGGTTCGGAGTCGGAAGGAGGTGCACGCGGGCCGTGCCCTTTCTCTTCTGCTTTCACTTGCGGCCCTGGTCCTCGTGTCTCGCTGTGGCCATGCCTCCACTACTATAAAATGTACATTTCCGGCTTGTCAGAATATTATTACTTAATAATATCTTGAACTTGGCCTGTTTTTTAAGAGTTACTTAACATTAGACATTGTCTGTGGAGTCTGAACTATCTACTCGTTTTTTTGTTTGTTTTTTAAGGTTTTGTTTGTCAGAGAGAGAGAAAGAACGAGAGAGAGAGCACAAGTGGGGTGAGAGACAGAGGCAGAGGGGGGAGCAGGGAGCCCAATGCGGGACTCAGTCCCAGAACCCTGGGATCATGACCTGAGCCGAAGGCAGACGCTTAACCGACTGAGCCACCCAGGTGTCCCAGCTATCTACTGTTTTAGCTGAAGAGGAATTTTATTTTTATCATGGTGGCCCTTCCATTTCCATTCTATCTAAATCATTTCCATTTCGTTTTCTCTAAATTGTACGTATAAGCCGGGTGCCATGTATGAAGCCTGCAGATCAAGGTGTATTATCTCTGGATCAGCGGGAGCACCACAGAGGAGGGCTCTGATCTGGGCACAGAGTCTCTCTTTTCACTGTCTTCTGTGAAATGGGAATAATTATGTTTGACACTATTCCTTATAAAGATGTTGCATTAAGGGGTGCCTGGGTGGCTCCGTTGGTTGAGCGTACTAAGCCTTGGTTTCGGCTCAGGTCGTGATCTCAGGTTCCTGGGATCGAGCCCCACGTTGGGCTCTGCTCAGTGTGCAGTGTGCTTGAGATTCTCTCGTTCTCCCTCTGCCCCTTTCCCTGCTTGCTTGTGCTCTCTCTCTCAAATGCATGAATAAATCTTTAAAAAAAATGTTGCATTATTTTAGAACTTTCTAGATAAAGAAGTTTCTAAGAACTTGATAAAATTGGTTTGGTTTGGAGTCCCCTTTACTTGTGTCCAGTGGAAAATGGTTGTAGGTATGTTTGGTTTAGGAGTTTTCTACAGGTGGGTAAAAGGGTCTTGATGCATAAAATATCCTTCTCTAGAGTGCCACTGTATTTGTTTCAGAGGGCGGAAAATTACAGCATAAATTAACAAGTGTTGTATCTCTCAAAGGAAAACCACGTGGCACCCTGTCCATGTCTGGTCTAACCTTAAGGCCGCCTTAAAGGTTCACTTTTAAACGTTGGCTATTACTGGGTACTTACTTTTGAGTATTTTTACTGATGATTTGATTTTCCCTTAAACGTGTGCACACCAGATTCATCATGGTGCCCAGTGGGAACATGGGAGTGTTTGATCCGACAGAGATACACAACCGGGGGCAGCTGAAGTCACACATGAAGGAAGCCATGATCAAGCTCGGCTTCCACCTGCTCTGTTTCTTCATGTATCTTTACAGGTGAGTTTACAGCCCTCGCGGCTCCCCCTGTATGCGATGCCCGCTCTTGGTGGTGAGACACCACTGGCCTGTAGGACTAAGTGTGGGCGACGCAGAGCTCTGGGGGAATCCTGCGGAACTCTGGCGGCTGTGTGCATTTTGTATGTGTCATCGAATCCGAGCTACTTCTTGGCTCCGAGGCCGTCCGCGTGCTCTCTCTTTCTTCCCCGGTGTCCAGGCCTCACTGCCGGTCATGAGTGGCGCCGGCCATGCTCCCAGGGACCGGCCCGCCGCGGGTCTCCTGGGGTCCAGTGCGGAGAGCTGAGAGTTGGCCCAGTCTTTGTCGGCAGTGAGGACCTGAGTGTGGCGTCGCCTCGCCGCTGTGCCAGGCCGCCTGTTCCGGTAGAACCGTGTCAGCCTTCCAGTCGCGGCACACGGGAGGTGACTGCCACCAGTAAGGACTGGCCCTCAGACGTGGGATGCCTCGTGCATCCCCTCTTAAATTATGTTGTAGAGATAAACTTGCCACCTTGTCCTTTACCTGTCACGGGCCCATGAATAGAGCAAGGAAGGGAAACAAGATCGTTGTGTGCGTATGATTTGATTAAACCTTTAGGAGGCCAGAAATCAGGCTTAACCTTTGTATGTGAGCTTAACTAGATCATACCTATTCTTCTCCCCAGCTGAATTTAAATTTTTAAATTTAAAGTCCTAAGAGGACTCTTAGGAAGAACTTGTGTTGAACTAAATTTCTATCATTCAGAGGGTTCCAATAGTTAGAAACTGCATAGAGATGGCAGTTTTGAAACATTGCTCTTTTTTTTTTTTAAAGATTTTTTTTTTTTTTATTTGATAGAGAGAGACAGCCAGCAAGAGAGGGAATACAAGCATGGAGAGTGGGATTCAGGAAGAGGCAGGCTCCCAGTAGAGGAGCCCGATGTGGGGCTCGATCCCATAACGCCGGGATCACGCCCTGAGCCGAAGGCAGACGCTTAACCGCTGTGCCACCCAGGCGCCCCTATGTGTTTCATTTTTAAACCTTACTTTAAAGGCAAAGAACAAAGAGCAGAGAAATTTAATATTAACACGATGACACACCCTCTTCTGGCTTTTCTGACTTTAAAGTGAAATTATGTGAAGGTATCTGGGCGGCCAGAGAGGGTCCCTCATAGTTGTCTCTGGAGAGGTGGAAGGCAGGGCTGGAAGCAGCGGCGCTCGGGGCCGTCCCGTGCGACTGTCCCGCGAGGCTGCTCTCGGTGGCAGCGGAGCCCCGCGTGGCGGGCAGTGTGGGGTCGCAGAGGAGGATCTTGCCTAGTAGACGCGAGTCTTGGGATTTGAAATGCACACAGGTCTCGGGGTCGGCAGCGGCTGGCTTTGCGGCAGTGGGATGGGGCTGGGCGTGGGCGGAGGGGCCGGGGAGCCTCTGGGGGCAGGTCGAGGGGGGACCCCGCACAACTGAGTGGAAGGCAGGCAGCCTTTGTCGCTGTTTTGGGAGACACTGCGTCCCTCTTTCTGGCCTCGCATCCTGAGCTTGTCACGTCTGCCACCTTGCTGTGGCCTCAACCCTGGCGCCACCCACAGCTCCCGTCCCGGATGAGGGAGCCGTCTCAGAGGACATGCTCGTCCTGTTTTCTCCTGCTCGGGGCTGCTCCTGTGTCTGGTGGCTTTATTACCAGTCGTCCGGTCCCTCACGCAGGCCTCTCCAGCTGGTCCTCTCCAGGTCGCCTGCCGTGTCGCGGACGCTCAGGGTTTGTCACGTGGAATGAGAGGAGAGCATGCCTATCTTCTTTTGAGAGTGCTGGACTCGATGCCACTGGTGTGGGGTTGGGTGCCAACCCCGTGCAGTCTGGGCCTGGCCGCTTCCTGTGCGACCCAGGGCTAGTTTCTTAACCTCTCTGTGCCTCAGTTTCTGCATCTGGAAATGGGATAGTAATTAGTACCCACCTCCCTGGGGTGTGATCCGGACTTAATGAGAGAACGCACGTAAAGCATCGTGGTTTGTGTTGACCTAGCGTTAACTCGCAAAAATCTTCCAGGCGCGTCCGCTGCTGCCATTAAGCTGCGCCGTGCGCGCCTGTGTGGTGAAATTGGGACCGCAAAGGCCGCCGTGAGTGGGTGCAAGGGTTCCTGGGTATTGTCCTCTGTCCCAGCACCGCGGGCTGACTTCGGCGCGAGGCGGTGATGATAGGGCCTGGCGCTGCTGTTGGCCGCGGGGGCTTAGCAGAGTGTACCGGCGATTGCCACGTGCCTGATGCTGTCAGGCCGGCGTCTGGGGGCCACACAGGGCCCTGCGCGAAAGTGGGGGCCTGAAGCTCGGTGCTTGGGGTCTGCAGCAGGCAAGGGCTGAGGCCCGGGCCCGCCCTCCCGGCCGCTGTGCGGGCTACGCAGGGGCGTCCCGGGTGGGCGGGGAGCGGGGCTTTGGGCCTCAGGACAGCGTGTGCGAGGTCTGGCTAGAGAAGGCACGTTTTGCTTTGTTTTCTGGCCGTGGCTTATTCTGAATTGTAGCCCAACGTTGATTTTAGGTTACACTCACCCCCCCCAATTATTTGTTTTGTTTCATGAAACAAATCAGGGCTTTGAGAGGCCCTACTAAGTAGATGTTCTTTCTTTTAAAAATGGGTCAGTGATTGTCTTTTGCTCAGATGAGTGTTCCTTGCTGAGCCTCAGAGACATGAGCCCAGACAGAGCAGACGTCGTAGGGACACTGCTCAGGGGACGCTGGTAACGCTCATCTCTTCTCTCCGCAGTATGATTTTAGCTTTGATAAACGACTGAAGCTGGAGGAGCCGCGGGGCGCAGTCCGGGAGCCAGAGACGGCTGAACTCATCCTTAGAACCGTGACCATAGCAGTATATTTTTCCCTCTTTGAACAAAAAAAAATATTTTTGCTGTATTTTTACCATATAAAGTATTTAAAAAACACGAATTGAGTTTTGTAGATTTCTGGTTCTCAACTTTAGCCCGAACCCTGACGTGTTTCTCTCATCGTCTGTGTGTTGAAGATCGCTATTTGTACGTAGCAACGGGAGCGTCATCTGCCAGAGAATCTGAGGACACACATCAGAGGGAAAGCCTCCTAGACGCGCTGCTGCGAAGACCGGGTGTAGAGCAGCGCTGTTAGTCTGGGCAGAGGAAGAGAGAAATATTTTCCCTCTTATGGCAGCTTCGTACGGTTAATTCAGTGTAAAGATTTGTGGGACTGTCAGCTAAAAGTCTTTTCACAGGAATGTTAATAGAAAATGACATTTCAAAAAATATATCTTTTTTTGCAGAAATCTGTGAAACCATATAAGCCATTTGCCCAGGTACAATGTAATTCCTGCTTCTAGAAAGGAAAATAAATCAAAAAAGCAAAGTTTTATCAAGAATTTTCATTTAAAGCCACTGCCTCCAGAATCACCCTCAAACCCTTAGGACCCACTGGCTCTTGCAGGTCCTACTCTCGTACTCTGGTCTCTCAGACACGTTGCTTAATGGGTTTGGAGAGGCGATTTGGCAGAAGATGCTCATCAGACTAGAGCAGGAATAGCCAGTCATCCAGTGGCCGTGGAGCCCGTCACTGCTCTGCTTCTGTTACGCCACACTGATGTCTGCTCTGTGACTTGGGAGACGTGGGACAGGCTGTCTCACGGACGTGGCACTCCCCAGCCAAACTCGGTTCCCTGAAGCTGGGTCTGCTCTTGCTGTGGGTGTGAGTGTTGACCTCTTGGGCTCTGTTTGCCGGGTGACGTGACCTGGCCGTTCGTTCTCAGTCCTACTCGGCGCCCTGATGTTGCCATCTGAAGTCCTGGCCTCTAGGCCAAACACAGCTGTTTCATGGTGGAGTCCCGGGCACTTACCCATGTCGGGGCAGAAGTGGCAGCTAAACCCGGTGTGGGGTCACCAAGACATCAGATGCTGCGTGTCCTTTCGGTCTGGGACTCGGTCTGGCCTGGGCAGAAGCCTGGAGGCTGCTAAGCCTGAGTTCCTGGATAGAAGGGCCCCTGTTTGGAGCGCCCCAGCCACCGCAGAACGGGGACTGGCAGGTGAGGGAAACTGAGGCCGTTGGCCTCCGGGGCCTCCCAAGTCCCTCCTGGGTTATTGGCATAGCTGATGCCAGGAGCCAAGAAGCTGTCACATGGAAGTGACTGAGGGGGACCTTCCCTACCTTTTCCTTTGGAGGCACCTTCCCGCATTTTTAAAAAACCCCCCAAAACAAACCGATCTCTCACCTGGCTTTCTCCCTGCTCTCCACTGCCCACAATGACCTGCTGAAGCTTTTAAAGCCACGAAGCCGGGGCGGGGACTTCCCTGCTGAGAGCTGAGAGGTCGCTTNACAGGTCACTTCAAGCAGCTGAAGGTGGTGGAGGGTTTGCTTTCCCCCTGGGCGTCTTCCTTAAGTGCGCGCAAAGCCGTGTACTTGGCGAGCCCGGGCCATCAGCCCCTTCTGACACACTAACTGTGGTTGAAAAGGAACAAAGCCCCCGATCTTGAATTGCCCACCTGGATCAAAGCCAGGGAGGGGGCGACTAGTGTTTGTATTTTCTCGGGGCGCCTCTACAAATGATAAAAAGAGGAGAGAAGCACAGACTTTGAGAGCTGGGGTTAAGGTGCTAGGGATTCATGTGCTGTGCTTTCCCTTGAGGGGAGCCCTGTGGNGAGGGGGCGACTAGTGTTTGTATTTTCTCGGGGCGCCTCTACAAATGATAAAAAGAGGAGAGAAGCGCAGACTTTGAGAGCTGGGGTTAAGGTGCTAGGGATTCATGTGCTGTGCTTTCCCTTGAGGGGAGCCCTGTGGAGACCTTCCAGATCCTTCCGTCTCACTGCCGCTTAGAAGGAAGGGAGGCTGGAGGTGGGCTCAGAATCTGTGCGGGCAGGACCCAGTGCCCATGGGATGCTCCCGCCTGTGACGTCTGTGCCTGTGTCGCGTCCTGTCCCTTCGTCCTGGTCCTCGCTGAGCGTTGAGGAAGCCAGACCTGGGACGCGGTGCGCTCCTCCGAGCCCGGCAGCCCCTCCGGCAGCTCTTCCGCCTCGCGGCCAACGAGGCAGCGGGCGCCCGAACCTGCTTCCTCTCACGCGGCCGCTCTCTGCTGCTGAGAGCTGAGGATGCTCCCTGATGGCCTGACTCCGCCCGGCGGCCACCGTGTCCTCTGCGAGATCAGCCGTTTGTGGGCACCTGACCCCGTGCCTCGTGCACAGAGGCCGAGCGGCTGCTGGAGGAACAAGGGGGTCTGAGCGTGTGGTTCCACGGCTCTTCCAGCAAGAAGTCCGTCCAGGAAGGAAGGAAGGCACGATGGAGCGACAGGATCCAGGCCCCTGTTGTGCTTGAGACGGTCCCACTGGAACGGGCTGAGGCCTGTGGGGCCAGGATCGGAGACGACCGCACTGGCTGCCGTCACAACTGAAACCAGAGTCGTGCTGGCGACAGGCGGCAGGTGTCGGCGGATTCGTGGCCAGCGGGAGCAGGGAGGCTGAAGCACCGTGAGCACCGTCAGGAGCCGGTGCCCTTGGAGGCAGAGGCGCTTGCGTGCCGCGTGGCCGCCTCTGGCTTCCGGAGAGTTCGTCAGCGAGGCCTTGAGCTTTTCAGCTGAGCTGCTTGTGAGAGTTCTAGGAGTCCGTAGTCAACGTGTTTTGCTTTAGTTAAATAAACATCTTGGGTCCTGAAGTAGCTGAATTCCCAAACAAGGGTCATTCCCACTGAATTAAGGTTAGTGCCGTGAACCGCGGGTATCACGTCAGACGTTAAGAGTGTCGCTGTCGCGGGGTCATTCACGGGGTACTCAGGCCTGCGTTGGGCTCTTTCAAGTCCTCGGGAAGAGCTGCTTTTGTGTTCGGTTGCTGCTCAGGAGGCTGGGTGGGCATGACTGGCTTCCTTGGGGACCTGTGACCCAGCAGTCCCGTCATCTGCACCAGGTCCCACCGAACACTAGCACATCGTCAGAACGTCCACTTGGCAAGCAAGGTCCTGTTCCCATCGGGACCCCTGTGTGCACGTGACCGTGATGGGACACAGGGCACATGCGGAGTCTGCGTGACACAGAAAGGCGCCTCCCTTCTGTGGTTGGTTAGGGGACCCGACCTCGTCACCCTGTCTGCTGCTCTGGGGACCATGTGCTTTTGGGGCGAGGGGCTGGCACTTGAGCGGGTGGGAGCTTCAGTCCTTCCTTTGTTTTTACAGCTCAGTTCACAGAAATCGATAATCTCTCAAGGATGTGACGTGGAATCAAGTCAGTTGAGGAATGACTCTCCTTTGAGGGCTGATCTCACCGCTTACTTGAACCATGGCCCATTTCACAGATGGCAGGTACGACCTGTGCAGAGCTGTACCCAGCGGCTCGACGAGAAGGGACACGTCCTCTCCATCAGGCGGAGGCCTGGGGGCATGGCCAGTCCTCGTGTGGCTCCATGGAGACAGTAACGGGACTCAAGGATGTTGCTTGGTCATTTCGTATCTTACTAGCTACGTTCTGGGTTTATCCCTAATCTGCCCCGACATTGACATCGTTACACCTGCAGTGTTGTTGTATTTTCGTTTGCATCTCTGCTAGATAAGGCTTCTTAAAACACACGACCATAGTACCAACAGCAACACTGTACATAAAGCAGTCATTCTTTAGGACGAAGCAGGTGGGTGGTACTGACACGGCTCCCCCCGGCCCTGCGGTTGGTTCTTCCGCCCTGGGATCCAGACAAGGCATGTCCTTTTCATCTGGTTAATGTCCCTGCATCTGCTGGGCTCCCTCTGGTTTCCTTGCAATTTGTTGCAGAAACCAGTTCATGTGACATGGCCGTCAGGTCATTTATCGTGCGGAAGCTCCAATATTCTGGATTTTGCTGACCACATCGTCTGTACTGACTTTTCAGTCGGTCTTCAAAACTTGTTTGTCGATTTGTGGCACGTCCTCTGAGGCCACAGAGCCGAGTGTCCGGTACTGTTCCTGCTGCTGTAGACATGGGCCCCCAGCTTTGGTAGGTGGAGGAACTTGTCCGGAGCTTCGCGTCAAGTGAGGATTCAAGAGTCAGGCCTGAGACTCCAAAACCACGATGTGAAACCCTGGCTCTCTAAATTCACAAAACGATTTGAAGATACTCAAATTTATTGTGGGGCTTTCATAAGTCTGTTTGATTGATTACTTTATGTGGAGAAAAGTCTCGATAAATTTCCTAAGCGTCATTTTCTTCTCTGACCTGTGCAGTTAACTAGGATCAGTAGAGTGGGCCCTTCACCGATCTTGGACAAGTGTGATCGGTTTTTAACAGAGGTGAGTGGCTGTCTAGAACCGAGGGAAGTTTGCGGTCGTGGTCAGACACGCTCAGAGGTGCCCAGTTGGAGTCCCGGCGCCCTCCAACCAGTGAGTTTATTTCAGCCTCCTTCCCTCCGTTGTAAAGCAGGAGTCGGGGTGTCTGCCCCACGCAGCTGCCTGAGAACGAAGGGGCCCCTCCGCAGTGACCAGCACCCAGGCAAGCACCCAGGACCCCGAAGCCAACCCCTGGTGCTCATCACGCTCCCCCACAGCCAGACACGTGTGCGCTGTGCTTGGTCCCTCCTGATGCCTCCTCGATCCTGCTTTTAACTCCTGGTCTCCTTGCCGAGGAGTAGACCACAGTCCTGTGGCCCAAAACCCACCAGGAGGGGACGCCTGCGTGGCTCATTCGGTGAAGTGTCTGCCTTCGGCTCAGGTCATGATCCCGGGGTCCTGGGATTGAGCCCTGCTTGGGGCTCCCTGCTCAGCAGGGAGTCTGCTTCTCCCTCTGCCTCTGCCCATACCCCCCCCCCCAGTTCATGCTCTCTCAAATAAATAAATAATTTTTAAAAAAGGCCTTGAGTTTTAAGTTTCTCTGGAAAAAAATTCAAGACGTCATGAAATGATGTAACCAAAAATCATCCACTTTTAAGTGGAAGGAACTGAGTTGTGTTTTAAAATACAGCTCTTGGGGCACCCGGGTGGTTCAGTGGTTAAGCATCTAACTCTTGATTTTGGCTCAGGTCATGATCTCAGGGTCGTGAGATTGAGGCTCCCCCCACCCCCGTTGGGGGTCGGGCTCCATGCTCAACATGGAGTCTGCTTGAGATTCTCTCCCCTCCCTCTGCCCCTCCCCCCCTACCGCAAATACAGCTCCGGACTCCGGGATTTGTTAAGGTCGGGGAGTTATGTATCCCTGGTCCTGGGGTCTGGCAGGAGAGCGTGACGTAGACGCAGTGTCTTGTGTGTCCAAGTCTGCAGAGTAGAGCCGTATTTAAAGAAAACGAGCAAAAATTCCTACCTGTTCCTCAGGTCGCCACAGACTCCCCCCAACTGCCCGCCCCATGCCGACCCTTCCTAGGGGAGCGTCCTTCTAAGGACTCTGGTCCTAGTGGGAAGCCTCCTAAAGCTTACTTCTGCAAGAACTCTCCCCAATGGGACAACGATCTTCTTTCCCCTTTCTCACGAACACAAATGTGCTGTGGGTTTGTACACACTCAGTGGTTTCTC
The DNA here is from genome assembly GCF_002007445.2 of Ailuropoda melanoleuca. NCBI lineage: Eukaryota > Metazoa > Chordata > Mammalia > Carnivora > Ursidae > Ailuropoda > Ailuropoda melanoleuca. Next base: position 63,361,462 of record NC_048225.1, read on the forward strand.
CAAGATCCTTTTCGTTTTGTTTTCAATAAGCAGGTTCCATGCCCAGTGCAGAGCCCAACACGGGAACTGAACTCACAACCCTGAGATCTGGAGTTGGACGCTTAACCTGCTGAGCCACCCGGGTGGCCCTCTCCGAGATCTTTGAATAACCATATAATGGGGGCACCTGGGTGGCTCAGTCAGTGAAGCGTCTGCTGAGTGTCTGCTCAGGTCATGATCTCAGGGTCCTGGGATTGAGCCCCACAGCAGGCTATGCTCAGCGGGGAGCCTGCTTCTCCCTCTGCCCCTCCCCCCTGCTTGTGCTCTCCCAAATAAATAGATAAAATCTTTAAAAAAATAAAGAACTATATAATTATTCATTAGGAAATAAACTAATTTCAAACTGATATTTTCTGTACTAATCAACATACGCAATTCCTTTTTTTTAAAAAAGATTATTTATTTATTTATTTGACAGAGATAGAGACAGCCAGCGAGAGACGGAACACAAGCAGGGGGAGTGGGAGAGGAAGAAGCAGGCTCATAGCAGAGGAGCCTGATGTGGGGCTCGATCCCACAACGCCGGGATCATGCCCTGAGCCGAAGGCAGACGCTTAACCGCTGTGCCACCCAGGCGCCCCAACATATGCAATTCCTAATGCATAATTTCAGATACAGTAATATTTTTGAAGAAAATGGGGCAGGCACATGATTCCTTAAAATGCAAGCTCCTGGGGCGCCAGGGGGGCTCAGTTGGTTGAGCACCTGACTCTTGATTTCGGCTCAGGTGGTGATCTTGGGGTTGTGAGATCGAGCCCTGAGCCAGGCTCTGTGCTCAGTGGGGAGTCTTCTTGAGATTCTCTTCCTCTGCCCCGACCACTGTGCTCTCTCTCCCTCTCTGAATAAATAATTCTTTAAAATATAAATAAAATGCAAGTGTTCCCTAAATTTTTCTAAACTAATCCATGATTGCACAATTGCCCTTTTTTTATTTTTATGTTTTGAAATTTTTTAGTAATCTCTACACCCAACATGGGGCTCGAACCCTTGACCCCGAGGTTGAGTCACACGTTCCATTGACTGAGCCAGTCGGGTGCCCCTGGCACAACCGCCCTTTATTTATTTATTTGACAGAGAGACAGCCAGTGAGAGAGGGAACACAAGCAGGGGGAGTGGGAGAGGAAGAAGCAGGCTCCCAGCGGAGGAGCCTGACATGGGGCTCTATCCCAGAATGCAGGGATCACGCCCTGAGCCAAAGGCAGACGCTTAATGACTAAGCCACCCAGGTGCTCCACAACTGCCCTTTAAAAAAGACATCCCAACACATGGGGCGGCGCTTCCTTTGATCCCAACTTAAAAACTCCAGGCAGGTATGTGAAGGTGGATTCAGCCATCAGCTGTGTGATGAACGGACAAGAGATCAGCACAACGTCCTACTCATTCTTTTTATTGGACTGAAGGGGATACAAACGATTGGGTGTGACGTACGGACATGGAAAAGGTGTATTAAAAAAAAATCCTAGTAAAGCAAATCAAAGTTAATGTAGTTTCAATTGAACAAAATTTTAAAGACGTTGAAATACTACACATTTATAAAATAAAAGTTAACAGGGTGTTTTGTAAATAATTAGTAGAACAAGTGAAAATAAATATCGGAGACCTGAAGTTTTTATGCTTTATGAAATAATAAAGCAAAGAAATTTAAACTACTAAATATAATCTGAGAGGCAGTTAAAAAAAACAAAACAAAAAAACAAAAAACAGAACCCCCCAAATTTAAAAACACAATCCTTTGAAGTACTGAATCTGTCCATAGCGAATAGTTATTATAGACCAAAAGCTCTAAGTGTTAGCTAGTTCCACCACAATGCCATGGAAACCGCAACAATTTAGGTATCTTGAGATCAGCACGTAAGTTCTTTTCTCGATCTCTCCAGCTTGGTTTCTAAGTACAAACATGCTTCTGTGGATCTAACCCCTCGCCACACACAGACACACAGACACACACACAAACTTTCAAGGAGCCAATGACATTTTTTTCCGTGCCTAGAAATGTTATGATTCGGTTTTAGCACATTGACCCTGATAATGAAAATGCTTGAGTTAAAGATGGGGACACATCTCAATCTTATAAAAATAGACCAGTATTAACCAGACCCTAAACTCAGAGAGGGCACTTCACATGTGCACAAGACTAGGAAAATCGACAAGAACCCAGAAAGCGGTTTCTAGGACTTTTTATGAATTAAGTACTCTCTCTCTCCCCACACAGACGGTCAACACACACATTTTTATATTATTAGTTTTCATTAAATCCAGCCTATCTGGATTAAGTAGACAGGGGATGGGTTTTTATAGTTTTTGTTTCTGCAACTATAGGGCAGCTACTATAACAATAGCCTAACAACACTGAACACTTCCATTAAGTTCACCCTGTTTTTAAAAAGTGTCTAAGTGTAAATTAATGCAAATTCGCCTCTTCTTTTAAAGTTAGCCATTTACAGGAAGTCAGATATGGTTCTGAAAATGCAAGCAGTATTTTGGAGAATAAGGCCAAAAGAGAGCTGCTGAAGTCTAAATGAGAGACTAACGTAAAATTAAATCAGGATGTTTACGCATTTTAGAGATGGGACACCAAGGACATTAAGAAAAAGATCTTCTTTCCTCCCCATTCAAAAGCAGCCATTCTTCTGCTGTCAAAGAAACTGACACAGAGAGCTCCCTTTCAAGAGATGTGCGGTCTATTTACCACTGAGCAGAGGTGATAGGGTCAGTTCGTGTGCAGGAAACAACAGCCTAAAAAAGAAAATTTCAAGACGGGGAGGGGTGGGAAAGAAGGGTTTTCTATTAATGCCACAGAACGCCGTTCTGGAGGGAGAACACGCCTAAGAACAGAAAACACCCTATTTCTATGGGTGTTGAGTGCAGATGAAAATCTGGCCAAAATTGGGATTTTTTTTCCCCCTTTCAACTAGCAGGTTCCTTTAATCAGCTCGTTCATATTTAAAGCTAGGCAGTCCCTGTCTGTTCTCCCACCCACTAAAATAGGCCCACCTGTCAGGACCCTTGCAAATCTTGCAAAGCTGTTTAAGACTACTTACCTGGTTTAATACAACACGTTTGCCTTGCCTAGAAGAGCAGCAGAAATGAAGCCGGGACAAACACTAATGACATGAAGCCCAGAAGGAAAGCTGTGCTGTCGCCCCCCGCCCACACCTGGCCCCCCCCCTCCCCTGCCGCCCCCACCAGTCCTGATCCTCAAGTCCGACGCTGTACTATCCATAACCGATTGTTTGGAGGAAAAAGACATTTAATTTCATACTTGCTCCAGCCCTTAATCAATGAACAACAAAAACGTTTTTAAGCGCATGGAAATGAGCCTACTAACCTGATTTTTGGAGCCCAAATTCTCCACTCTATTTTGATCTATGTGCAAAAAGTATTGGTACTTTTCAATTTATACATCTGTTAGTATCTCGTGCTGGCTTGCCAGTGTCCTCACTCTCGAGCCTACAGACTACGGCACTGTCGGAGGCCGTCAGGTGATAGCTACGGGTCAGCCCGTCCTAGGTCTCTTCACGGTGACCTCGCCTTGCAGTCCCCGCGCGGCCCACGCGTACCAGACGGCCGCGGCCGCTGGGGCAGCTGCCGGCCCGGGGCGCGCCCCCTAGCGGCTGTGCAGACCTCTGCACGCTTGTTACTCTGCCTTAGTGGAGTTGTGTTCTTTGTAAACGCGTCTCACCTGTGCCACTTCCTTAAAAAAATTTTTTTTACAGTGTTTTTAACGGAAAAACTGCGATCTGGGGCTGGCTGGGTGATGCCTGGGACAGACCGTGGGCCCGGCCGGCCCTGACCGGGCACGAATCTCAGACAGCGTCACCGGCCGACCCGGGCCCGCGGCAGCTTCTCTGCCCACCGTTCGTGCGGACGCTTCTGTAGAGCCTGGGGTGTGTTAACGGCTTCGGGGTTTAGTGAACCACTGAAAACACGAATGGGTTTCACTGCACTGAGGTAAAGAGAAGTTGCCACTTAATTATATACAGTTACCAATGAAGACTTTTATTCAAGCTCAAAGTAAAAAGTAATTTGAGTTAAGAAAAATGAAGTAGCACATAAACGGTAACATATTGTAACTCAGAAGTATCAAAACAGGAATTCCTGATTCTCTAAGTGGCGGTCTCTGCAAAACGGAGCTTAAAGAAATCTTTTACATACCAATTTGATAAAATAATCTGCTGACCACGGTCTGTCACTTTCTCTATGAGCTTTGGGGAGAATCTGCTATTTTAAGGCCAATTGTGTTTGTCTTTCTTCTCCCCTCCCTCACTTTCCCGCTGCTTCTCCCTGCGGCCCGCCCGGCCCCACGGCCTAGGGACCATTCCTGACACCTAAGCCTCTCCCCGCTCTGCGTCCTGAGGGCGCCCACTCACAGTGGTGACAGACTGCAGGCTTGGCTGGGCCCCAAAGGGGACTTAGTACAAGCTCTCTTCTTCACCAGCATCTTATCTCGGGGGTACGCCCACTCCTCCTCCCTGCGTAACAGCTGCGGTCCCCTCAGAGCCTCTACTGAGAAGGGGAGGGAGTCTCGAAGGAGACGAAGTCGGAGGCGTTCAGCTGTTACGGGGTTTAAAAGCACAATGTGAACATCAGGCTTTTGGCTTATTTTAAATGTGAAATTCTCAAGATTAAAAGTGCTTTTCCGTGAAGGAGACCTTTCCTTGAACTAAAGGGGCAGGGGAGGCAAGGACACCTGCAGCACCAGTATAGTATGAGGTTCAGGATGGCAATACCCGGAAAACCGAGGAGCATTCTGCAAATTTATGTATCTCTGCAGGTCAGAATATCAAGGGCCATTAAGATAAACCACTACGAGGTTTTAAACCCAGTTTCGGTCTGGAACCTACTGAACTCTTGTGACAAGCTCAGGCGGACTAGGAACTGGCCCAGCGGTGACGCCTCCTCTCCACTCTCCTGCGGGACCGCCCAAGCTGGGAACAACTTGGAACGCGCTTTGCCGCAAACCTAAGCTGACTACTGACTCTCCTGGCGGTAGAGACTGAAAATTCTCTTTCTGAATCTTGAATTTCTTCAACATCAGGTACTGATGTTCCTTCAGGAAAAAAACAAAAGGGGGGAAACCTTCACGGTATGACTCTGGATTTCCTGTGCAAGATCCTTCCACTGTTTCTGGGCAAGTCTCACGTGGGATTCCAGAAGAGCGTCAGTTATACTGCGTATCTAAATCAGAGAGGAAACTTTTTGAAGCTGGTTTAGATTCCAAATGTATACAAATGAAGTCACTTTGATCCTATAAATACTTCTTAATTTATTTTTAAAAAATTGTGCTGTTAACCCGTTTACGGGGCAACAAGCTATGTGAAAAGTACAAAACTTTTTGTCAAATGTAATATTGAGAGTGCTTTTGACATAGTTCACTGGTTTATCATCTGGATCAGTATATACTGCGCAACGGGCAAGGCTAGAATCCATGAACCAAGCTGCAAAGATCTCAAGCTAAATAAGGCGGAAAGATTTTGGAGAAACAAAAGAAGGAAATTCTTTCCTATCCAATGTATACTCTTCAGACTAATGCACTCCTTCTATCAAGCCTTCTAAACTGTTAAATAAAGTTTTCCAAACAAGCATTTAAACTTCATTACACAGAAGAGCAACAAGAATGGTATCCCACCAGACAAAAGGCAGGAGGGAAAAAAATATATATACTGAGTTCAATGGGTAAGCCTGAATGTAGCACAGTTCTTCACAACCGATGGGGGGATAATTCAACATGGTGTCCAACAACGTTCTAACGACGTGCTTCATCTCAACTGGTTACTATGAAGCAAGGTGTAAATGTTTGGCCCCAATCGGGCTTCAGAAATGGTTCTTTTTTCATGACGAGCATGTCTGTCCAGCTATCAATCATGTTTGTTTGCACCAAATCCCAAGCCATTAAAATACGACTAATTTTAAGTTAAACAGAAGTCGTCTGCTCCACATTCGCCATCAACTATCCATGCTACTGCATTCCTCTGAATGAAGACAGGATGAAATGTGTTTCGGGGGCGGGGGGGGGAGAAGAGGGGAGGGGAAGAAAAAAGTCATCAGTTAGAAAGTTTTAGTATCAGCATCATGACATTACAAACCGTACTACCACTGAAAAACAATCACACCACAGCAAGTTCTTGGTATTTCCATTATAATCTTCAGAACAACGTGTCCATATTGTGTTTTAGCCTGTATATTATAGTCTAAATTCATTACTCTGAATATTGGTGAACCCAAGTGAATAATCAAATTAGAATCTCCTATTTTAAAAATGAACCTTGAAGTAGTTGTGTGGAACAGAAAATCTTTGTGAATAGATGACGAAAGGAAAGAGGAGCGAACGACTGGGCGGTCCAAGATAGGTGGGCACCTGTGACCGCATGCTTCGTTCGCCCAGCCCCAAATTCTGTGCCCCCTTCCCAATCTCTGTTTTGGGGAAGGGGTCAACAAGCCTCCGGGATACAGTCAGCGGCTACTGCAGGCATCTTCACAGGGTGTACAACCAGCTCGTCACCCGTAAGCGGTCATACACAAAAGCTAGCACCCAGCCCTCAGCACCCCACTGGTCTACTTTCAGTCTCCATGGCCCTGCCCATGTGGGACATTTCACATAAATGGGGTCGCACTAAGTGGCCTTCCGTGTCGGGAGGCTTGCACTTGGTGTACTGCTTTGGGATTCATCGGCATTGCAGCATGTCTGCTTGACCCTCTTCCCCTTTATACATCCCTCGAAACGACACAACAGGGAACTCTACTGTTAGAATAAAAGGGCAGCAAATTCCTTTTTGAAATGAGTCAAATATTTTTGTTTACATGACTTATAGTATCTTAGGGTGTCAGGATTTTTGAATGTCACTTTCTTTAGCCTCATCTGTATTTTTCAAAATTTCTATTCCAAAAAGGTATTGCTTTAATTAGTAAAAAAAAAAAAAAATAAAATAAATGAAAAAAAAAATTCACGTGGGGGAAAAGAACTCAGAAGACACCTACGTAAAAGGCATATAGCCAAGTATCTCAGTTTCAGGGAAGCTGTTTTCCTGTTTTAGGTATAAATGACCATTTTTCTGGGGCTGTACCTATGTTGCCAAAACACAAGGCAGAGTTGCTGCGCTGGAGCTGGACCAGATCTTATAAGGGCACCAAGATCTGGCTCACCCACCGCAGTGTGTGTCCACATCGACTCGACCCACCAAACAGCGGGCAGCTTTTACTTCACGGCCGTCGAGGTATAAGCTGAGAAGCAGGTCTAGGGCATATCCGCTTACGGGTGCATCTGTTACTATCTACCTAATAGTTTCCTACGTCTTCAAATAGAATATGCTTCCTTGAAGAAGTAATTTCCAAAGGACTAATGACATCAGAGAAATGCATGTAGTCAAGAGTGATGCAGCTGTAAAGCCTCCATCCTCGAGAGCGGGCCCTGAAGCCTAAGCAGGACCACAAATGGAGGCAAAGGGTCTCTCGGTCCCAGTGGATCTCCCAGAGGAACGAAGGCTCGTCCCGCGGTGACGCAGACACAGAAAGGCCCTTTGGGCTCTGAACGACTGAGCAGCGGTTCGCAAATTCTTCACCCACGTCCTCTTCATGCTCTGTACTGTCACCTGACCGCAGCTGCTCGTCTCTCTCACTAAAACGTCTAGGTGGGACAGGCGGTGAACAAAACTCTCTTCACCTGTTTCCTTCTAACCAAACCAAGTATTTCACTTGCTCCGTTTGAAAGAACAGTACGTCCTTTACATAAAATTTCTCATCGTGTCTTCCCTCCAGCACTGATATCTTGCTCAACTGAGCCATGTCCTCACGGGAAAACCCTTTAGACTCGGGGCTGCGACTCTGTCTTCTCCCCCACAGAAATGAGGGTGGACCCGCCTCTCACAGGGCTGTGGTGACGGTGCGCAAGACAGCCTGGCACGCTGCCTGGCCCGAGGCGCAGGACAGTTCAGAGTGTCCTCTCCTCCTGTCATGCCCGGTGCCCTGGGGCCAGGGGGCCACATGGTGTTACGGGTGCTTATGTTTAAGAGCAAATCGTTCTGAAGTTGTTCAAATTTTTTAATAGCTAGTTCTCATGGGTGTGAAAGTATAAAATGCTTCCTGCATCATGGAGCGAGATTTTCAGGATCTGCTGAGTTGAAAACACTAAATAGCTACACGGCTGCAAATGAGGTGGCAAGTTCCTGTTCCTCTTCCCCAATGTCACCACCACACGCGTGCGCGCGCGCACACACACACACGCCCAACACACGCATGCCCACACATGTACCACACACACACACACACACACACACACCTGTATCTCAGGTTACTTAAACTCCTCTATGGAGAGAGGACACAATCTCTAAACGAGGGAGGAGATAAATTCTATCCCGCACTTAAGAGTACCGCAACTTCACAACAGGCGGGGCCAGGCTTCACCCGGAGGAAACGCAGGGATGGTGTGCAGTGGTGTTACCTTCAATATTCTGGTGGTCTATAAAAGGTGCTGGTCCCCATATTCTAACAGTGCCATCGTCTGAGGCGCTGGCCATCATGGATGGGATCTGTGGGTTCCAGCTCACACAGTTCACTGTACGCGTGTGCCCTGTCAGCTCCGCGATTGGCAGTTCGCTACGTTTGTGCCAGATGTAAACCTTGTGATCTGAATAAACAGGAATTCAGAGAAAATCAGGGAGGTGATCTACTTCAACAAAACTAAGTGATCTGAAATTTATCATTCACCACACGCAGAACATAGGATTTGATTATTAGAACTTAATAGAACATGAATAGTTTAATAAATTACCTTATGACAAAAGCCGTTTTAACAAAACATACACTTCCCCTGTTAAAGGTGACGGACTAGCTCTCAGGTCATCACAAAGTCTGCAATATTATTTTTTTTTAAATTTTTTTTTTAAAGATTTTATTTATTTATCTGACAGAGACAGAGACAGCCAGCGAGAGAGGGAACACAAGCAGGGGGAGTGGGAGAGGAAGAAGCAGGCTCATAGCAGAGGAGCCTGATGTGGGGCTCGATCCCATAACGCCGGGATCACGCCCTGAGCCGAAGGCAGACGCGTAACCGCTGTGCCACCCAGGCGCCCCTGCAATATTCTTTAATACCCGAGAAATGGATCACAGTCAAGCTGTCTCAATGTAAACAAACGTAGAACACAGATGCTCTGGAAATGGGCGGTGACAGAAGCACAACGCGTCCACATCCAACAGCAATAGTGGAGACAATATAGCTAAACCCCGGCTGAGTGTTCCCTGCGTCCTAGGTTCCGGATACTTCACCTGACTGATTTATCATTTTCCCCACCATGGCGAGGTGGGCACTGCGCTTCTGCCTTTCCCGGGGAGGGGGCCCGAAGCGCTCCGACGCGGTACAGAGCCTGCACTCCGGAGTCGACTACCCGCCTCACGCTGCCCTCCACCACCGACCGGCCCCGTCTCTGTGGACACATCACCCACTCCCGGCGATTCTTCATCTGTCTGCGAGGACCGGACTTCCCTCATCAGGGCGGGAGGGTAAAATGAGTTTGTGTATGGAAGAGTTTGAGAAGCACCCGGCACAGAGTATACAGCACGCGTTACCGTGAAGAGGAACCTAGTTCCAGGTGTCGGTTCTTAAACAGAAGGCAAATCCTGCGTGAGGGACAGAAGTGCTCCACCCAAAGACGTGTGGCCACTAGCGGCCGGCGTGGGAGCTCCCGGTGCACGTGCTTCCCACCGAGCCGCCCGCGGCGTGCCGACGAGTAGCTCATTTGTGGTAAAAGAACACGTCCTGGTTTCAAAACGCCTAATGTGGAGATGAAAGGCCGGGACTCCCTCAGAGCACTGTGTGTGTGTATGGGACGCAAGAGCTAAGACACTCACTGGACAACTGAGTTACACCCTCCTAGAAGGTGTATGTGGTTCAATCATTATTCCTTGCATAAAATCAAATAAGCAAAAAAAGAGAAAAAAAACCCCCAAAACCCAGAGAAAGACAAACAGCAGATTAGCTATGCTTCCCCTTGAACTGAGGGAGTTCAGAAAGAAAATCACAGTGAAGTGGGAATGCGCTGGATGCCCGCCTGCGGCCGAGGGGAGATGCTTCGGGAGCACACACCCAGGGAGGGCGTCTGCCAGAGAGGCAGCAAGCCCCAGGACTTGAAGGGGTCAGGGTCAGAGCCACTGGCTTGCTGACCGAGGTCTGCTGGCCGCTGTGGTCCAGGGAACCCACGGCTTGTGCAACGGTAAAAAAATAAGGCAGGTTTCTATACATTGCCAGAGCAGTAAAAAAGCTTGAGTAATGGCGTAACTTTTTTAGGAAAACATTTCCTAATTGCGCTATTCTATATTGGCATTCATGTATTTGGGGATGTGGAAGGTTCTTAGAATATATTCCTTGCAAATAAATGACAAATGGATTAATGTGGTCATTTTGGGACAAATGGATGAATGTGATCAATGCATTCACTATGTCCACTTGGTGTTGAAAACATTTTTCAGAACCTAAACCACCTGAGTCATGAGAACGCTCACCTCTTCATGTTTCATTTTTAGCCCTAAACAGAATATAATGGGGTTTGATTAATTAATAATCGTAAGTTCAAGATTAGTTTGGGCTTTAAAATAAGAGGACTGACATCACTAGGGATAATGTAGCCACATGTATTCGGAGGCGCTTCTAGGGTCCATACCATATTTAGAAAGACTGGGGGGCATAACCAAGAGGGGAAGCCCACCAAGAGCAGGGCTGAACAGAGCTCGGGAGAGACTTGGAGTGGAGGGGGGTGGGGGGAAGAGACAATAAGCAGCCAGACACATGCTTGGACCGTGCCAAATGAGGAACCAGTGCAGAATCTGGGAGAAAATAACTGAAAAGATGTGAACTTTTCAAAAGTGTTACCTACAAACCAACTCTTCTATCTTCTCGATCTTATCTGATTTTTTTTTTTTTTTTAAGAGAGTGTGAGCGGAGGGGAGGTGCAGAGGCAGAGGGAGACTCTCAAGCAGACTCCCCACTGAGCACGGAGTGCGACACAGGGCTTGATCCTATGACCCTAAGATCAGGACCTGAGCCTTGAAATCAAGAGTTGAACGCTCAACTGACTCATCCAGGTGGCCTGATTTTTTTTCTTTTTTTTTTTTAGAGAAAGAAATAACAGATAAATTCCTATGCTTCATATGAATCCCTAAAGGTCTTTGTTCTAATTCCTCAATACATCTTATATGCAAAGGGAAAACTCATGTGTTACTCTGTGATCCTCATATCTACTGAGATCAGTTTTTTGTAGAGATAGGGGCAGTCCATACCTTGGATGATAAACGGAACATCACCAACAGACTCCAGTTCCTTGATCTACGTTGCAAAACGAGATTCGGTATTTGTAAAAGTGACTTCACTAATGTGCTGCTGTTGCGCTTAGAGCGGTATAGCGGCCACTCGAGAGAAATGTGCTGAATGAGATTTTGCCATGATTTGCCATTACTTATGCTTCTAGTGCCTTGAAAAGCACACTCACTTTTCTGTGTTGCCTATTTTGAACAATTTCTTTTTTTTTTAAAGATTTATTTATTTATTTAAAGATTTTATTTAGTTATTCGACAGAGATAGAGACAGCCAGCGAGAGAAGGAACACAAGCAGGGGAGGAAGAAGCAGGCTCATAGCAGAGGAGCCTGACTTGGGGCTCGATCCCATAACGCCGGGATCACGCCCCGAGCCGAAGGCAGACGCTTAACCGTTGTGCCACCCAGGTGCCCCTATTTATTTATTTGACAGAAAGAGAGAGAGACAGAGAGAATGCACCCGTGAGAGAGAGCAAAGTAGGCAGAGCGGCAGACAGAGGCAGAGGAGAAGCATACTCTCCGCTGAGCAGGGAGCCTGATGTGGGGCTTGATCCCAGGACCCTGAGATCATGACCTGAGTCGAAGGCAGATGCTTAACAAGTGAGCCATCCAGGTGCCCCTCTATTTTAAACAATTTCTATTTTAAATGAGACTGACGACTTTAGGAACAGGCCTGCCTGCAATACAGATGTTATCAGTCTAGAGAGTACATGTATTCAGAAAGTAGTAGAGATGATTCTAGAATTTCAGCTTTTCTGAGACCATAGGAATCCTCAAACTAAATTACTATTAATTATTTTCTTTGGCCATTAAAGAAACACTGCAGATCCTAACCAGAGTCGAATTTGTCTAAGTTCAGGTAAAACATCATAATTAACCCTGACTTTCTAGTTCCTACGAACCTCTGTACACCATCACGGAAGAGCACTGATTTAACTCAATCTTGATTTGACACGTGCACCATGCACACCTCCACGTGGCTAGAGTGGCCATTGCTGATCTGTGATGACACGGAGGACTCAAGGCATTCCATAAAGGGGAAATGAACTCAAACAGTTTTTAATCTAACACCCTGAATTTGCCTGGAGACGTGGCTACCCTCATGCACTGAGACAATGACAGAGCTCCCGCCCTACCCACACTTGCGAACTGACGGCAGCACACACAACTCACCTTCACTGCCACTAGCGATGAAGTCTTCGTTATGGCCTCCGAAACATGAATGGATCGTATAAAACCCTTGCGTGACACCTTGATACTTTCTTACTAAAACTCTGTCTTGCAAGTCCCATAAATGAACTCCCTGTAGGCAAAAGAAAATAAGACGTATTTATTCTTCCTCAACTCAAAATAATTTTAAAAAATAATCTGTGAATATCCCTTTGCTGATGGAACATTTTCAATTCCTATTTAAGCAAAATGCCAACATTCTGATAAATTCACGGTGGACTCAACAAGCACATACAGTAAAATTTAAGAATCTGTAAAAATATTTATTTATATACGTAGACACCAAGTATCATATTAAATTTTGAACTAAGCTGTATCTTTATAATTGTAATAAACTTACCTGAGTTGCTACATTTAACAAAGCTAATCGGCCATTCTTGGAAATAGTGAAAGACATAATGGGATGATCTTCTTGTACTCTGTAACCAGAAAATAATCTGTCAAAAGCAACATACTAAGAATCAAGAACATTCAAATTATCAAAATATAAGATGTTCTAGCTTAAAACACTGCAAATTTGTCTGTAAATAGTATGACAGACTGTGTTTCAATCAAGAAAAAAAAATCTGAGTTAATGGTTACTAAGCAGCACCTGACCACCAATCCATTTTAAAGTCAAACCCACACCCAAACATAAAAACTCTTCTCAAACAGCGAGTTCCACCACACATTCTAATATAAATCAAACAATTATTTAACAGATTAAAAAACCGTTACATGTTCCTATCTGTAAGGTCCTCGAAGTTGTACCCCCGGATCCGCTGGTGTGTGTCTGATGCCAGAACAGTCTTGCCGTCGCTCAAGCACCACAGGCACTGCACTCTCACCCCTTCCCAGGAGTCCAGGAGGTTCCCGTCTAGATCCTGAGCAGAAATGCACTATTAACCCCATTACCAAACAGCGCTCGGAAAGCAAGGATCCAAAGAATCTCTTAGCAATATCTTTTTGTATTAAGTTTTTTTCCTGCTTGACTTAGTTGTTCCAGAAGCCGTTTTCATCATGAAAATGTGAATATAGGTCAAATTTCATTACAACAATACTTTCAGGGAAGGGGGACAGAATCTCTGTAAAATCCGTCTTCCCTTCAATAACCAGTTAGGCACGGATAAATATACACACAAAGAAAGAAAGAATCCCCAAGTTCCAAGTGAAGGCCTCACTACCACTGGGAAAGAATTCAAATGTTCCTTTAAAATGCACTATACTGGGATCTGTCTGTGATATGGAAAAAATTACTAAAACATTAATTGTAGCTTTATGGAACTTAGAGACTGTTATGACATTTTAAAAACATCACCAAATTTGTAACGTGTCTACAGATCAAAGCCCTAAGAATCATCATCTTGTTGAACATTCAATGTTCTGAGAGGCACCCCATTTCCATTCCACAGATGTGGGAGCTGCCAAGTCCTGGGCCCTGAAGGTGTCAACACCGTAGGGGATGGCGGGGTGAGCAGAGACACACGTGGTCATCTTGCAGCCAGGGACTCAAGAATAAACAGCTTCGCTGCCAGTAGGTACAGCATGGGGACCAGCTGGGCTGCGTAGCTGAAAGCTGTTGCTAAGAGAGTAAATCTTAGAAGTCCTCACCACAACCGTGAATGGGAACAGCTGATTACTGTGGTGGTAATTTTCAATGCACACGAATATCAAATCATTATGCTGTACACCTGAAGCTAACATAATGTTATATGTCAATTATACCTCCGTTAAAACAAAGGAAAAATAAGTAAAAAATCCAAGTAGTACAGCATATTAGCCCATGGACAGAAACTCCAGAAATAAGTTTTTAAACTATGGGGAAAATCAGAGATAGACCAATGAGGTGTGTTTAGACTACCGGGGGAAGAAAAGAACTCGAGGCTCACATAACCACGCTTTGGTGACAGGACACAAGGTTCCACGAGTGCCACAGCCGGCTTACAAAGAAGAGACACTGGTGGTTTGTGCTGGCCACACGGAGGCCGCTATGACCGGTGATCTTTAGTTACACTGAATGATTTACAGGATTTGTCATCTTGTTTAACTGTAATCTCGAGACCACATGTGGAAATGCCCACTGGCAGCAGGCCGGGCCGTGATGCGAGACATGGAAACCAGGCAGACGGTCATGGCAGAGTCTACCGTGTCACAAGACTGGTCACCTACTCCTTATTGTCATCATCCCACCAACCCGAGATTAACGGGGCAGATACTAATCAGAAGATACTTCAAGTAAAGACTGGAAGGTTCTCTGGTAGCACTCATCACTACTTCTAGTCCTCACATATTTAAGAGGGTCAACTTATGAAATTCAGCATATTTTGGATACAAAAAACCTAAAGCCTCAAAATTAGTTCTAAACATTTCAATCCTATCCATTAGAAGCCTGTTTATGAGAACAAAATATTTAGTAAAATAATATTTTAATGTTTTACTAAACTCGAAGTCTAGACTTTGTATAAACATTTTAAAATGGTGAAAAAAAGAAAAAAAATGCAGAAAGTTCTATCGGACGGTGCTTATTTAGAAAGATATCTAAGAATCTTCTTCACAGAATAGATTTCATAAAAGCGAGTCAAGTGATTGCTTTACTTCAACAGAAGCAGCCGGTCCTGGGGGGCCCAGGAGGTACTCACACACTGGTAGAACTGCCCGCGCTGACCTCCAGTTACAAAGCGTTTTCCATCTGGATTCCAAGCCACGCTCGTCAAACTGTCCTCATGAGACTGGCTCATTTTTGTCCTTAGCTCTCCCGTCTACAAAGAAATAAAACTGTGGCTAAGACCTTCAAGATAGGCTTCTAAAGGGAATGTATAAAGAAAAAAAAATAGTAACTGGGGTATCAGGTTAGTTTGGTATTCCTAATTAGAGAAATGAACTGTTCTAACTGGCCTTACAAACCAACCAACCAACCAACCAAGCAAGACTGCTGCGCTCCGAAGAGGAATGAGCAACCCAGACCCGGGAGCTGAACATTGCTCGGCACAGGTGACCCCAAGAATAGGTCTCATGAGATAAACTCTAATAAAACTCTCATCTTCAATTATGTTTATAAATTAAATCTATTTTCCCCAAGTAAAACGAGAAGCTCAGGGCCACATGCTCTACTCGGAGTTCCCAACTTCTCCTCAGTCCGTGGTTCTTTGCAAATTTTATTCTACAACTGTAGTGACTGCCACTAGCAGTTCCTCAAGCACATGATTAATGAACAGAAAGACCAGGGCCCTGAACTAAGGCAAGGGTGCAGCAGTTCTCAATTATGTAAAATTTCATATTTGAGATGCTCAGAATGTAGAAGGTAAGATGGGAAAAGAGAAATGAAAATTATCTTTCTGGTATCTAATTTTATTTCAACTAGAAGAAGAGAACAGAGGGACTTTTGTACTGTTTAGCATAGCCGTTTGAAAGGATTCCCAAGTAAGAAAGACTATTCACTAGTTACAACCCTAAGATATCCTCCTGTTATTTTTTCTAAGTTATCTAACTTAGAAGGTAGACACATACCATTTAATCTAGTCATTTTGTTCATGGATTAGAAACGGGCTCTGAGAGATAATAACTGCCCTTGGTATAATAAAAAGTACATGGGCATAATTTTCCTGTGAGAAATGGGTAATCAAAAGTAAAAAGGGAAAACAGTGGGCCAAGTACGAAAAGCAAAGAGGGCACAAAAATAGAGAGCCAGAAGTCTCCCTTTATACTAGGGAAAAAAAAAATCAGCAATCTTAAAACCTTCACCCATACTGCTAATAGATCTCTTTTTTGGGTTGCCAGATAGAAACAGTTAAAAATAAAAGTTCAGAATCCCAAGTACACATGCAACGGCTGAATCCTCCACATTTTGTGTTCACACACGTTAATACACTAAGTGCTGAGGCAGAAATGGTCTTTTCTTCTGCTGCGCTGAGGACAGTGGGTATATGAGGGAGTCTATCATTAGGAAACTACATCACAATATAAAGAACAACGTGCAAACTGACTGAAAACCAAGTCTGTAAAGTAATGCACAGCAAAACAGTTCAGCTAGAACACCCTCTAATTGTCCGGAAACTCAGAATTGACTCAAAGGAAGACTACAGCAGCCATCAATTCTGTCTACTACTACTATATGATTAGGACTCCATAAGTCTTCTCTTTGAGGGGGGGAAAAAAAAGCTTTAATGGGAAAAAACCCATTTTGTCTTTCAGGTCAGATTCATTCCAGTCTGTTCTACTGAAAGAAAGCCATCTCTTCTCTTCTGCATTTTGCCGTCCCCCTGAACCCAATCGCAAACACCGATGACACACTGGTTTGATAAAAATGGCCTAAAGACATTTGGGGAACAACTGGGGATTTTAATTATGAAACAAACATTAGATATTAGAGAATTAAATGATAGCTAACGTTCCTGAATAAGATGAGGACGTGTTATATGGGGGGTATTACTTTCTAGAAGATATATGCTTAAGCATTTGGTGTAAAACATCGTATCTGTAATTTCCTCCAAATGTCCTGGACGTGGATGTCTGTGTATGCACGTCTACACGTGTGCACACATGCATGTCCACACGAAATATACAGAATGTTCATCGTTGAATCAGAGGTGGTGGGCAAGGGTCACTGCTGTCCTCCTCCACCTTTCCTAGTATTTCACAATTTTCGTAATGAAAAACTGGGGTTGAAACCGAAGTAGTAAGGGAGCAGTAAGGAGACCGTCCTGTGTGACAGTAGGGCGCTCTGCCCCCTGCACACTTGTGCACAGTTTCAGCTCCACTCTCTCAGTAAAAACCAACTCATGTACAGGTCCCCCAACTCACAGTCCTACCCCGTCAACCTACATGGTACACTCAGACCACAGCCCTGACCAGGCCCTTGTCTCGGGGCAGAAAAATGAAAACAGCATCTAACCAGCCATCTTACAGAACGAAGTTAAATAAAAAAATTAAATTGGGACTATAAGGTTTCGAAACATGGTACAAAAATAATGGAACTTAAAGCTAATTTTTGTTTTAAAAAAAAAAAAAGGGACCCTGGATGAAAGTCAAGTTTTCATTTAGAAACAGTAACAGACTCCTTATTAAAAGTACTGAAACATCATTACTTTCCCTAAACATCATTACTTTCCCTAAACTAGATCAGCATATTAAACACAGTAAGGAGATGACAGTATGACCGTGACCAGAACAAGAGATCTGGTTCCCTGAAGATGTTTGCAGACTTGAAAGGTAAGTTTTGCGTACAATTATCAAACTATGAAACCACCGTAAAAATCTTCTCAGGGTAAAAGTACCACGGTAAATAGTACGAATTCCACAGTACAAAGCACAACATTCCTGAACATACTCTTTCGGCCTTCTTTTAAATACTCTATTCTGCTCAGCAGGACAGTTAAGTTGCTAAGCGTGGACACCTGGGCTCCATGCGCTGAATTCTTTTTTATGAGGTTTACACTCTGGTCACTGAGGCTGAGTAGCTGTGTTCTAGCGAGCAAGAACCAAGCTATAAGGAGAGCGTGTAGGATGGCCACGCTGGCCTGAAAGGCTCAGGCACGGACGAATGTGCTCACTTGTACATTCCAAAGCCAGAGCTCAGAGCAGTCGTCTGGGCCACAAGCGACCAGGTAGCTGTCATCTGGACTCCACGCGATGTACGAGACGCCGTAAGCATGTCCTTCTAAGGTTTTAAGCAGTTTCAGCAGGTGTGTATCCTAGGAGGGAAGGACACGACGTGGTTAGAGTCCCCATGGTCCATGGTTTTCTTGCATCAGAACTGAAATGGCTGCAAGGATATATGCTGATGATGCTAAGTAAACCTGAGAGGACGTTTCCCCAGACTTCACCCACTTCCCCCTACCTGAAGCCCCGACGGCTTTCTTCACAAAGCCTTGCTCACACTACAACACGCAGTAGACGTCTGCTACACACCAGGCACGGGGTGCTGGATGGAAATACAAAGACCACACAGGCTTCATGCCCACGAGGCTTCTGAGGAAACCGAAAGCAGGTGCACTAACAGTGACCTCTTATTTATGAAAATGGCTTGACTGAGAACTTCTGCACCATGAAATTCACCCTTCAAAGTATGCAATCCTGTGACCTTGAGTGTGTTCACGGAGTTGTGCAGCCACCACCGCTATCCAAGCTGAGAACTTTCTCGCTGTCCCACAAAGCAAGCCCATGCTTAGTAGCAGTCACTTCCCCTCCCCCACGTCCCTTTCTCCATGGATTTGCCTGTTCTGGACATTTCACACACACGGGATCCTTCAACGTGGGGTGCTCTGTAACTGGCTTCTCTCGCTCAGCGGAATGTTTCCAGGGTTCATCCATGCTGCAGCGTGTGTCAGTAACTCACTCCTTTCCGTTGGCCGACAGTCCATTTTACCGACATACCCTATTTTGTTCATACACTCAGCAGCTGATGAACGTGAGGCTTGTGTCCAGTTTTTGGCTACTATACACAATGCTGCTAGAACTACAGACAAGTTTTTGTGCAGACCTGCATTTTTGTTTCCTTTGGCTACACACCGGAGTGGAGCTGCCAACTCCAGCTCTCACGTTTTGAGGAACTGTCTCCTGAGTGTCCACACCACGTCCCTTTCCCGCCAGCAGCATTGCCGCTCTTTAGTGGTACTCAGTATGAGCACTGGTCCCCAACAGTACCTTGGCCATTCTCATAACCTGAAGGTTAACTATTCCTCCCCTCCCCCACAAGCAGACACCTCTGCTTGAGGCTAAGGGGTTCAACTTTAGCCTGTGAGTGCTGAGCTGCTGAAGACTTTTAAGCTGGTGAATACATAACAGAATATTTGGTTTTAGGAGAACTTGCATGACGATGTGGAAGATGAATCAGAATGAACAGACACGGGACACGGACACCCCTAAAGAGCCAACATGAGCCATTACAATTAAGACAAGAAAACGAGGCCCAAAATGAATAAAGTCTTGACTGAAAGAGGTCAGATGAGAATGTACTTGGGACATAAAATATGTATGACAGGAGACAAGAAATGTCCAAAGACAACGTGGTTTCTGCTGTATGGGGCAAGGATGGACGTGCACAGGAAATGGAGCCAGCGGGGATTTGGCTGGAGGTGGCAAAAAGCCATGAGTTAAGTGTTAGACTTTGGTCAAAGACTGACTGAGACCAGTACTGGGCCTGTGGAAGTCTAATGGCGAGGACCCATAAGCAGTTAAAAATGGGTCTGGAGGGGTGCCAGGGTGGTTCAGTCAGTTGGGCATCTGACTTTGGCTCAGGTCATGATCTTGGGGTCCTCGGATCGAGCCCCGAGTTGGGCTCTGTGCTCAGAGGGAGTCTGCTTAGTCCTCTCCCTCTGTTCCTCCCCCCGCTCGTGTTCTCTAATAAATAAAATCTTAAAAAAAAAAAGACAGAGAGAGAGAGACATGGGTCTGAACTCCTACGATAAAACTAGGTGGGAATTTTTTTGCCAGAAATGTCACTGACAAATGGATGTGTTTAATGTACTTTGTTTCTTCACCAGACCCTACGTTTATCATTTATTCCACCACCTACTCCAAACCGCCATGTCTGACGAAAATGAGCTAACACTGCCACTACTTCTGATTCGTCCCTGGGAGAAGGCTAACAGGCACCGCGGGTCAGAGAGGCCAGTGTAACCTCACGGGACGTCCGGGCTTTTGGATGCGCTCACAGTGGTGCTTCGGGGCCACACAAGCAGTCTCCTCTAAACTCATGACGAACTACTTCAGAAGTATTTAACTAAAACACTAATGTTTCAGCACGTTAATAAAATCCTGTAAAAACTAAAGCTGAAAAGAAACGGGGATACAAATGCGAGACCTTCACAAATACAGTGTCTCTACACTAACCCACCGTGTTCATGGAACCTACTTCACTGTGCCCAGATTTTGGGTTGGGAAGCTAAAATGTTTTTGCGGGGGAAAGGTAAGAAAAGCTGTTAAAAGAAACCAGGCTTTGGGATCACATCACTTCAAATCTTTTTTTTTTTTTTTTTTTTTAATAAAGTAGGTGTGGAACCCAACGCAGGGCTCGATCCCACAACAGTGAGATCACGACCTGAGTCGAAGTCAGGAGTCAGACTCTCAACCAACTGAGCCACTCAGGTGTGTCCATCACCTCAAATCTTAAGGTCCTTCTCCATGTATTCTATTTTCTATCCATTAAAACACACACACACACACACACACACACACACACACACCACATACTCAGAAAGATCACCAATTTTCTTATTAGTTTTTCAAGCAGTATTTGACATAATAAAATACGATCATACTAAACTCTAAAATCCATGGCATCTCAGATTGGCATGAAAGCATTAATTCTGCGTTTCCCAAGCTAATCTGGCCACAAAAGCCCTTTACACGTAACCCCTACTCCGACAAAAGCACTCTGGTCTAAACTCCTTAGCCAAGTATACGAGATCCTTCTTGATTGGTGGTACCAATTCCGCTAACCTCACGGGCCACTCTGCAGTGTAACCTCCTCCCTGCGGCTGCCCAAACACCAGCCACGTTCTCCTTTCCCACGTGTCCCGGGGGGCCAGTAGTTAATGGTTTTGCCTTGATGACGATTTACTCCTTCTTCTGCTACGACTCACTCGTCTTACTTTCCAGTTCTGGGGGGTTTCTCCCTTGAGCCCCTGGGGCACCCACCACAGGACAATTACACGGCACTATCATGAGCTCACGGTAAGGCCTCGCATAAGCCTATGCTTAGTAAATATGAGCTAAATGAAGGGCACGGGTGACACAGTGCTGTCAAAGAAAACCTAATAAAGCATAGTTTGAGACGCTTTCTGTTCAGACGTCTTGCAAATAATTGCTGAAATACGACTCCTCAGAACAGTGTTCAGAGACCACGATCAGATCCACACAATTTTTCTAGTCTGATTTCCCACTCTTTGCCTTACTCATCCTATCCTTTTATTGGACAGTGGGGGAGGGGAAGGTAAGGTCCCTCTCTTCCCAGAATGCCCTCTCCTGTCCTTCCCTGGGCTGTGAGCATCAAGGCTCAGACCTCACCTGGACAGCGTTCTGCACTTTCGTGACACTCTGCACGTCCTGCGTGAAACATACTATGGGGCGTTTATTTCCTTTTCTACACCGTACGTTCCTTTCCCAGGCGTTACCCTGCAGCCTACACGCAGTCAGTCAGGGACAGAGGCAGGGATCCTTGAACTTAAATGGGAGGACAAACGCACATATTTATTTTCATTAACCATAGGCTGAAATTCAGTATTTCCTTCAATCTTGAATGAAGGCAATCAACAAGGTAACAGCAGGTGATACACTCAGTGCATTAGCCTTCTCTGTATCAGGTGACTGTTAATAAAGGACTCTCAAATATTTTCGTACCACATTATAGTTGTTGCAGCTATCGTGAAATATTTATGCTCATCACTACTTCAAAATTTGATGGTTGTTAGCTCTCTTGCTAGAATTTGTTATTTTATTTTTTAAAAGATTTTATTTATTTGAGAGAAAAAAACAGCCAGCGAGAGAAGGAACATAAGCAGGAGGAGTGGGAGAGGAAGAAGCAGGTTCCCAGCAGAGGAGCCTGATGGGGGGCTTGATCCCAGAAGGCATACGCTTAATGACTGTGCCACCCAGACACCCCTAGAATTTGTTGTTTAATGTGTTAATAAAAAAGAAACATATTGGGCTCCTGAGTAGCTCAGTTGGTTGAGCGTCTGCCTTTAGCTCAGGTCATGATCCCGGGGTCCTGGGATCAAGCCCTCTGCCTCTGCTCCTCCCCCTGCTTGTGCTCTCTCTCTCTCTCAAATAAATCTTAAAAACCCAAAAAGCAATGTATTATTATACTGGATCTGTTTTTATACTATTTTGATAACCATATTTCAATAATTGGGCTTCCTAGATAATTACTATGTAACACACACTTGGGTTTACTATGTGTTTTGATTTATGCGTTTAACAACATCATTCTGGGGGGGGGGTCCGCAGGGTCATCAAACTGCCAAAGTACTACACGGTACAAAAAAAGAATGCCTGCTTCATGGCAAAGAATAGGTCTTATTTACCTTTCCATTATTCATAGCATATTGCAGGCACACAAAAATTGAGGTATGCTCTCAAATTTGATTCTTTTTCTTTTTAAAAGTCAACTCTATACCCAGTATAGGGGCTTGAATTCACAACCCAGAGATCAAGAATTAAATGCTCTACTGACTGAGCCAGCTGGGCGCCCGATTCTTCTTTTTTTTTAAATTTAAATATTTTATTTATTTGTCGGGGGCGGGAGTGCGCACGCACAAACAGGGGGAGCAGCAGGCAGAGGGACTTGGGGCTTGATCCCAGGATCCTGGGATCATGACCTGAGGGGAAGGCAGACCCTTAACCAGCTGAGCCACCCAGGTGCCACTCCCCTATGGCCCGTTTTCTCTATTTTTTTCAATGTAAAAGTCCACAACTTTATTTGGGACTAATATCATATTCTACTTCTAAATTTTAAAATAAGATGATTTAAACCAAGTATTTCTCCTTTACCTATTTAGAGGCATGTACTTCTTTTGATAGGTTAATAAATGTTCCATTGGCTAAAAGAAATGGAAATACTTATTTCTACAAATCTGTAAGTCATCTTGTTATAAACAAAGACAAAATCTGATTTTAGAGAGAACTCAGAATTTTAAATCCAGAATACAGTACTTTTGGTATATAAGGTGGAGGGGGTGTTTAACAGAAGTTCCACAAATCACACAAGACAATGAAAGATTTCAGAAAGCAAACGGTAACGAGTGTTTCCTAACTTGTGACAGAATGGTAAATCGAATATTAACAAAGATACAAGTGGGCAAGGGGCACGAAGAGCAGCAGGCCTGGAGTACAACTATTCCTGGATTTCAGTCTAACTTTGCCACTTACTAGCTCTGAGAGTTTGGGCACTTAACGTCTACCTCAGTTTCCTGATCTGAAAACAAGAGATGTGAGTGTCTCACAGAGTTATTCTGAGGACTGAACCAGATCGCACATGCACAGATTATTAGCACAATCACCAGCACACGCTTACTGTGTATTTACATATACCACCTAGAAAACACAGGAAGAGGTAAGACATGACAAAAATGACAAAGAAATGCTCTTAGGAAAGAATACATTTGTATATGCACACTTAAAACATATGTGATTAGATGACGAATTACCTTTTTGTAGTCTACACACACACGCACTGGAGTACGTACCGGATCAACTTGCCATATGATAACTGTGGTATCTTTCGATCCTGTTGCTAGTTTCGTGCCATCATTGGAGAATTTACAGAACCACACTTCATTACAATGCTCCGTAAGTATCTGCTGAGTATAACATGGGAACTGCCTCCTAAAACAAAGAAGTCCACACATAATTATTCTTTCAAAATAGAGTAATCTAATAATGAAAAAGGTGAAACAAGTAATAAAACTTCTCTGGATACAAAAACTTTAAAAATAAGATATGAATGCCTTTGTAGATCTTAATCAAGTTTACAGTGGTATGTTGAAGACAGATCATCGCAACATTAGTCAAGGCAATCTCAGGGGAAATCAGTAATCTGAAGTCTGCTTCAATGTACAATTTATTCTTTTCCCCTTTCTCAAGATTAATCAAGAGTAAAAGCATTTGTCCATCACAGAATTTTTTGGTCTGATTAAGTCAATTCATATAAATAAAAATTAATAATCAGGGTTTCAAGTTTGTATAAGTTGGCCAGCATCACGAGGAATGTGCATTTTTATTTACATAGAAGCAACCTGATGTGACAAAAACAGACGAGGCACTGTAGTCAGACAAGTTTGGGTCACAAGCTTTCATGTCTTTGGCAAGTCATTTCATTCCTCTGAGCCTCAGTTCCCTCATCTAGAAAAGGAGATTAATAGACACCTAACAGGGTTCTTCTCAGGGCAAGAAAGACATCTTCAATTCCTGGAACGCAACAGATACTCAGAGATATTTTGGGGGGAGTAGAGAAGTGCAACAGAGGGAAGGGGCTGCAATGGCTAAGAATAAAGCCTTAAGAACAGGGGTCAGCAGAGTCAGAGAGACTTTGGTTCCAGTCCTGGCTCAGCCACTTACTAGGTTGTTTCCCAGAAACCGGGAAACTCATTTAATCCAAGTCTCAAGTTTTCCAACCATAAACTAAAGAGAACAGTAGCCACCTCATGAAATTCTTTATACAAGGATGACATACAAGAATGAGATGATGAAGGTGGGGCATATACAGGGAGCCCAACACCTGGCTGCCACTTCCTCAGCGGCAGCTACTAGATGAAGGGCAAAGAACTCTACGACTTCTGACTTTGAGAGGAAAGGTGATCACAAGAGTGACTGTTTGCAGGAAGCACTTTTCAAACCATGGGTAAACTCACTTTTAAAAACCATTCTAGGGGCGCCTGGGTGGCTCAGTTGTTAAGCGTCTGCCTTTGGCTCAGGTCATGATCCCAGGGTCCTGGGATCGAGCCCTGCATCAGGCTCCCGGCTCAGCGGACAGCCTGCTTCTCCCTCTCCCACTTCCCCTGCTTGTGTTCCCTCTCTCGCTGGCTGTCTCTCTGTCAAATAAATAAATAAAATCTTAAAACAAACAAACAAAAAAACCCAATAAAAACCATTCTATCCTCCTCCAACTTCAACAGCAGCACCCTCCACTAGAGCTATCTGCGCTTAGAAAGGTTACGCACTGTTTAACGTGTAACCCAGAAGCCCTGGCCGTGTGTGGCTGCTCAGTACTTGCAGTGTGGCTAGGACACCTGAGGAACTGGATTTTTAAATGTAATTTTAATTTCTTTACTTTTAAATTTAAATGGCCACATGTAATTAGTGGCTACTTTTTGAATAGTACAGCACTCTATTAGAGTCTCTGTAAGATTATGAAAGTTATTTAAACATTAGTGCATAACTTTTCTTTCTTTTGGGGGGGAGGGGTTAGAGGGAGAGAGAATATTATTTTTTTTTTTTTGAAAAGATTTTTAAAATTTATTTATGTGACAGAGAGAAAGCCAGCGAGAGAGGGAATACAGCAGGGGAGTGGGAGAGGAAGAAGCAGGCTCCCAGCGGAGGAGCCCGATGTGGGACTCAATCCCGCAATGTCGGGATCATGCCCTGAGCCGAAAACAGACGCTTAACGACTGTGCTACCCAAGCGCCCCGGGAGAGAAAATCTTAAGCAGACTCTGCCCTGAACTCGAGCCTGATGTGGGGCTTGATCTCACGACCCCAAGAAAATGACCTGAACCGAAACTGGGAGCAGACGTTCAACTCACTGTGCCACCCAGGCGCCCCATAAATGTTTCTCTTTTTAACTGAAGTACAGCTGACATGTAACAGTAAATTAGTTTCAGGTGTACAACAGTGACTCTACCACTATACACACACTACAAAATGTCCACCACAAGTCTATTAGAGTGTTGTTGACTAGATCACCTGCGCTGTGCTTTTCATCCCCATGACTTGATAAACTTTAAAATCTATCTTAAAAAGTGGTCTTTCCTATTTTTTCCCCAACCAATCTATAATTTAAAAATGTATTTTATCAGTTCACCAGCCTGATAAGTAATATATATTTAAAACTAAACTAACATTCATTGTTGGGCACACACAGAATCTACCTTGACATCTGGCTATATGGAGGCTGATTTAAATTTTCAGATTGTCAAAAAACTGCTTTAATTTTAAATTATTATTCTATACGTGAACTTAAACAGAATCGATACCAGTTGACATTTATTAAGCACTTACTAGATGCCAAGCACTATGCTACATGTTTGTAAATAGTACTGCTAATTCTCAAAACCACCTTGCAAGGCAAGTACTATCTCCATCTTCATGAGGCTCGAAGAGGACAAGTCACTTAAATACCATAAACTGGTAACTGAATTAGGTTTAAATTTGTGGCTGACTCTCCAACACCAGTTTTCTTTCAAATATCATTTTTTAAACTGCATTTTTCAAGATCCCGTTGGATAAAATTCCAGTCACAATAAGTACTTTCGATATCAACAACTGTTTCCCCACCTCTTACAGGCAGTAATCAATAATGATGTCCTTTACTCAATAAGAAACACTTTACATTTAGGCACAAAATACACAATAATTCGAAAGAGTAAAATTGATCATGAATGAAAAGATAGATCTAAAATCAGAGTTGTAAAATGTCCTTAAGGAAGGACCATTTCATAATCAGAATTTAGGGCACGAATAATCCAGTCTATTCACAATCAGTTGTAACTGCAAGTCATTAAAGGGGTATTTAAATTAACATTATTGTTATTATTTAAATCTTTGAAAAAGACTAATTAACAGCCCAGGTTTACTAAAAGCCTAATTTTAAACGTATACAAATGAAAGTTGATGACTTTGTTTTTCAAGTAAATTTAAAATTTAAGATGGTGTTAAAAAAATATCAGTACCTTCCCAAATAAAATTGAATAGTATAGTATTGTAATTAAATTGAATCTTAACATTTTAAGTTTCCATAAATATTTCCTAATAATCCTTTACTAAAAAATGAACACTTATAAAGTTACCTGTGGAAACATCCTTCCACTGGTTGCTGGTGAAAAAACCCCATTAAATTTAACCAATATATATGTATACATATATAACCAAATACACATATAACCAAAATATATGTATACACTGTGAAAAATACAAATACATAATCTAATGAAACTCTTCAGTGCTGATTTGGGTTTTAAAAAGTTACAGTTCACTTATTCATAATCAATTCTCTATTCTCCAGAGAAAAGTGAGAAAACTTTGTATTTAGATTTCAATGCTAAAAATTACTTTATAAGGAGTTTTCTAGTTTCAGTGCTAATCTAATTTCTACAAGGGAGTAAAGCAGATATTAAAAAATATCAACCTTTCTTCTGAAGACCTCTAGATGAAAGGGGAATACTAGGAATTTAATCACATTCAGGTTTTCTTTTTCCAGTTCAGCAAATCCGTAAAGACTGCACACACTAACTTCTTGCCGGACACATCCCTCCTCAGTGTCTGACTCTGACAGTCTGGCTTGGACAGGCTGGGGAGATGGCAGCCCCTCACGGAGATCGGGAATTCAAGAGGAAAAGCAGACTTTGCAGGACAGTAAGAGGAGAGGGAAGTTCTACTTCTGACATGTTGTGTGTAACGTACTCAAGCAACGCACACAGTTGCATGAAGGTCAAAAGGAGATCAAGCCTGCGGCTCTACCCCAGACCTGGCCTCCATCAGAACCTAAAGGAGGAGGGTGGGAAGACAAAGAAACCTTCTGGAACACACCCTTATTAAAGGGATAGGTACAAAGGAGGAGCCTAAGGAGCAGCCAACAGTGAAACGGAGTCTGCAATGTTTTCGAAGTCAAAGGAACAGTTTCAAGGCAAAGTAGTCAATACTATAGAAAGGTCTGGATGTAGTCTGCAAAGTAGTCACTGGATTTAATAAAGAAGTTGTTCCTCACCAACACCAGCAACAGCTGTGGTGGTGTGTTGGCTGCAGAAATCTGAAGAGTGAAGGACACAGATACTGTGAATGCAGAGAAGGGCGTTACTTTAAGCAGCAGCCTCTAAGGCGAGCGTGTGCGCGCACGTGTAGTGGTGACTGGCAGAACCACAAAGTTTTGTTTTGTTTTTAGAAGACTATTGGGAAGCCCTGTCAATCAGTGGTTAGTTCTGAAGAGCATGAACTTTCATTCCTATGCAAACCTCAGGAGTGCTTTCTACACAGCTTTACAGGAGAGGTTGATCCCTGTTCTGAGGGGGAAAAAGTCGGACTAAACATTTTCCATGATTTCCTTTCACAGGTACTGTAATAGAAATCAAGGCACTTAGGAAACACGTAGGTCACATTCTCCTAGATTTCAGTTTCCACTGACACCTCCTGAACCATAAAGTCTACCCTAAATCCTTTTCACTGCATTCCACCAGCAACACATTAACAAATCAAAAAATGGTTTGGGTTCACATCTGCCTTAATTTTAACACTGGTCTCAAATTCTCTAGAGGAGCCATAAAGGATAAAACCATATACTCTTTTAAAATCTATACTCTCCTACCTCTATTCTGAAACTCAATGACAAGATTAAAAAATTCTCCTAAGCAAGTTAAGAACACAATCAAAAGTGGCAAAAAGGAAAAGGATCTCTAATCACTTTGTTTTAGAACATTTAAGACGCACACCATGTAATTATCCAGTACTAACGTACTTAAGTCACTTAAAGCCAACGGCTCGATCATCCTCAGGTTTTCGCTGCATTTCGGGAGGGATAGGTGAGAACTCGACCACATGTGAAGCAGTTTATGCACACATGTGCTCGACATCACCTCCAGTCACAGCGCACATGCCCAAAATATCTACGGTTATTCCCAAAGCCCGCACGTGGTCTACACTCTGGTCCTGCCTACCCAGGCCACTTTCAGTACTTGGTCAATGATCTCTGCTGAAGAAACTGGGCACGTGTACTACAGCTGTTCATGTGGGGTACCCCAGACCCAAATCATTTCCCTCCTGAAGTCTGAAAGTTCAGAATTAATTTTTCAGTATCTGAAAAATTAAAGTTCTGCTTTATTTTTGGAGATCGTCATTAAGATAGCAGGCACATTTTCACTGAGAATACTCCTAATACCTAAAGTGGAGCTGAATTATGGACATGGACAACTGCGATAACAAAACCCCAAGAGAAAATACTTTGAACCAAGTATTTCCATGATCTTTATGGGCAGAAAATAATCAGGGTCCTTGTTAAAATAGCCACAACGTCCAGAAAAAGTTAGTCTGTGACTTCCGGCGTCCAAGGACAGCAGACCCTCCGGTCGCCGGCATCCCCGTCCAACACACTCACAAGCCCTCACAAAGATGGCTGGACAGACACAAAGACCAACCAACCCCCAGACAAGAAGAGGAAAACTAGG
The DNA here is from genome assembly GCF_002007445.2 of Ailuropoda melanoleuca. Classification (NCBI taxonomy): domain Eukaryota; kingdom Metazoa; phylum Chordata; class Mammalia; order Carnivora; family Ursidae; genus Ailuropoda; species Ailuropoda melanoleuca. Next base: position 63,390,879 of record NC_048225.1, read on the forward strand.
CTTTCCAGCTTCCCAAGATGTGGTTCACTGCACAAACGTGTGCAAATTTCTCTTCCAGTGTCCCCGTCAGTAGGTTCTAGCTGTGCTAGGGAATGCTAACTCAGACCTAAATGGTTTCACAGCGACCGGTTCAAGCTCCCAACAAGAAGACATTTGAACAGAGCTGATGCTGAGTCTGTGACACGTAGAAGTCGTCTTTCTCTTACCTACTACACACATGATCTATAAGCAGAGACACGGAATCTAGGTTACTGTCGAGTTTGGTATTGTGATACAGGCACCGGTCCCGCTGCAGCTCCACCGCCTGCCGCAGGAGAGTCTGTAACCGCCGCGGGGGGAGCATCACTGACGGTGGCAAATACGCTGGAAGACATTTTCAAAAAGAGAAGTAACAATAAGCATTAAAATAACAAGATGGTATAACCTCTGATTTAAGACATTTGTTCCCCCTTCTGTGGCACCTGGCCCCGCCCTAAAAATATTATGTCCCTTAAGAGCAGTGGCAGGAGAGGCGACATAGCAGGAGCTTTAGGAGTATTTGTTGGCAGCTACGGTGATGTTGCCACAAAACTGAACAGACAGGATGACTTTAATTTGTATGTGAATTTCTAAAAACAAACAAAAACATAAAGTAACCCCCCCAAAACCCCACTACCAAGAAACCCCCCCCGAAAAGCCAGTGACAATGGAGAGAAAATCTGAAGATGGCCGTGTACTAGAGGGAGACTAAGCATCACTGACAGTGTGAGAGAAACCCCCCCCCAACAAAGGACCAGCTGACACGTGCAGACAGGTGCCAGGTCTCATCAGATTGCTTCTAATGCCGAAGATCCTGTGAAAACTCAGGCAATGACTGGTGGTTTGATGCGGATACCCATCTCTTCCATGCCTCACACCTCCCCAACCACACGGTTTTCTGATTCTTAGGATCTCTACCGCCACACCTCAACGTGAAACACATAGAACAACATGATTTAACCTGAGAGGGAAAAAAGCTCTTCTCTGTAAGTGTGGCAAAAATAAAACCTCTACTCTAATCTGGAAGTTATATATAACATATCTGAGGTGGGGGGCAGAGAGGAAAACAGTTTACTTAAACCTGGGCCTTCCTATTGAAATCAACAAATATTTAAAACACTTGTAGTTTACATTTTGGGTTTATGTATTTTTTCTTCCAACCACAACACTTTCCCCCCAAACAAAATCTTAACGGGAGCATTACTGCATAGCACAAATTAAGAGAGAACTGCTCTGGGACCTGCGCCCTCTCCCCTGACTCCCAAGGAGGTGAGCTGCTTCTCAGACTCCATGGCAGAGTTTAGAAACCTTTGCTTTAAAGGGCTTAATGGACTTTCCCTTCTTCCTCATGTAACTGCTCACTGGTCACTGAGAGTGCGTCTGGACGCAAGTCTTCCTGATCAATTCACAGTATCTCTTTCTAATTAAGAGAACGCACAGAAACATCAAAAAATAAGACTCTTACTCTGCAGTTTGTCCAACAGTTTGGATCGGGAAGCTGTTCCTTTGCCTTCCCATTCTGCTTTTGCACGTAGGTCTTCTGCATGGCTACACATCAGATACCTAAAAACAGGACAGAGAAAGCACCAAATATCAAACACTTTTCTTTGGGTAACATTATAATAATTTTTCATAATTGAAAAATATCGATCATACGTTTACTAAGAAATATCTATCAAGTTCTTACTAAGAAATACATATCAAGAAGAAATTTCTACAGTGGACCCAATACATTAATACAACCTGGCACCCGGATATATTTACTAAAATGTAATACAACTGTAATAGCAAAACACGTAATGGTATTGTTATGACGTATTATCATGTTAGTAGAACATATTCCCTCGTCTGTTATCATACGTCATTCTGTACACGGGGCTCTTACTGGGCACCAGGCTCGGTCCCAAGCACTCCACATGGACTACTTTACTGAACGTGTGCCACAATCCTGGGTGAAGCGAACAGTGGGATTCTAACTTCACAAATGAACCACCCAAGACACAGAAAGCTTAAGTAACCAGCTTAGGGTTAAGAGGCAAAAAAAGGGGATATGAACTCAGGCATTTTTAGCTGCAAAACTTGCTCTTAACTACTAAGCTAACTGAATTGCTTCGCAGTAGTAAAACAAAACTCCCCCCAAACCCCAAATAAAACAAAAAACCCTTCAAAGATATTTACACTAAGTTAATTAAACAAAAACAACATACCTTCAAGAGTTTATCATAAACGTCACTCAAGAAATGGTATAATTGGATAATCATCCTTGGGTCATCCTGTGAAAGGTATTGAGATCCCAAAGCAGAAACTTTGGGAACTGTTTTATTACTCACTATATGTGCCGAAGGAGGCATAAACGCTAAAGTCATGGATTCTGGAGAATACATGATGCCCCCTGCTGGAAGTGTGACCCTGACCTTGTTCTGGCTCTTCTCAGAAGAACTGGCTTTAAAAGTAAAAGAAGTGAAGGCATTATTCAGACATGGAGATTAGATCTGGTGAGTAACTCTCCTGCTACTTTGTCTGGTACTCTGTTCTCAGATCTGTTCTTCTCACTTGTAAAAAGGGCATTAAATAGGGAAGTAAGGATTAACTAAGATAGAGTATACAAAGTACTTGGTCCACTATCTGGCATACAGGTAGAGCTTAACGAATGGTAACAGAAGTATCAGAAACCTCTCAGTTGATGTGTCACCTCCTCTTTTTCTCAACTGCATGAAGCAAATTGCATTCAGCGCTGAATAAGTTACTCGCCTCTTATCCAGGAGCAGAGTTGCTCTCTTGCAATTTATTTAGTATTGGGTGTCTTAGCAGATGAGAGCTTAACTTTGTCTTACTAGCATGAGTAACTTGAGTCAAAATACGCTACAAAAGAAGCTTGATGTTGCAAAACTAATGGTTTCTAAAATACCTTTTTGGGGGTAAAATTATTATTAATACTTTTATGGAAAAATTGTTCACTTTTTAAATTCTGCAAAAGACACCTATGATTGCGTTTGCCCCTTTTGCAAATATACATTACACCTTAAGGGTTTCAAAAGAAATATCTGTTTATGGGAAGCTATGTGGCGTAACTGAAAAGACACTGGGCCAATGGGAAAAAAACCCTGGGTCCTTATGCCAACTCCACATCTGGCCACCTTTGGGCCATTTCCTTATGGGGAACAGTCAAGGGATACATTGGGCGAAGTTCATTTTGGAATCAAAACTACATGATTAAGTTACACGTTCTGTTACCACAGCAAGAAAAAATTCATCATGTGAATAGTGTTTAGGTGACACAGAAATCAGACACCTTATCAAAGAGGTAAACAGAACCAAGTAATCTGTCAGCTATGGTAGTAAAAGACCCAGCATGCTGCACCATTCGAAGATGTAGTGGGTGAGGACCAGTGATTCCGCCATCAGTCAAACCAGGCCTGGAATCCTGGTGCTCTGCTTTATCAACCGTATCATGGACTGGTTACTTCACTTCTCTGAGGTTCCGTTTCCCTTTCCTCAAAAATCCTAAAATGAACCCTATACTTCTTTGGGTCCATCGTCCTGTCCATTACTTTGCATCTGAAAACTCGTTATGTGTCAATGTTGTTCTAGAGGCCTGGGCCATGTCATATAAAAAAAAAATAAAATAAAAACAGTGAGGTGACAAGAGAACACCTGGTAGGTCGTTTTAGGAGAGGATGTTTGGGCTGGGACCTGAGCACCTAATAGCCAGCTGTGGAAAGATTAGGGGAAGAACATTTAAGATAAAGGGAAGTGTGAGTGGCTTGGCCAGTTAAGGAACAGAAGAAACATTAATGTCGCTAGAGAGTAAATGAAGGAAGGAAAAGATGGCGGGGAAAAGGTCAGGGACTCCGTAGGCTTGAGCAGAGATTCTGGATTTTAAGGGTGCTAGAAAGCCAATGGGAAGTTTTAAGAAAGGGCGAGAAATGGCTTAATGTATGGTTTTACTTCTGTATTTATCTGGCTGCTATGTGAAATGTGCATCGTTAAGGGAGTAGAGTGAAAGAATGGGACTCGCGAGAATAGAATTTGTGGAGATGGAGAGAAATGGACAAATCTGGGATGTTTTAGAGTTTGGCCAATATAGGTCAGAGTTAAAAGATTTAAGAAATGCAAGGATGAGGTTTGTTTTTTGTTTGGACAAAGGTCTTACTATTTACTGAGATGGGAAAACTAGAGGAGGAGGGGGTGGGGGTGGGGGAGCCTGGATTCGAGAAGCTCGCTGTGAACATACATCTCTGAGACACCTAAATGCAGACTGTCAAGGAGGCAGTCAGATACATACACCCGGGACCTGAGGTGAGAGCCTCCGGCAGACAGACGGTGTGTGAGGGGACTTAGCGGGGTGTGTGGAGAACAGAAGGGGGGGTCCAGATCTGAGGCCTTGGCCCCCTGACATGGAAAAGAATGGACATGAAGATCAAGGGAGAGCATGTGCAGGAAATGCTCAGCAAGGACCCAGGGTGGGACAGGTGCACGTTAGGAAGAACGTCCCACACCGCTCACTGGAAGCTTCGCCGTTCACTGTGTGCACAGAAGCTTATGCCACAGGGTTTTACAGAAGACTATGAAATGGCAATACGTGTTTCTTCTTTCTTTCACCCACTTAAGTATCTAAGATGCAATGCTTCCCAGGAGGACAAAGGTAGCTTGAATGCGTTTAAATGCGTGTATCCAGACAAGTATCATCCAGGGACTTAGCACGATTCCGACTGTCCATCACCCCGGCGTCAGGAGCTGGCATCCTTACCCGCTGAGGACGTGAATGCGCTCCGTGTTGTACTTCAGGGGTGTCAACTCGCAGCGCAGGACTTGAAGCGCCTCCAGGACCTTGCCGTCCTCCAGGTACTCCAGGTACTTCTGCTGCAGCAGCAAAAACTTCATCCTCTGACAGGACAGAAAGCAGCGGTTAGGGGAAAAAAGTTGACGGAAGGTTCAGAAAATGTTTGTACCTAAACAGAACAGTAGAAACCATTCTACTATGCCCTTTGAAAATAACGTCTTACAACGCTTTAAGATGACTCAAACTACTTTGGTTTAATAGAGTCACGGTAGATTAAATGTTGACTTTGCTCAATTCCACATCTTAATAAAACTCTGCTTTGAAAAAATAATCTCAAATTAGGTAAGATCATTAGCGACCAAGGCATCAACACAGGAAAAAATAAACTCTGCCCTTAAAACATTCACCCAGAATTTCATTTCTTGCGTGAAAATTCAGAACTATTCCAGGTATTCCAATTTGTTTTCACAGTCTGACTCTTATAATAGGGCATTAGGGGGTTTTATACCACAAGTTTTCAAAAGATGTCAAGAAAACCGGTTAATGGAGGAATTACTTAAATCCTACAATGTGAGAGAAGGACTAAGCAGACCGCCAGGCAGAACCAGAGCCTTGGGGCAGAGGTCATGAAGCGTCAGGCTTGGCTTATGGAAGTAAGAAGAGCTGTCCAGCAAAAGGCCTAGGGGTCCATGTGCAGAGTGGGCTAGTGTGTGCCTGATGGCCTCACTCTCGCTAGGAGGTCTACGACACAACGCTGATCCGAAAAGTCTGCAAAAGGAGTCAGTACTTGTCTGTGTGTACTGCTAACAGCCTGATCGTTGATGCATTTAATTACAGGCACAGACAATTATGATCAGCTCTTCTCCCCCAAAAAGAACAAACTGTTTCCAGCTCATGGTGAAGCATTTTCACATTGAGTTTTTCTCTGAAATGTGTTTGGCTCTAATACTTTTCAATGTCCCTTTACCCTTATTACACTTTTAACTGGAAAGCGATCATCACGATCTTAGCAGCTTTTTTTTTTTTTTTTTTCTTTTCTAAAGAGAGATACTTATGAGTACCAAGTTGGGAATTTTTTACAATAGAAGACCACTGCCTGGAAGGATTCTTTCATCCTCTCTGCTACCTGCGGCTCTGGAGCAAAGCCGACGGAGGCAGGTACAGAAGTCAGTGGACGGAAAATGTCAGCCATATTTAGAGACCCCAAGGAATACAGTGGTCAAGATTTTAAACCTACTTGAAAGAAAAAACCAAACAATAGCTTTTTCTTCCTCAGTAAAACATTTAAATATGTATATGTTGCTGTCCCAAAATGGTGTGGAGAAATGATCATTTCTTCATAGAATTAAGAGTACCATGAACTTCTCTGCAAGATTTTCTAGTAGGGAGTATTCAGAAGAAAGGGATTACCTACAAGCCTCTAAAAATGGTTTCTAGGGAAAAGTAAACAAAACAAACCCCATCAGGTAAGTGAGACCTACATTTAAACACATCTTTTGTAAGATGCATTGCGTATGTTCAGCGGTAATCTAAACTTAAATCTGTAACTAATGAACAGAAAAAATTTCAAACTATGAGATGAGCTCCTGTAATTAGGAAAACTACAACTACTAAATTTTACACATCAAGTTAGATTGATTAATGAATACTTCAGAAACAGATCAGTTATCAAGATGCCCTGAAAAGTGTGCTGCTGTACGTGGAGCCCAAAGTTAACCTTTATTATGTCAAAGAAAAAAATACTCTGATGTCTGTCAGGTGACAAGTCAAAAGACTAATAAAATCAAAGGATTTTATATTTGAAGTTATTCTGGATATTCTCACCATTTTATCTCCTGAAAACAATTTCCACTCTTTATGGAATGTAGAGTTTATATATTTCCCTTTACTGACACTGTCACCGTTTCATTTCACACAGCGTTTCTGAGAGTTTCTCAAACTTGAGAATCATATTCAGGTGCACAATGTTTTCATTTAAATGCCGTGTGGAACCTGCCAGTATGTGTATTTGATTTCTCCACTCAATTTTCTCAGCAATTGGAAATTTGGAGAAAATTACTTTTTCATAATTTATTTTTGGGATGTCCACTGTGAGGTGCTAGGCACAGCCCCCATTCCAATGTGTGTAGGGACAGTGCCCCAAGTGCTATCTCCCCCTTATTTTCCCACCAAGATCCTGCTGGAACATGCTCCTATCTTTCTAAGGGGCAGGGGCAGGGCGGGAGAGGAGAGCATGGGGAAACTATGAGGGAGGCCCATTCAAACACCTATTTCTGGATATACAGGGCACGCTCTAAAGGCAGTGCACAGACTTTTCCAGGAGTCATTTTATCCCGATTAAGACAAAGAATATCCCCAAATGGATATCAAATCCTGTTATGTGCATGGCAACTCTTCTGCTGGCCAAGCACAGCTAGAGATTTGGTTGAAAGACAAAATGTTTATTCTCCTAAAAATCAGTTCAATTTGTATTTCGCACATATGATAAGGATGGAGATTAAAACTGCATTTTACTTCCCAAAATTTAAAGCATAAAAATGTAAACACAATTTCAAGAAAATAAACACCTTTCACAAATGATGTTAATTATTTAAAGTTTTAAAAAATCAGGTAAAACTAAAGTTTGCTGAGGTGGGGACAGAGCTTTATGAACTTTTTTTTTTTTTTTTAAGATCACAAGCTTCTTAAATGAAAAAAAAAAAAAAGAATGAGGCTGAGAAAAACAAACTGCCCTTTATATCTCCTCCCAGCTCCTAATGAGACCTCTGTGAGAGTACTTCTGTTCTTTGGTAATTTCCCAGCGTCTTTCAGCCCAGGGTGTTTGTCTGTCTCTTACTATCCTGTAGGACCATGAAAGCATGAAAGACAGCTTCACATGGTAGATCCCCTCCCCCATCCTACCTACTACTGGGACCGCTGTACCCTTTCCTCCCACTCAACTGTCCTGACATCCATGTGAAGGAAAAGTACGAGGCTAAGCAGACTATCCAGGGCGGGCTCCCGGCTAACTCAGGAGTGGTTCTGACTAACTCTGCAATAAGGTTATAACCAAGTTGTATCAATTAAACCATGACTCAGAGGAAAGGGGAAATGAATTATATTTAAACCATGGCTTTCGAAGACCTATTTAACTTTAAAAAACAGTAGTTAATTCTGTCCATGAAATTAGCATTTGGACACTTTTCTTAAGCACATTTCTATTATGCCAAAAAATAAACACAAATTTTAGACAGAGGAGTTTCCCATGTTACTTGCCTCTACTACCCTTCCAAACTCCCTCGATGTGGCAAAGCACATTTGAACCCAAACTGAAAAATGTTGATTAAGGAGCTTACTTTCCAGAAGATCCAGAGCAAATTCTGCTATTGCTGGTCTCATCTGACTGGAAACCATTAAGAAATATGGGGGGCAGGTGGGGAGGGCAGAGTAATAAAAATGTTCGGACTTAAAAAGTAAAATATAATTTTAGTCTTGATTAAATCATCAAATGTGTCAGGGCATACAATTAAAATAATTATGTTAAAAAAAAAAAGTCCCAAATAGTTGTCTTCTATGGTATTATTACAGCTACCCTTGGATTGAGTTCTCTTCTGGAGATGGAGTGGGGGAGAGGAATACATCTGAACACAAACTAGAAGGGTGAAAAAAATGCTGAACTGAATCTTAAACCTGGAGCCCCTTTCGTTGTACAAATACCTAAACAGTTTGACAGTATGAGGCTCAGCCAGAGATTTAACCTTCATCTTTTATTAGATACTGGAACGTTCTATAGTCAGAACGGGCTGTAAAAAGAAAGGACTCTTCCTCATTATCTACAACTACCTTCCTTAAGTTTACATGTTGCTTCTAATGAAGGTTTCAGGTGAGACAGTCATAATCTAAATCCAACACAGAAGCCATACATTTCTATAAACAAGTAAGAAAAAATAGGAGTAACCCTATTTAAGTTTTTACTACTAAATTACAAATCTAATTTGAAGTGAAGCTTTAAAAAAGGCAAGCAATCCTCCCAGAACTCATACATTTATTTTTCGTCTTTTAGGGTCACCTTCCATTCTGTCAGAGCTAATAATTTATGAGAAACTGCCCAATTAAAATATACTGAGGTTCCTTTTTTTTTTTTTTTTTTTTTAAATCTCAAACACACTGATAGGGAAAAATTTAGTTGCTGGGAAATGTATAGCCCTTTTAAATATAGGTGTTTATTTTAACTTCTGCGCTTTCATTTTTAATATTTAGCATGGAATTGATCATTCCATGAGTTAATTTATTACCAATCATTTGATTCCATAGTAAGTAAAAATTTTAGTTTTTAAGTATTTACTGAAAGCAAAAAATATATACTAGATCAATTTAAATTAATCCGTATTTGTTCATACTTGTTTGCACCTTCAATTCACCTGAAGTCCATTCTCTAGGATTATATATTGTATAAAATTATATTATGAACTTGAAAACTTTTGTAATTAAGATTCCCCCCTCCAAAAAACACCCAAAAACAAAAACAAGAGGCTCTATTAGGTTTACAAAGACAGCAAGATTAATCTTTGACCCAATTAAAAAAAAAATCAAAAGGTAACAGTAGTCATTTACTAATATTTAACAAACAGCTGGTTTCCCTACTTGACTTCCTATTGGCCTTCTTTCCCTCCCCCACCAGACAGGAAACTGCTTTTGACAACAAATGAATCAGCTAGAAGTTAAAAGGCCAGCAGCCAGCAGCTGATTTTTCACGGTTTCCAATGGCCAGCACTTAGAAAAACTTATCCCCCACCTCTCCCTCACCGACATCTAGGGAAGATTTAAAGTCTATCAGTAGAAAAGATTCATCAAGATTTATGAAAGAAGCTAACAGGTTAGACTATGGAACTGATCTTGTCGGGGAAATAAGGCCTGTAAGCAGAGCCCAGTGGTCCAATCCGTACACAAACTCTCCACCAGAGTGACCCACATTATACACCCTTTGACACTGTCAATGCACACAACTGGAACGTAAGAGTGGAAAATGGTGAGCACACCAAAGGAGTTGCTTTGAATTAACCATAATGCCCAAAGAATAAAAAAAACCAAAACCAAAAACCAGGACAATTAACATATCAGCTACTTAAAGCTATAGGATATACACATCCAAATACATTTCCTCTGTCAGCACGTTCAGTATAAATAATGTAGAAGTGTATTTATCTTTGATTCCACAAATATAAAACTGCTATTAACAGCACCGAAAGCATGAAGATCTTTCAATTAATTTCTAGAAGCTTAATTTATAAAGTAGGGTCAAACGACATATTTACTAAAACATGATTTTTAAAAAGATAACACTCAAAACTTTAAAACATCAACACTTATCCCAGTTTACAAACTTAATCATATGAAATTTAACTATTTTTAGGCCTTATCTTTTACAAGAGGCAGAAGCCTAGAATTATCAATAACCTATTAAAATAAGCATGAATGTGAAACTAAGAACAAAAGTGTATTTACCACAATTATTCCCAACAACGTTTGAGAGATTTCAAGTGCGCCTCTTACCACAATAGCATGAGGAGAATGCACTAAAGGCTTTAGTTCATTCAGGTCATTTTCTGCCTGCAAAAATTGGCATAAAAGAAAAACAGAAATGTCACAAAATGCACATTCCAATATATAATTTTAGCAGCAGTCACACAGCTCTATATGCCCTACTTTACCTTCTCCCAGTCTCCTTCCATGACATGATTTCGGAATTTGGTGGCAGAAGGATGTTCTAAACGACATCCTGACTCTTGCATGAGGAGATCAACAGTCTGGCTGCAGGAGAGATACAGTGTAAAAAAGACCTGGCCAACTTTTAGGATTCACTCTTCTAAATAAACTAATGTCCATAAAAACAGTTGCAAAAGTTTTCAAGCTAACCTCATGATGGAGAAAAAAAAGAAATCAATAGTTTTTTTTTTTACTGTGCTTGGCTCAACAAACTTGCATTTTTAAACGGCCACCGTGATGGAGTTTTATCTAGTCAAGCTAAAAGCCTTCTTGAAACCAGAATCAAAAGAGGTTCTTCCAATTTTTACCATTTAATGCCTCAGAAGTTTAGCGAAGTATAAAATCTCCAAGAACATGTTGTAACCCAGTGGTTAAATAAATAAAAACCAGGATCTCCGTACTAACCACGTTACAACATCTCAAAAGATAGAAACTGTTAGCTCCAGACAAGGAGAGAGAGATGACCTGGGTTAGAGAAGGGCCTTACATCCAGAAGTGATGTTTACACAGAAATTCTACTAGGTCAATCTTTAAAATTAAAATAAATTCAGCATCAAAAATCACTCTCTTTCTCTCTATACTAAAAATAGCAAATTTACTATGGTGTAGGTTCCAAACAGTCACGAGTTATTTCCTCCTGCTGCTGTCAGCTTGCTTCTTGTCTCAGTAACATGTTCTGTTAGCATTTACAAAATCTGTTTTCATACTAATCCTTCTCCTTAGGGAACAAAGTGAAATCTTTCTAAGATCTATTTCTCTTTGAGAGCTGAAAAGATTTACCAAATGCAGTTTGTCTCATCAGATATTTTGATACCTAAGAATCTCTATCAGTTTTCCCTATTTGTGTTTATGTTTTGATGCTTTTTCATTCAGCAGTTTATTTTTCAGCTAAACAGAGCGAGAAGATCTGCCAGAGAATCAAAATACTTAGGTCACCTTTAAAAAGTGCTCCTCTCACTCCCCTCTCCCCCAGAACAAATCTGTAAATCCAAAACTACACCTGGGCTACTAGCCCTGAGAGCTGCTTTTGGCCTAGGCTTCGAAGCTAGGAGACGGACTGCTGCATGTTTCCCCTCTTGGTCTTACTCTGGCTCTGCTTCACCCACCACCAGGACCTCACCTCCCCCCACCTTCCACCCCCTCGATTTTCCTTTGTGTATACCGATCGGTGGGTTCACCCTATTTTAGGTGCACAAGGCCACCTACGTTGTATTTGAAAATAAACGATTCCCCAGATCGGAGGTCCCTTTTTCACAGGCACTTTCTTGGTACTAAAGTGGGATTTCGGACGGGTTAGTGGTAGGCCTCTTGCACATACACAAGGGCCTTTAAATGACATCAACAGAGTATTTCACTCGGTAGCTCCCATCAGATTTATTCCACAACCTCCTTCCGAATTCTCCCAGCCCCTCAGTTCCCATGAACACTTGTAGGCGATTGTCTTTCCTGATTGGTGGTTGGCCTGGGTTGTCTGTCATAGCTGGGGGTGGGGAGGTGTCCCACAAAGATGCCTCTGAGATATACTTGAAAAACAAATCCTCCAAGGTTCATTATTTCCAGCAGCTCCAACGCACCCCTCCCCCACCACGCAGAGACACACTCCCGCATCTGTCTTTATTGACAGGCAATTCAGCTCCGAAGGTGTGCGGGCAGGGGGCAATGTCCGGGCTTCCTGTCCCCCTCCCCGAGCCCGCCACCGCCTGGCTCCGTCTCACGATCCGCCGGGCCCATCCATCTCCCCTCTTCCCCTGCAGGTCAGCTGCTCCCCCTGGTCCTCCCCGGGCCCAGGCCCTACGGGCCCAGCACGAATTCTCTCCCGGGCCGAGCTCCGTCCGGCCCCCCTCCCCCACGCGGCCTCCGGCCCTCAGTCGGTCCACACCAGCCGCCTGGAAAGGACACTTACTTGAGCCCTAAGCCATTCAAGTGCTGTCCTATTAGCCTAATGACATCCTCGTCGGACTGGGAGAGCCGCTTCTTCTTCTTGAGGCTGCTGCCCAGCTCCGGAGTAGCCGAGGAGGCGGCGGCGGCGGCGGCCGAGGCGGCTGCGGTGGCGGCCCCGCCGGGGACCCCGTTATTGACATTCAGGCTGTTGCTATTGTTGCTGGCGGCGGAGGGGGCGGAAGGCAGCAGCCCGTTGGCGTGGGCCAGGTCCCCCGCAGACGACGACGACGAGGGGGACGACTCCCCGTTCTGGGCCGACAGGCAGGCCAGCTCCTGGGTCTGTCCCTGGCCCCCGCCGCCCCCTCCGCCGCCGCCGCCGCCGCCGCCTCCTCCTCCTCCTCCTGCCCCGTTGGCCTGCATGATGCTGCCGCTGACCAGGCTGTGGCCGCTACTTCGGTGGGGGGCGGCGGCGGGGGCAGCGGCCGGGGGCAGTCCCACCACCACCACCACGGAGGAGGAGGAGGAGGAGGAGGACGACGACGACGACGAGGACGAGGACGACGAGGACGGAGGGGAGAGGCCTGCTCTGCCTGCCGAAGCCCCGGGCTCTCCTGCTCCCTCCGCCGCCGAGGCTCGGGGTTTCTTCCGCGGGGGCGGGGAGGCTCCGCCGGCGTCCGAGTCGGAGGAGGAGGAAGCGGAGGCCAGAGTTTCCTCGCCGAGAGAGGCCGTGGTGGGAAGCCGGCGGGGCGAGGCGGGGGCCTGGG
>NC_048225.1:63404562-63513982 GCF_002007445.2 Ailuropoda melanoleuca
GTCGGGGCCGGGGTCTGGGCAGGTCGGGATCCGCGCAGGGCAGGTCGGGGTCGCGGTCTAGCGGGTCGGGGCCGGGGTCTGGGGAGTCGGGGGCGACGGGGCGTCGTGACTCGGAAGTGGAGGCACAGGGCGGGCGGCCCCGGCGGCTCACCCAGCGGTCACCCGGACCGAAACCGGGGTGAACAACCTCCTCGTCTTTGTGTGGTGAAACCCGAATTTCCGAGCGGCGGCCCGCCGTCGCGCCCGGGCCGCCGCCCGGGGCCTGGGGCGGTGGGTGGACAGGAGCCCGCGCCCTCCCAGGGGAGGTGGGCTGCTGCGGGAGAGCGGGATGTGCGCGGACGCCAGGTCCCCAGGAGACGGAGCCCGCGGGCACTTGCCCCGGGGCAGCCCTTCTCCCTTTCAGCCGCCTCCGCCGAACGTGCATCCCGAGCAGGGTTTAAAGATTTTTTTTTTTTTAATTATTTATTTGACAGAGATAGAGACAGCCAGCGAGAGAGGGAACACAAGCAGGGGGAGTGGGAGAGGAAGAAGCAGGCTCACAGCGGAGGAGCCCGATGTGGGGCACGATCCCGTAACGCCGGGATCACGCCCTGAGCCAAAGGCAGACGCCCAACCGCTATGCCACCCAGGCGCCCCCCGAGCAGGGTTTAGACTCTGCTTGAGATCCAGGCTTGACATTTTTAGGTGAAACGTGAGGGTTCCGTGTCACTGTGACGTGCCAATTTGTGTGCATGCAGAAATGCAGCAACAAAGACTGGGCTGAACCCTGACCATCAGTGAAGGGTCTGCATTACCCCAGACTATAGTGGACACGCGTGTGTGGCTGGTGGCGTGTACACCTGTGTACAAACATTTTCTCAGAAATTAAAAAAATCTTGCTCTGAAGTAGTTTCCCTGTGGAAAAAAACCATAGGTTCAACTGATGCACCTTCTATCTCTGAAATTTGCAGTCTTAATAACTCAAGGTAACTTTAGAGAGGCCTTGGGAGATGGTCCCTTTCAAATTCAGAAAAATGATAAAAAATGATGCTTATAGAGAAATTAGTGAAAGAATCCTGAGCTCTATGGGCCCTCAGACGGGAAGAAGGGAGAGGAAGTCCAATCCAGAGACTCAGCTTTGTAGTTCTCATCTCTTAAATATGCTTCCAGGTGGCGGTATAATTGCAAGGTGACTCACGCTGGATGTTTTTATTCTCCTGAGACAGACGGAGTGCCAGGTGAGGATCAGAGGGCACTGTCATCGTGTCCAGCAGAGCCTGAATTACTGGATGCTGGACACCTTCAGAGGTCCCTGTGTGTCTGCGCTTTACAATCTTATTATTAAAAGTGTTATTGCTGATACAAAATTTAATTTTTGCAAAGTTACTTATTGGTTAGGCTCATAACAGTATTGAAGACAAGCTTCTCAAAGTGTATAGCTTTCATAAAGGAAATACTCAGTGGTTGCTGCAGGTGAGACCCACACTTCATTAACAAAAGTAAAAGGACGAAAAGAAACAGAAATGGCTCAGTTGTCTAAACTTAATATGTATATCGCAGCTTTTCTATTTTTTTTATGTGATCCAGACTGCTCTTGTTAGAATTCTGAATTTTATGAGGTCCATGCTGAAATAGCGCTGGAGAACCTGGTGTCTGAGCTCTGGGTGTTTTAAGAGCCGGTTTCAAGTCCATTTGTAGATGTTCTGGAATTGCACTCTGCACAATCAGAGACCATCAGTCACAGTATTATTACCTGCAGGATGAAATCCAGAGTCTGCCTTGCTCTCTGCAAACTGACCTCAGGCTTTCTTTTTGACTTTATCCCTTACCACTCCCTTTATGAGCCCCTCATGACTGTCCCCCACATGTGCTGGATTCATTTCATCTTTTGAGTCTCTACCTTTCTGATTCCAGTTCATCTTTCAAGATTCGGCTCGTTTTGGGGCCTCATCAGGGGAGCCTTGCCTGACTTCAGCCTCCTGGCCCTCGGGGTGAGTATCACTTACGTAGGCCTTCAATTCTGAAGGCTGTTCATAATCTTTGCTAATTTACTAAGACCCCTTCTTCAAGTCAGCAGAGAGGAGCCTTTCTAGACCTCTGTCCCCAAAGGTATAGAAGCATAGGAAATATCCAAGTAAAACACCCATAGGAAAGGTAATTATGATTTTGTGAAAGTTTTGTTTCACTGACAGATACATATCTATGCTTCACAAAGTAAAATTTATTTCTTCTTTAGGACATTCTCAAAAAAGTTTAAGAAACACTTATCTAGGACAGCCCTGACTAACAAAAGGACAAGACATAGATGTTAGATACTGGAATGCAAATTACTAGTACTGTCCAAGGCAGTGTCTAACTGGGAAAACTAAACAGCTACTGGATTTAAAAAAAGCTGAGGTACTATGTGTGTTTATAATAAAACATAAAACCACATTTTCACAAAAGTCTTTTTAAAAAAAATTATTTGAGAGAGAGAGAGAGAGCGCACACAAGTGAGGGGGTGAGGAGGAGGGGCAGATGGAGAGGGAGAAGCAGACTCGCCACTGAGCAGGGAGCCTGACACGGGGCTGGATCCCAGGACCCTGTGGTCATAACTTGAGCCGAAAGCAGACACTTAACTGACTGAGCCATCCTGGTGCTCCAGAAAAGTCTTTCTTTTTAAGATTTTTTAAATGATCTGTACACTCAGCATGGGGCTTGATCTCGCAACCCCACGATCAAGCATCGCAGGCTCTACTGACTGAGCCAGCCAGGTTCCCTTTCACAAAAGTCTTTGTGAAACTAGTAAAGACTCTTGTTCTGTTATAGTGTGAGTTTGGTATCTCAGCCTCGTACTTAGCAACATCAGTATTACTCAATTCATTAAATTTTTGTTAGGAAAAGGTAGTTTTCATGATCTCGGATATTCCTGGGGAGGGCATATGTCTATCTCTACCTTCTGTCCTGGCTCTTCTTTGTTGATGGTTCTGAAATTGGCGAGCTGGCCCTGGACTTGGGGGGGCCAGGGAGAATCCAGGAAGGAGCACAGTGCTCGGAGTCAGAACACTTGGCCCACTGACCTTGGGTGAGTCGTTCAACATCCCTACCCTGCACACATGCCATCCGGTAGGTGCAGAAAGTGACACCCGCCTACCTGCTGAATTGGTGTGGGTGTCAGATGAGAGAACAAATAGATATTGGAAAAATGCTCCATCGAAAGATTTCAAAATAGAGTTTAACTCCTCCGTCATTGCAAAAAGGATTTGAGGCAACTGAGTGCAAAGATGTAAGATGGCTTTGTTGTTGTTAATATTTCTGAGCCATGGATTCTGTGGTCATTTTTTTTAACCCTGACTCGGACACATGACTGTGTTCCTGTGGACCCCGAGGCAGACAGCTCTGAATGTCGTGCTTCCTGTTGGTCTTCGGGAGCGGGGAGCTTCCAGTACCTGCGGAATAAGCTGGCATTCGTACCCACTGTCCCATGCATGTATCTCCGGCGCCGCGTCTGCTCCCCTGTCTGCAAACCTTTCATCCCTGCCACGAGCCGTCAGTACACACCTGCCAGTGGATGGGGTGACAGCAGGTTGATCTAAATGCAAAGACAGAACTCCTTCTTTGCCACAGGAACCCTTCCTCTCAGAAGTGAACAGAGAGCAGTGTTCGCCTTCCTCAGCTGCAAGCAGCCCTTTCTCAAGCTGTTGCTGAGACCCAGTGGCTGTACATCAGTGTCTCAGGAGATTTTCTGAAGGAACTGAAGGGAACCAAGGGGTCTAGATTGTCCTTTTCCAAGCACGCACCTGCGATAGACTGGAGTAGCTTGTGCTTGCGACCCTCCCTTTGGTGGCAGGCCACACTGCGACACCACATAGGACGCTGAGCTTCGTGTGCAAAGATCTTCCCTGAAGTGCTGTGTGTAAAAGCAGAAAAATGTGGCAGGGGCCAGTGCTGATCTGGAAACAGCATCAAGATCCATTATTAAGGGGATGCCTGGGTGGCTCAGTCCGTTAGGCATCTGCCTTCTTCTCAGGTCATGATCTCAGGGTCCTGGGATCAAGCCCCACATCAGGCTCCTTGCTCAGCGGGGAGTCTGCTTCTCCCTCTCCCTCTGTTCACCTCACTCACATGCACCTGCGCTCCCTTTCTCAAATAAATGAATAAAATCTATAAAAGAAAAGATAACATGATTAAGTAAAAAACACACATCACAAAACTGCATGATAAGATTCCTTTTAGTAAATAAATCAATGTACATGCATACGTTATTTTTCTGGTAGGACAGAAAAGCAGAAAGCTTTGGGGGGAAGGACTCCAGTGGTGAGAAGGGGGCTATTTTTTCCCTTTGATACTTCGTTCGGTGTTTGCATTTTCTAACGCTAAGTATTTTTTTCAAGTGTCATTTTAATTTTGCTTTCTTTTTTTGTATTAATGTTACGTTTTTAAAGTGCTCATGTTTTTCAAAGTACACTCAAAAACCATCGAAACCATCGTGAGAATTTAGTCCTAATAAAAACATGCCACATAAAGCAGTGTTGTGCATATTTAATTGACATTAAATACATATATATATATTTAAATCTCCTTTTCATTACCTCTACTCCCTGTGTCCTCAGACTGCTCACTCTGCACACACACACCCTCTTTCTCACTTGGTTAAATTCATCTGGGGAATAAAGGGCAAAAAGACATTCCTATTTATTAACTTTGAAAAGTAGCTAAATAATTAATAGCCCCTTGAGTCTGCATGGTAGACAACAGGCCCTTTGGGCAGCCTTCCTCATTCTCAGTTTCATATATGCTGTTCACTCCTCTGGCATTATGATGATCACAAAGAATAGTCAACGGTGAAACACAATTATGAGCGTTAACAAGAAAGAAGTTCTAATTATGAGAAAATCTGTTTTCAGAATGTATGCACAGGGCATATAGAATTAATGGTCTAATGGCTACACTTTTAAAAAATTAAAAATTTTAATATTTTAGGGGCGCCTGGGTGGCACAGCGGTTGAGCTTCTGCCTTCGGCTCAGGGTGTGATCCCGGCGTTGTGGGATCGAGCCCCACATCAGGCTCCTCTGCTGTGAGCCTGCCTCTTCCTCTCCCACTCCCCCTGCTTGTGCTCCCTTTCTCGCTGGCTGTCTCTATCTCCGTCGAATAAATAAATAAAATCTTTAAAAAAAATTTTAATATTTTAATTCTCTGGACCTCTTCAGTTAATTATTTTTATTTAGAAATCATGCTCCTTTTTAAATAATACTAAATGTATAGGCAAATGTGAAGCATTATAATAGCCTCAATTTTTAAGAAAAAAACTTGCTTGAATGAGCCCATGGGTGCCAGTCATTAACAACAAAAGAGCAAAATGGTAGCTCTTAGCTTTTTTTTGTGGTGCGTAGAGCCACGCTAGGCTAAATCAAGACTAGCAGTTGAGGGGCACTTGGGGGGGCTCAGTCAGTTAGGCATCTGACTCTTGATTTTGGCTCAGGTCATGATCTCAGGGTCGTGAGATCGAGCCCCATGTTGGGCTCTTCACTCAGCGGGGAGCCTGCTTGCCTCTCTCCCTTGGCCCCTCCCCTGCTCATGCTCACTCTCTCTCTCTCAAATAAATAAAATATGTAAAAAAAAAAAAGGAAAGCCTGGCAGTTGAGGGGCTTGCTGGTCCCTTGAGTGTGAGTAGGGTTTGTATCCTCGTACAGAGGAGCGGCCTTTCTGTATGCATTTCTGAAATATAAGGATGTCCACTTTCCTGCAACACCTCTGACCTCTTATCAGAATATTTTTTCCTTATCCCCAAATTATTGACAAATACTGTTCTGTGGGAAATATGGTAATAGCTAGAGCTGGATGTGTTTGAAGGGTTTAGCCACAGAGTTTCAGCAACACTGTTCCGTTCCCTTTGGTTTCTTAGAGCCCACCCTTCCCATTCTTTCTTTCTGGTGGTAGCATGGGTCCGAGGCAGGGCTTCTGTAGTCCTAGAGTAATGCTAAGGGCCAACACCGGGCATTGTTCTAAATGCTGTACACATACTGTACTATTTTAATCTCAACAACCTTGTGTGTACTGTTACCTGCATTTCACAGGTGACATACTGAAGCGTAGGACATTAGAGATCACGTGGCTGGTGTGCAGGGGAGATGTGTGCACAGGCTTCAGCGCTGTGTGCTCGACCCCTCCGCTATTCAGAGAGGCCTGGTGTTAGTCTGAAAAGTGCCCACTGTTGAAGATCCTAGGGGTCAGAAGAAGAAATGGAGCAAGTCCTATAAATTAATTTTTTACCCTTGCCCTTTTAGTGGGTGTGAATCCTTGTTCCCTGCTCGTGAAACCTTTACTGTTTCATTAGCCTGGTTATAGGTAAGTGCACCTGGAGGGAGGGCAGCGAAAGGTTGTCCTTCCTCCAGGACAACCAGGACATCCAGCCACCGCAAGGATCAGAGAACCACCTTGTCTCTCCGAGAAGTCCTTGTTGAAATGCCTTGTTTTGCTAGGTGCAACCTGGAGATATGCTTCTCCACGGAGTGGCTTCACTGGGAAGTGGTGAGTGAATGAGGCAAGCTCCAGACCTGGAGGGCTTCTTGGGAGACACACTGGGTCAGGAGGCCCCAGCCAGGTTATTTCTGCAACTGCTCCTCACTCGTGGCTGTCTCATGAGGGCTTCTAGACTGAAAGCCCATATGAGTACAGGATCCTGGAGTAAGAAAGGGCCAGACTTATTTTATGCAGGAATTCACAGCTAAATACTCCACCAGCAGCTCCAGCTGTCGGTGGGCTAAGGGAGCCAGAGACCTCTCACTGAGATGAGGCTGGACAGCACAGCGTCAGTATCTAGGGACAGACAGATAGGGTTAGCTTGGGCAGGCTGTGGGAGCTTCCGTTAGGGGTCTGCTCTTCCAGGGAGGGCCCGGGCCGTGTAGAGCCCTTTCATTGGCATACCCCCAGAGGGTGTGGATCAATGATTGCTCCTTCATATCTAAGTCCCTAGTAAAATTTCCTATTTATCTGCTGCTCTGAGAGTAGGTACTCTGTTTTCTGTGCTGCTCAGTGTGCAGATGAGGTGTGTGTCCTGTTTCAGATACTCTGCTTGATAAGACGGGAACGGCCAAGACGACTTGTTGAGGTCCTGGTAGCCTTAAGGGTTCAATGTTGATGGTTTCCCTTGACACTACATAATATTTGATTCAGTTGGGGAGGGGTGGAAGAGAGGAGTCACAGCCCCAAAGCATAACACCTTGGCTCTGCTATAGCTTTAAAAAAGGTGTTATTAAACAAGATTTTAAACATACACAAAAGTATGTTTAAGACCCTTGAACTGTGCAAGTCCACTTAAATGCGGATTTTTTTCGATAAATTGATCACAGTCCTGTAAATGCATTTTCTCTTCCTTATGATTTTTTTAATAGCATTTTCTTTTCTCCAGCTTACTTCATTGTAAGAATTCAATGCATAATATATGTAACATACAAAATATGTGTCCATCGACTATTTATGTTCTAGGTAAGGCTTCCGGTGAACTGTAAGTGATTAGCAGTTAAGCTTTGGGGGAGTCAGAGGTTATACATGGTTTCTTGACTGGGGGGGAGTCAGTGCCCCCAACCCCCATGTTGTTCACAGGTCAGCTGTATAGCGATCCCCACGTACCCACTGTCCAGCTACGCCAGCCATCAACTCTATTCTTGTACCATCCTCCCTCTTCAGATTATTTTGAAACAAATCCAAGATATTATTTTATTTATAATGTATGTATTTATACTTCAGTACGTAGCTCTAAATGATAAGAACTCTTATCGAAAACATTGATGCAAAACCATCATCTCACCTGAACAATTATTACTTATCAAATATGCAGTTAATGACCAAAGTCTCACAAATTCTTTTTTTTTAAATTTTTTTATTATGATATGTTAGTCACCATACTCACAAATTCTTTTTTAACATCGGGCTTGTGTGAAGCAAAATCCAATAAGTTCTACACATTAAATTTGGCTGATACATTTCTCAAATCTCTTTTTTTAGGAAACATTGTTATGAAAGTATAATAAACAGAGAAGAGTGCACAAATCCGTATGTGTACAACTCAGTGACTTATTTCCTGTGAGACCACCACCCATGTCATGAAATAGAACATTGCCCAGACCTCAACGGCATCTTACTGTAGTTTTAATTTGCATTTTTCTGATGACTAATCACATTGAGCCCTTTTAAAATATTTTTTAGTGGGGGGGCATTGGGATATTCTTTTTTATGAAGTGCCTTTTCAAGTCTTTTGCTTCTCCCTCCTTTTAAAATTGTGTTTCCTTTTTCTTATTGATTTGTGGAATTCTTTATGTATCCTGAATATGAGTGCTTTGTTGGATACATGTGCTGCAGATTTCTTCTCCCACTGTGTGGTTTGCTTTTGCTCTCTTAATGGTGTCTTGATGAGCAGAAGTTCTTAATGAAATCTAATTCATCAATTGTTCCCTTTATGGTTTGTGCTTTTCGTGTCCTACTTTAGAAGTCATTCCCTGTCCTCAAGGGCATGAAGATGCTCTCCTAAGATATCCTCTGGAAGTTTCAATGTCTTGCCTTTCCAGGGTATGTCTACAGTCCTCCTAGAATTTAGGGTTTTTTAAAGCTTATTTATTTAAGTAATCTCAAGACCCAATGGGAGGCTTGAACTCACAACCCCGAGACCAAGAGTCACATGCCCTTCCGACTGAGCCAGCCAGGCACCCCTAAAATTTAGTTTTGGGACTGGTATGAGGTAGGGGTCAAGGCTCATTTGTTTTTCCATGTTTATATCCAGATTGCCCAGCACCATTTTGAAAAGACCATTCCTTCCTCTCTCCTGTGCAGTGTGGTGTCATTATCAAAAATTAGAGGTCTGTACATGTGTGGGTCTGTTTCTAAACCCTCTTTGTTTTATTGGTCCATTCATGTATCTTTATGCTTTTGCTGACAAATGTTTCTGCTAATACCACACTGACTTAATTGCTGTAATTTTATAAGTTTTGCCATCTGGTAGTGTAAATCTTTCAACTGTGTTTTTCTTCCTCAAGATCGCTTTGGCTCTTCTGGCCCTTTGCATTTTATAGAAAAAATGGAGTCATCTTGTCAGTTTCCATAAAAATTTGCTGAGTTTTTGACTGGAATTGAATAAAATCTGTTGATCAACTTGGGGAAAACAAATATCTTTATATTGTATCTTTGTGCCTAGGAATGGCATGCTTTCCCATTAATACAGGTCTTCCTAAGTTTTTCTTCACAACGTTTCTGGATTCTCTGTATTCTCTGGAGAAGTCTTGCACGTCTTTTATCAGATTTATTCCTATGTGTTGGATTTTTTTTTAATGCTAATGGAAGTGCTATCATGTTTAAAATTTTGTTTTCCTCTCCTTGTTCTAATGTTAAGATTATTGACAGGTAGTTCATCATCAAAGATAAATTCAAAGTCCTATATCAGAACTATTTTTTAGTCTTGAACCTAGCATGTTTTGACAGCTTATTCTTGCTTTCCACTTACAAATAATTTAACAATACAACTGGTCTTTCATTCTTTAGAAGGATCAGACTCAAACTCTCCCTTTGGAAGAATTGGGAAGAGGGTGGCTCCAGAAATCTATTTAGGTGAGGAACGAAGGATTCTCCTGGGAAGAATCCATCTTAAGGGAATGGGAGCCAGGCTGGACCTACTTGACCCTGTAACAAAGCCCTTCCCCGAGGGAGGGAGACCGTGTGGTGTCTGTCACTCATTTGTCTTCCAGCCTGGGTGTCCACAACTCATATCTTAGTCCTGGGAGGACACTGTGGAGAAGGGAGGGCTGCAGGTAAAAAATGGAAAGAACTCTTTTATTTTTATTAATTTTTTTCAAAATTTTATTTAAATTCCAGTTAGTTAACATATAGTGTAATATTGGTTTCAGGAGTAGAATTAATTCAGTGATTCATCACTTATATATGATGACACCCAGTGCTCATCACAACAGGTGTCCTCCGTAATTTCCATCCCATCTGGCCCATCCCCCACCCACCGCCCTCTATCACCCCTCAGTTTGTTCTCTTTCTCTTATGGTTTGTTTCCACCCCCCCCTTTTCCCCCCCTCCCATATGTTCTTCTGTTTTGTTAGTAAATAACTCCTTTAGTGATAATTTCAGAAAACACTGGGTGTAATCTCTTGGGTAGCGTGTTACAACAGGAGGGTATTGTCCCTTACCTCACAGCAGAGCTCTTGTCGTTTTGGGTCTTTGAGGTGGGACTTAGCCTCGGCTTCCCCAGTGCCAGCAGTGGTGGTAGGAACAACGGGTTCCACTTGTTGGCCACTTGCCATGTGCTAGGTACTGTTCTGACTACTTTATAAATATTAACTCCTTGTATTGTCCCATTATTTTACCAGGGTGGAAACTGAGGCAGAGAGAGGCTGGATAACTTGCCCCAGGTCTCAGAGCTCACGGATGGCCAAGCCAGGATTCAAAGCCAAGCTGGCAGGTCCCAGAGCCCGTGCTGTTGACAGGATGTGGCCGCTCTGGTGGCAGCAGGAGATAGGGGCTGGAGTAGGCGCGCAGGGGTGGAGTGAAGAGCCTGCACCGTGCCTGGCGGAGAGCCCCTGTGAGATTTCCCGGAGGACCGTGAGAAATAGCTTGGGGTGGGGCGGGGGCTGCTTTCAAGGGGGCTAAATTAAGCAGTTTAAGGTCAAGAGAAGTAAAGCAGGTGAGGTCATCATAATTTGACCATTCAATCAGATTTACAGACTTAGGAAACCTTACATTGATTTGTTTTTTCATTTTATCACCTGAAAATTTCCTTGGAGTAAGTGGAATCATGACTTGTGGTCTGTTCTTTCTCTGAGGTGACAGGCACATCTATATTTAGACCAATAGTCATGTGTCTGTGGTGATGGATGAGCGTGTGGCTCCAAACACGGCTGTGCGTGCAAGTCATAGCACGTGTGTCTTTAGGAACAGAGAAATCACCAGCCTGGTAGGTCCGATGCACACGTATCAGAGGGACTTTGCTCCAGACTTACTGATGAAGCAGGTGCACTGTGGTGGCGCCCGGACCGAAGCTTCCCAGCTGGGCCAGGGTCACAGGCATACGGGCCGCGTCTGTGCAGAAGGCCCTTAGGGCTTCACAGGCCCCACGCACAAGACCATTGATTCTTTTTTTTTTTTTTTTTTTTTTAGATTTTATTTATTTATTTGACAGAGATAGAGACAGCCAGCGAGAGAGGGAACACAAGCAGGGGGAGTGGGAGAGGAAGAAGCAGGCTCACAGCAGAGGAGCCTGATGTGGGGCTCGACCATAACGCCGGGATCACGCCCTGAGCCGAAGGCAGACGCTTAACCGCTGTGCCACCCAGGCGCCCCAAGACCATTGATTCTGATGGGATTGCTTTAACCTCGTCCTTTCTCTCCCCTCCCACATCTCGTGTGTCATGAAGCTCTGTTGATTCTACCCTTTTAACAGCTTTCCATCTGTCTCCTCTTTTCCTTCTCTGTTGCTGCTGGGAGTTGCGATCCCGGATGTGTTTTCACCTGGATTGGACGATAACCTCCTGCATGTTTTGCTCTGTCTTAGTTGCCTTTGCTGCCACCAGAATTATTTTTGTTAACAGAAAGCCATCATGTCACATCCCTCCTTAAAAATACGTGGATGGCTCCCACTGCTCAGAGGGCTGAAATCCAACGTGCAGAGATAGATTTAGGCAGCTCCTTATGAACTGGCCTTTGCCTCTCTTTCCAGGCCCTGTCTCCCTCCTGCCTGCGCCGGGGGCTCCTGGAGCCCGTGGTCTGCTTCCAGATGTGGTGCCTCGTTGTGCTGTCTTCCCATGGGGTGCCTTCCCCAGCACCCCTCTTCTCTTCTTTGTCCATCTGGCCAGCCCTTCACTTTCCTTAGAGATTGTTCTTACACTCGTCTTGACAGCTCAATGCAGTTCCAGAAGCATGGGATAAATGTCTGCCTTCCCTGCTAGACTCGAGTCTGTGTGGGTTTATTCCTCACCGCATGTCCAGCGCACCACAGGCACCTCGTAGCCGTCTGTCTACTCAAGGCCTTCTTCCCTTCATCCAGCCATCTATTTGTTCCTTCGACTAACACTCCCCAAGCACTTGCTGTATGCAAGGCACCGTTCTAGCTGCTGGAAATGCAAAATGCTCATTTCCACCGAGCTCATACGACTAATACTCCCCGAACACTTGTATGCAAGGCACTGTTCTAGCTGCTGGAAATACTCCATGACAAGACACAAAATGCTGATTTCCATGGAGCTCATATCCTAGTGAGAGAAGGCAGGCAAGGGAGACAGAAGCAAACAGAAATAAATCAGGTGGTGTGAAGCGCAAGGCAGAGGAGCAGAGCAGGGTCACGAGACACACCGTGTATGGGTAAATACTCGGAGGGCCAGAGAGGGCCTGTTTGAGGGGCGCCCTGGAGGCTGAGAGTTCAGCCAACCACCCCTGCGAAGATCAGGGTAAAGAGCATTGCAGGCAGAGGGAACAGATAATACAAAGGCCTCAGGCTAACAACAAGTGACTTAGAGCAAGCACTGGTGACCTGACGCCAGGGCGGTCACAGGGCGCGGCGGAGAAAATGCCTCTAAGAGACAAGTAGAGAGAAAGGTCATGGCCGTTTTTGGAGTCAAAGGTAATTCCTTCTCTGAAACATACTGGGTACTTGCTGGCAGCTGCCAGTGGCAGAATGAAGGGCCCGGTTGTTCACAGCTGATGCACAGAGGCGCTTACGAAGGTCGGTGCCGAATCCCCCCCGCCCCACGTCACCTGGGGCCCGCCTGCCTGTGGGTCTGTCTGTAACCTCAGGATGACCCGTGTGTAGGAGCTGCGAGATTTTAATTTCTCTTCTTCTTGGGGCCTTTGTTTTGCCCAAGGCGCACACACTTCATATAACCACAAGAATGTGAATACTCTTACTTGGACTGAAATTCGCCTCTTTTTAACCTTTGGGAAGGCCCTTAGTTTACCCCTCTCATCGTTGCCCAGCTTACTCTTTTCTTACTCCCTTCCCGTGCGCCCTGAAGAAAAGGTGCCTCGTGCGAGACCCTGTGTGCTTTGGCGCCGGATGAGCCGTCCGCTCAGGCACACGCAGGGCCAGGCCGAGGGCTCAGTAACCAGGGCTGCTCGGAGTACGGCTGGGTCGTGCAGACGGCCCTGGGGTGGCAAGTACATGTGCCATCGCAGGAAGGCTGAGCGTGACCTAAGGACGTGGGAGTCGGAGCTCCCGACAGCCCATTGGTCAGCTTTGCTTGCTGACTCCAAAAGTCCCCTGGAAACCCTGAGCTTAGGTGCAGGACACCCACGCTAGCTGCCTCATAGAGAGGTGCTCCCCAGCAAAGCCATGGGAGGACAGCCACACTTTCTATTCCCCAGTGGGCAGGTGGCTCTCAGAGAGGAGGTGGAACCCAAGGTAAGGGCTCACGTTCCCGTGGCTCTATTAACCCAGGGGCTTGGCCCCACCGGGGCCATGTCTAGACAGTGTAATAGACCCTGCGGTGGTCCAGTGATCTATTTTTGTGTTTGTTTTCTCTTTTAATTATGTTTCCGGTTATTCTTGTGGGAATGGACCAGTTCGAAAACTTACATAACTATACAGTATAATAATTTAGTATCAAAAGGAATTTGGTCCTCTAAACTTTTCGGACAAAGTGACAGAGACTGGCGACGGCCAGGTGTCTTGCCCAGGTGTCAGGGCGAGGTCTAACAGCCTTGCGTTCCTGGCTTCCAGGCCAGTTCTTCTGTTCCCAGTGACTGCTCTTAGTCGTCGAAGGAGAGGTAGCAAACTGGTGTCCTGAGATTGTTCCTTTTTTTTTTTTTTTTTTAAAGCTAATAGTTCATGTTTAAACACTGAGAGATTACACCTGAGAATCTGGATTTCTGGTTTCTTTGGAAAGCACTGAGCCCATGCTTCTGTAAGACTAACCGTTGGCATTAACGGTGGCTTCTGCCTTCATGTAGGTGACGTGTGCTCTAGTTCAGCACAGTCTCCACTGCTCCCTATGTCCCCCCCCAATATCGAGGCTGATGGCCAACGGCCATTTCGGGTCAAACTTGTGCTGTCGTATTTCTGACAGTAGAATTAAGAAGAAAGTGAACTGTCTCTCATATCTATGTCTCTGTTAAATGTAGGCTGTGTTTCAAGATGAATGGGTATTTTAAAAAGTAAATTGTTTTGGGGCCAGAAGAATACAGTTCAAGGTGATTTATGAAACAGACCTGTTTGGCACCTGTAGGCATTGGAAGTTGCAACTCTCAATACCATCATCATCGGAAGAGATTTGGGTACGTCTTTTCATTGGGGGGTTGTGGTATACCTTTGACAGGTTTTGAAAGGAGACTTTCATAGAGAAAGTGGAACACAGAGAGGATGGGACCCTCCTCTCCCTGCACCTAAAAGGAAGCTACTAAAAGGAAGATCAGTTTGTTTAGATTCTGAGTCCAGGTGTCCAAAAGATAGTGCTTTGGGAACTCTTCGCACCGCCTTGGGGGAGGAGTACCTCTATCGGTCCCATGGGCTGTCATGCAGCAGAGCTACTGGGGAAGTCGGAGCTCAGGGCTTCTCTGCCATTTGCTGACAGGACGCTGACTTGCCTCAAGGACATACACTTCTTATTTGGAGACATAAATTGCAAATAAGCAACACCCCAAACGTACCACACTCGTGGTTCCCTGGACAGAAGGTGGCGGGTTTTACCTGCCCAGTTGTAGAGACGGTGCTGCCGCCAGGCTCATCCCTGCCCGTGAACTTCTTTCTGGTCTCTGCTTCCAGCTGTCCTTCAACTCCACCAACTAATATTTCTTTTGTGAAGCCAGGAGGCTCCATAAAGGTTAAAAATAATTCAGCGATATTGTGCTGCACATAACTGAAATGTCATGAGCCATCTAGAGAGCAGGAGAACCAGTTCTCTCTTGCTTCTGTTGGTTTCGTCTGTTTACTCCCCTGTTGCCTGTCCCTGATGCTTGGGCTGGGAGACCAGCTGAGGAATGCTTCCTCCGGGGTTTCGCCGGGCACGGCTATTTGTCATGGCCTCAGAAGCTGCTTGGCTGGAGGTAAGGAAGGCCGCCCTTTTGGGAGGCATAATTATGGTCAGTGACCTCCAAGCTTGTAGCTTGGCCTTACTCTGCACCCAAACTCTGCACCCAAACTCAGGTGTGATTCAGGAAGTCATCTGTTTTTGTGTGTCCACGTGGATGATTGCCTTACCTGCTTTATGGAGGGGAAACAACCTTGGGTACTGCTGAGGAGACAGGGCTCTGAGTCAGGGCTTTCGCCTGGCTGAGTGCAAGGCTTAGAGGTGGAGTCTCTGTACGGAAAGGATTAAATCGAGGGAGGAGTCATGATCATTAGGGGACCAGACACCTGCGAAAACCAGGCACAACCGCCCACCTCCTCTCTGACTCACCCCCCAAAGCATGATTGAACTGGAGGGGGTGTGTGGCAAGCAGGAATTTGATTCAGCGAGGCAGGCGGAGGCCTGAACCCTGTCCCTTCCCATCCCCAAGACCCCATTGGTTGTGTTTTTTTTCCAGAGACTTGGAAGCTTGGGGATCTCAAGATAGACCTTGACCAGTGGAGTCTGTCTCGGCCTAGTGTAGCCTTGTCACGTGAGCGGCCTGAGGAAGTAGAACTGGTGAGGAACAGCTAGGCTCTTCAGGGGCTTGGGAGGCTCTTTGACTTACTAGGAATCCCGTGGGTCCAGGATTATCCAGGAGTCACCACATTACACAGTGCCTGGAGGGGAGGCCCCATCATTACCTGGCTTCCTTGAAGTAGACAAACCCCGAGCAGATTAGGGTTGTGCTTGAAAGCCCCTTCTCTTGACTCCATCTGCCCCTCCTCAGAGAGAGTATTCACTTTGAAATGATCAGGGGAGTAGTCTGGCTAGCATTATGAGAGATTCTTCTAGTTCCATACCTCTCGTATCATATATAATAGGGTAATGGAAGAAAACCCATCAATGGCCAGACCAGTATGGACCACATCAAAGCTGTGGTCATTATACCAGTCGTGGTAAATGAATGTGGATCCCAGTATAGACAGCATTTTATCCTTGTTTATTCTTAAAGGAAGCATTTGGCTTGTATACTATGCTTGAAACATCAAGCATCAAAATGCATGGTCATATTTGACTAAGAATGCCACCTGTGTTTTAATGATAATTGGCATTTTTATTATGTGTATGGCAGCACAGGTATATTATTTTAAATGTTAGAGATGACATGTAAGGTGTATAGTGAGTTAATGACTGTTGCTTCACGGGGCCTGTGTAGGCTGTACCAGTTCAGCAGATGAGGTCATTCAAATCACATAGGTCGCCTTCACCCGCCTGTCAGAACACATGGAAATCACAACTATTGGGGGATGCTGAATGCTTGTCTTACCCCTTCCCTCCCCGTACCCCGCCTCCCGCCCCCTCCCACGGGCTTGGCATCATTCCGCGTAGTAAAGTTCCACTGGTGAAAAGCCGCAGTGTGCAGTGGGTCTTAACCCTGTCTGACCCCTTCCCTGGACCCACGGCCAGAAGTGGGGTGTGGTTCGGGGAGCAGCCCAGACGTGTGGCAGCTTGGACATGTGGTGAGGATCCCTTTCCTTTTAACACTCTGCAGCTGTGGCCTCTCAGGGAACGGTCTGCCATCCCGAGCCATGGTCGCTGTGCTCTGCCTCCCTCCCCCCACTGCCCTGGCCCCTGACGGTGTTGTATCTGCCTCAACATCCCCTTTGTGCTGGCATGGCTCTGGTGATCTGGAATTACAGGGTGAGGCTGGTGGGGGATGCTGAGCGGAGCCCTTCATGGCATGTCTATTCGTCTGTCCGCTGAGCCGGTGTGTGGGGCCTGGTGCCCCTGCAGGAGGAGCCCCAGACCTGCAGGAGCATGGCGAGGGCTTCTTAGGTCAGCAGCTCCGGACAAGAGCCAGGCAGGCCCAGGAGAGGCTCAGCTGGAAGTGCCTGAGAGGCTGTGACCTCGAGGTTAGGTTGGGGCAGGGTGGCGGGGGAGCTCTGGATGGCCACATGGAGCCGTCCTCTGTGTGTGCCCCTCCATGCTCACCCCTCCTTGGGTCTCCAGCTGGGGAGCGGAGATGGCCGTAGCTTCCAGAAGTGCTGCCCAGCTGTGGGAGGCCCTCCTCATGCTTCCCTAGAGAATCCAACAGTGTTTCAACAGCTTCTCCAAGGATCAAAGTCTCCCCTAACTGAATGGGAATCTGTGGTCTGAGAATTTAATTGGTTTTTGCAGGTCCCCTTACTCCCCCCGCCCCAACCCCAGTAGTAGACGAAATATCGGGCCAAAGGGCCAAACAATGGCAGGTGGGGGTCTCCCCATCTCATTTCCAGCCGGACTTGGCCCTTCCTGATGCTTCCCTGAGGGAGTGTGGTAATACTGTTGGTGGCTCTGACACCTGCTGGCCATCCCGGAAACTGCGCCGCTGGAGGCATCCCCTCTGCTTGGATCGTTTTTAGTGGCTATACCTTCCCTACTTCTAATTTTAATGTAAGATGTACTTTACATGTTAGCTATTGTGAATCAAATTATTTATAAGTAACGTGCTTTTGCAAACACATGTGGACAGAAAATTTATGCAAAGATGTACCGGAACTGTATAGGGAGTGCAGCCGGGTCTGGGGAGGAGGGGGACTTTTACTGTATACCTTTTGGTTCTCTCTGAAATCTATGTTAAACAGGAAGGGGTGTGTTACTTTAGTACTTGTAGCTGAGGTACCGCCCTGGGGCTCCTGCCCCTCCCCGTTCCTTGTTCGGGCACCTTTAGTGCCTTCATGCGTGTGGAGGGAGCTTGGTGTGGCTGGACTCACCCTGACCTTGCTCACGGTGGTGGCCCCACTGCTGAATGGAAACTGGTTTTGGAGTGTGTGGCAGCTCCTATGGGGGCCCTCCTGCAACGCCTGCCCCCTTCCTCAGGGGCGAACTCAGGGCAGGGGCTCCAGGTGGAGAGCCGAGCCCTCGCTCAGGTCCCTGGGGCCTCGCAGGCATGCGTGGCCAATGCCCCCCAGGTTCCGACTCAGGGAACAGGGCTGCAAGCGGGGTGTGGCCTGCGGCCGGCTGGCAGGAGAGCCAGGTCTGATGAAAATATCCACCTTCTTCTCTGAGCCTCTTACTGTCTGCTACCAACATGGCCTTCCCCCATCGAACAGACTTCTGCTGCTTTCCCACTAGGCCCCGAATGATGGGACCTGCTTTGATGATTTGTTGAGGGCAGCCACTTTTCGAGCACGTGCTTGGGGACAGCAGACACTCCTAACCTGCCTGGACCCCTGCACCCAGCTCCCCACTGGCAGCCCAGAAACCCTGGGTGCTGAGTAGCCTTATGGAGCATGCAGGGTGCTCAGGGGCAGAGCCTCAGTGGTCACCCAGTGCCGGGCTGGATCCACGTGGAAGGGAGCTCCTTTCTGTACTTGGGGTGCCCTCCCTGAAGGTGGGACCAGAGCACTGTGGCGGACTCCTTGGCAGCCATTCTTCAGGGGAAGAAAATTGTAGAAACACATTCGATTGTTGGTTTTTAGACCCAGAGGACGTCTTTTAGCTCCTGTGATCGGCTTTTTTAGGGTACACCCTCGAGGGTACAAGATAGCATGAGTGCTATCCCAGGACTGGTTCCAGTGTCCACCGTCTTTTTGACTCCAAACAGCCAGGCCCCTGATCTGCTGCTGATTGCCCTCTCCCTTCTCTGGGCAGCACCCCTGTTGCCTTCCGGGACAATCAGAGCTCCTCCATTTGCCTTTCCCCCTTCCCGCTCCTGCTGGCCGGATCACAGACATCACGCTGCCCGGAGGATGGAGGTCACATGCCCAGGGAGACAGGAGAAGGCTGAGGCCCTGATGACCTCGCAGAGCTGCTATTGACGACGCACCTCTAGTCTTCAGTAAAGTAGAAGAATGAGCCCACGTATGCCAGTGATCGGGCTTCTTAATTGGAACAGATGCAGGGACCCTCAGTGATGCCCGGCTGTTTTCCTGTTCTCATCTGCAAGCTACCGCATGGGGGCAAATAGCTCTAATAAAGAAGAAAATCCCACAACATGAATCTCTGCTAGGACCCTGTGTACACAATAAAATAGATCTGTTTGCGCTATTGTTCTTAGAACTATTGAATTTTCAGTGTTCTCACCATGGGGTGGGGTGGAGCTGGATTTCATAAGCACACTGCAGTGTCTCTTAGTTTCTCTTTAAAGATGGGGAGTGAGCAGGGAGGAGGGGGGTGAGGATGCAAAGGGGAGAGGCGGGCTGCACTGATGACCTAAGGCGCACATTTGGGGCTTGCTGAAGGCCCTGGTCCTAAGCTCCTGAAAAACTCACTTGCGTTCCCCTGCACAGGAGACGCTGGGACTTGTTTCAGGCCTAGGACCCAGGTCTTTCTTGATCCTGGACTCACCTTCTGTAAAAATAGCTTTATTAATGGGGCACCTGGGGGTGCAGTCAGTTGAGAGACCAACTCTTGTTTTCGGCTCAGGTCGTGATCTCAGGGTGAGATGGAGCCCTGCATCAGGCTCCGCCCTGCTTTCTGGCACTGCTTTCTGTCGCTATGGACTAGTTTGCATTCTTAAAGTTTTATGCAAATGCAGTCGCATAGCACGGACTCTCTTTTTCTGTCTGTCTTGTATCAGCATAATTTTTTTTTAAGATTCATCTATCTCATTGTATGTATCAGTTCATTCCTTTTTATTGTGGAATAATATTCCATTGATATTGTTGTGGGTGTACCACAATATCTAGGTGCCTGTTCATGCCTGTTTGGATAATTTCTGGCATTGGCTCTTAGAGCTGACGAGAGCACTTGTGTGCGGGACTCGGTGTTACTCTTGGGTATATATCGAGCAGTAGAATGTCTGGGTCATACGGTAGGAGTATGCTTAACTTTTTATTCCTAATCAGATATTCATATTATACTTACACCCTCACCCTTGATTCATTGTATATTTTAAACAAAAGATGTTTGATACGGATTTATCTCTGAGTCATTATACATCGTGAAAAGAAGATGTTTTCATAGCCAGTATGACTTTTACTCCCTTTTATTCCATGGCAAGATAATCGTGCCAATATTCTTTTTTTTTTTAAAGATTATATTTATTTATTTGACAGAGAGAGAGAGCACACATAAGCAGAGTGGAGGCAGAGGGAGAGGGAGAAGCAGACTCCCCACTGAGCAGGGAGCCTGATGCAGAACTCGATCCCAGGACCCTGGGATCATGACCTGAGCTGAAGACAGACGCTTTACCGACTGAGCCAACCAGGCACCCCTCATGCCAATATTCTATAGAAAAATATCCATACAGAAGGTACTTCCTGCTTTCTTTGTGTTACCTCCAACTTGAGATCACAAGTAAAAGAAATTTAATGAATTTATGTATGTGTGTGTTTTTGAATATATACTTTTTCCTTATATATATGTGTCTTCCAAAATGATCACATGCATCATATCTTCTCTCAGTTGGACCTGAGTCCAACTCAGTTTTTAATTTTTAAAACATTTATCAAGACTTTAATGAACATGCCATAAAATTCGCCCACTTAAAGTGTACAATTCCGTGGTTTTTAGTATATTCACAGAGTCATCAGCCACCGCCGTTTTCTTCAGGTTAGAACTTTCAACCCAAAAGACACTGTGTACCTGTGAATAGTCATTCCCCATTTCCTACCCCAGTCTCTCCTGGTAGCTCTTCCCCACTAATAACCCACTTTTCTGTTTCTCTGTATTTACCTGTTCTGGATATTTCATGGACATGGCATCATATGGTATGTGGTCCTTTGTGACTGGCCTCTGTCACTCAGCATGGGGTTTTCAAGGTTCATTCATACTGTGGCGTGGGTCAGTGCTTTGTTCCTTTTTTTTTTTTTTTTAATAGTCTTTCGTTTTTAGAGCAGTTTTAGGTTTACAGCAAACTTGAGTGTAAAGTACAGAGAGTTCCCCTACACCCCTTACCCCACACAGGCACAGCGCCCCCACCATCACCATCCTGCACCAGATGGCCCATCTGTTATGACACATCTGTTACAATGTGTGAGCCTGCGTTGACGCATCATGTCACCCAACTGTAGCGTACATTAGGGTTCGCTTCTGGTGTACAGTCTATGTTTTTTCCTTAATTTTTTTTTTTTTACTTGTGTTTAGTTGACATGCAGTGTTCATTCTGTGGGTTTTGACAAATGTATAATGACATGTGTCCACCATTGTAGTATCATTCAGAATAGTCTCATGGTCCCTGTGCTTTGCTTAACTTTGCGAAAAGCTGCCCAACTGTGTTACAAAGTGGTTGCACCATTTTATGTTTCCGACAATAGTGCGGGAGTTCCAGTTCCTGCATATCCTTCCCAACACTTGGGATGGTCAGTCTTTTCAATTTTAGCCATTTGGATAGGTGTGTAGTGGGATCTCGCTGTGGCTTTGGTTTGCATTTCCCTGATGCATCTTTTTGTTTGCTTCTTTGTATCTTCTTTGTTGTAGTGTCTGTTCAAATCCTTTGCCCATTTAAAAAGTTGTGTTGTTTTCTTGCTATTAATTTTTCAGAGTTCTTTATATAGTGTGCATACAAATCCTTTATCAGATTTCAAGTGTTTTCTGTCAGCTTACAAGTGGTCTTCACTCTCTTAGGAGCTAAATTTTGAAATTCGACTAAGTCTACTTTATCAATTTTTCTCTTTAGGGATTCCTTTTTTTTTTTTTTTTTAAGATTCTGTTTATTTATTTGACACAGAGAGAGAGAGAGAGAGCACAAGTAGGCAGAGCGGCAGAGGGAGAGGGAGAAGCAGGCTCCCTGCTGAGCAGAGAGCCCCAGCTTGGGGCTTGATCACAGGACCCCGGGACCATGACCTGAGCCGAAGGCAGACACTTAACCGACTGAGCCACCTAGACACCCCATATATGTCCATATATGTATGGATATATTTTTGGGTTCTCTATTCTGTCCCATTCATCTATTTGCTTGTTTATACCAAACCACAGGTTTTGATTCCTGTAGCCTTTAAATAAATCTTGAAGTCAGGTAGCATGGGTCCTCCAACTTTTTTTTTTTTTATAGTTGTTTTGATTATGGTAAGCTCTGCATTTTCATATAAATTTTAAAATTAGCTTGCCAGTTTATGCAGAAAATCCCACTGGGATCTTCACTGGGATTGCATTGAATCTCTAGAACAATTTTGGAAGAATTGATGGCTTAGAAATAATGAGTTTTCTGACTTAAGAAAAATGTATATTTCTCCCCTTTTTATTTTTTTATTTTTATTTTTTTTAAAGATTTTGTTTATTTATGTGACAGAGGGACAGCCAGCGAGAGAGGGAACACAGCAGGGGAGTGGGAGAGGAAGAAGCAGGCTCCCAGCGGAGGAGCCTGATGTGGGACTTGATCCCGGAACACCAGGATCACGCCCTGAGCCGAAGGCAGTCGCTTAATGACTGCGCTACCCAGGCGCCCCTCTCCCCTTTTAAAAAAGCTCTTCTCTAATTTCCTTCAGCAATGTTTTGTAGTTTTCAGTGTACCTGTTTGCATACCTTTTGTCATATTTATCCCTAATTTCCTTTTTTTCTGTTGTGCATAGTATTATTTTTTAAAAATTTCAGTTTCTGATTTTGTGTTGCTAGTATACAGATATAAAATTGACTTATATCGATCTTGTGTTTTGCAAACTTACTAAACTAAGTAGTTCTAGTAGCTTTTTAGTACATTACATCACATTCTCTGCTTAGATAATCATATTGTTTGTGACTAAAGGCGATTTTATATTTTCCTCTCCAATCTTGATGCCTTTTCTTTCTTTTTCTCACTTGATTGCACTGGTTAGAGTCTTTAGTGCACTGTTGAACAGAAGTAATGAGAATGGGAATCCTCTTGTTGTTCCTGATCTTGGGGGAAAGTGTTCAGTCCTTCACCATTAAGTAAGTGTTGGCTGTAGGCTTTTCATAGATGCCATTTATCAGGTCGAGGAAGTTTCCCTGTATTCCTAGTTTGTTGAGTCATTTTACCATGAAATGTGTAGGATTTTATCAAATGCTTTTTCTGCATGTGAGATGATCACATGGTGTTTCTTATTAACTTGTAACAGAATGACTTACATTCATTTTCAAATGTTAAACTGAGGCTGCATTCCTGGGATAAACCATACTTAGTTATAATGTATTATACTTTTAATAATTGTTGGATTCAATTTACTAAAATTTTGTTTAGAATTTTTGTATCCATATTCATGAGGATACTGGTCTGTAGTTTCTTGTCTTAATAATGTTTTTGGCTTTGGTATCAGAGAAGTGCTATCTCATAGAATGAATTGGGAAGTATTCGCTCCTCAATTTTCTGAAAGACTTTGTGTATAATTAGTATTACTTTTTCCTTAAATGTTTGGTAGAATTCACAGTAAAGCTATCTGGGCCAGGAACTTTCTTTGTGGGAAGGATTTAACTATAAATTTGATGCTTTTAATAGATAGAGGTCTATTCAAGTTATTTCTTCTAGAGTGAGCTTTGGTAATTTGCATCTTTTTTATTTTATTTTATTTATTTATTTGACAGGGACAGCCAGCGAGAGAGGGAACACAAGCAGGGGGAGTGGGAAAGGAAGAAGCAGGCTTCTAGTGGAGGAGCCTGATGTGGGGCTCGATCCCAGAATGCTGGGATCACGCCCTGAGCCAAAGGCAGATGCTCAACGACTGTGCCACTCAGGTGCCCCTGGTAGTTTGCATCTTTCAATCAATTGTTCATTTTATCTAAGTTGTCAAATTTACAAGCATAAAGCTGTCCATAATATTTTCTTATTATCTTATTAGTATCTGTAGAGTCTGTAGTGATGTCACTTACTTCTCTCATTCCTGATATCGCTAATTTGTATCTTCTCTCTTTTTTCCTGATTAGTCTGGCTAGAATTTTATTAATTATACTGATATTCTCAAAGAATGATCTTTAGGGGCACCTGGGCGGCACAGCGGTTAAGCGTCTGCCTTCGGCTCAGGCGTGATCCCGGCATTATGGGATCGAGCCCCACGTCAGGCTCCTCTGCTATGAGCCTGCTTCTTCCTCTCCCTCTCCCCCTGCTTGTGTTCCCTCTCTCGCTGGCTGTCTCTATCTCTGTCGAATAAATAATA
The DNA here is from genome assembly GCF_002007445.2 of Ailuropoda melanoleuca. Classification (NCBI taxonomy): domain Eukaryota; kingdom Metazoa; phylum Chordata; class Mammalia; order Carnivora; family Ursidae; genus Ailuropoda; species Ailuropoda melanoleuca. The sequence continues at coordinate 63,428,586 of NC_048225.1, forward strand.
AAAAATCTTTAAAAAAATGATCTTTAGGTTTCATTGATTTTTTATGTTGTTTTTCTGTTTTCTGTTTCATTGATTTCCTCTTTGATCTTTATTATTTCCTATGTTCTGCTTACTTTGGTTTAATTTATTCTACTTTTTCTGGTTTTGTATGGTAGGACCTGAGGTCACTGATTTGAGACCTTTCTTCTATTCTAATATAGGCAACTAGTGCTGTAAATTTCCCTGTAAAAACTGCTTTAGCAGATTCCCACAAACTCTGATATGTTGTATTTTCATTTTCATCTTGTTAAAAGCACTTTCGAATTTTCCTTTTGATTTCTTCTTTGACCCATGGGTTACTCAGAGGTGTATTATTTAATTTCCAAATATTTCAAGGTTTTTCCAGACATCTTTCGGTTATTGATTTCTAATTTAATTCCTTGTGGCCACAGAACATACTTTATATGGGTTAAGCCCTTTTACATTTATTGAGACATGTTTTATGGCCCAGAATATGGTCCATCTTGGTAAATGTTCCATGTGAACTTGAATGTATTTTGCTCCTATTGTGACAGTGATTATTCATATGATTAGATTTAAATTTATCATTTATATTTGTTTTCTATTAGTCTCATCTGTTCTTTATTCCCTATTCCTCTTTTGCTGCCTTCTTTTGGATGGAATATTTTCTGTTTCTGTTTTATCTTCTATGTTGGGTTGCTAGTTATATCTCTTCGCCTTGCTCTTTAGTGGTTACACCAGGGTTTATAGTATTATCTTTAACTCATCAGTCTGCTTTCAAGTTATATTAGGCCACTTTAAATGTAGTGTAAGAGCTTATGGAATATACCTACACTTTTCTTGCCCCGGTTTTTATGGCTTTGCTCTCATATGTTTTCCTTATATATTTGCTATAAACCTAGGCTGTATTATTGTTCTTGTGTTAAATAGTTTCTTTTTCTTTTTGACTTTTTATTTTGAAATAATTATAGATTCATAGGAAGTTGCAGAGAAATGTATGGGAAGGTCCTGTGTACCCTTCACCTGTGCTTCCTACAGTGTTGATCTCTTGCAAAACTGTAGGACCATATCAAAACCAAGAACTTGGCATTGGTACAACCCAGAGTTTATTCAGATTTCATCAGCTATACCTGTACTCATTTGTGTGTAATGCGTGTGTATATATACCCGTGCAATTTTACTTTTTGTGTGGCTTTGTGTAATTGTCATCACAAGTGAGATATAGTATCTTTTTTTACCACAAGGCTCCCTTGTACCTTCTTGGTCAGTCTGCCCCCCTACCTCTAATCCATGACATCTGGCAATCACTAACCTGTTCTCCATTTTCATATTATAGTTGTTTCAAGAGTGTTATGTAAATGGAATAATTTACATAGTATCATGCAGTATATAGCCTTTTGCTCTCCCTTGAGGCTAGTCCAAGGTCTCATTGTATCAATAGTGTGTTCCTTTTAATTGCGTAGTAGTATTCAATGGTTTGGATCTACCACAATTTATTTAATCATTTACACACTGAAGGACATTCGTGTCAAGTCTAGTTTTTGGCTATTACAAATAAGTTGCTACAGACATTCATGTATAGGTTTTTGAGTGTTGTAGGATTTCATTTGCCTGGGATAAATGCCCAAGAGTGCTAATGCTGGGTTGCATGGTAAGTGCATTTTTAGTTTTAGAAGAAAATGACAAATTATTTCCCAGAGCGGCTGTAACCTTTTATATTCCTACCAGCAGTCTATGGATGACCCAGTTTTTCCACATTCTTGCCAGCATTGGGATTCTTTACTTTGTGGTGTTTTTTTTTAGATTTATTTTATATCTTTATTTTAGAGGGAGAGAGCATGTGAGTGGAGGGAGGGGAATAGGGAGAGAGAGAATCTCAAGCAGACTCCCTGCTGAGCATGGAGCTGGACTCCGGGTTCAATCTCATGACCTTGAGGTCATGACCTGAGCTGAAACCAAGAGTCAGATGCTTAGTTGACTGAGCCACCCAGGAGCCCTTATTTTGGGGTTTTATTATTTATTTATTTAAATTTTTTATTTTTTAAAGATTTTATTTATTTATTTTGACAGAGAGAGACAGCCAGCGAGAGAGGGAACACAAGCAGGGGGAGTGGGAGAGGAAGAAGCAGGCTCCTAGCGGAGAAGCCTGATGTGGGGCTCGATCCCAGAACGCTGGGATCACGCCCAAAGCCGAAGGCAGACGCTTAATGACTGCGCCACCCAGGCGCCCCTATTTTGGGGTTTTAATATACATTTCCCTGGTTGCTGATGTTTGACATTGGGTCATTTGCTTACTTGCCACCTGTATATTCTCTTCATTGACATGTCCTCAGTCCACATTCTAACTGTATTATTTGCTTTTGTACTGTTGGGTTTTGAGAATTCTTTATACATTCTAGATACCAAGTCCTTTGGTAGATATGTGGTTTGAGAAGATTTTGTTCCAGTATGTAATTTGTCTTTTTGTTTTCTTGACAGGGTCTTTCACAGAGCAAAAATTTTTAAGAGGTCCAATTTGTCAAGTTTTCTTTTTATAGATCATATTTTTAATGTCAATTCTAAGTTTTTTTCCTAATCTAAGGCCTTTAGGATTTTCTCCTATGTTTTTTCTTTTCTCAAAATTTCATAATTTTACAGTTTACCTTTGAATTGTAATGCAATCTTTTGTCTGACTTGTTTCACTTAGTGTAGTGCCATCAAGGTCCATGATGTCACAAATGTCAGAATTTCCTTTTTCATGGCTGAATGATGTTCTGTTGTATGTATGCATTATATGTGTGTGTATACATCTTTATCTGTTCATTCATTGATGGACACTTAGGTCGTTTCCATATCTTCACTGTTGAGAAAATGCTTCTGTGAACATGGGGATAGAAATATCTCCTTGATCTCCTGCTTTCCTTTCTTTTGGATATATACCCAGAAGTGAAATTGCTGGATTGTCTGGTATTTCCATTTTGAATTTTTTGAGGAACCTCCATACTGTGTTACATAGTGGCTTCACCAATTTACATTCCTACAAACAGTGCACAAGCTTTTTAGTTTGATTCAGTCCCACTTACTTATTTTTACTTTTGTTGCTTTTGCTTTTTGGTGTCAAATCCAAGAGCTTATCGCCAAGACAAGTGTCAATGAGCTTATCACCTATGTTTTCTTCTAGGAGTTTTATGGTTTCAGGTCTGAAATTTAAGTCTTCAGTTGATTTTGAGTTGATTTTTGTGTATAGTGTAAGACTGGGGTTCAATTTTATTCTTTTGCATATAGCTGTCCAATTTTCCCAGCACCATTTATTGAAGAGACTCACTTTTCCCCATTGTATATTCTTGGTTCCTTTTTCATAAATTAGTTGACCAAATATGCATGAGTTTATTTTTGGGCACTCTGTTTTTTTCTATTTTTCTGTATTGTCTAGAAGTTTGATTAGAGTTTTTAAGAAATATGTTTCATGTGTTCACTTAAATTTTGAACATATTTATGTGTTTATTTATTTTAAAGATTTTATTTATATATTTAACAGAGAGAGAGAGAGAGAAACAGCACAGGCAGGGGGAGTGGCAGGCAGAGGGAGAAGCAGACTCCCCCACTGAGCAGGGAGCCTGATGAGGGATTGATCCCAGGACCCTGAGATCATGACCTGAGCCGAAGGCAGACATTTAACCAACTGGAGCCACCCAGGTGCCCCTGAACATATTTGATACAATTATAATGACTATTTTTATGTACTTGTCTATTAATTTTAACATCTGGGGCTACCAGTTCTGGGTCAGTTTATCTTGATTGATCATTCCCCTTGTTAAGGGTAAGATTTTCCTATTCCTTTGAATGGTTAGTAGTTTTTGAGTGGATGCCTAATATTGTTAATTTGCCATATTGAATGATGGGTATTTTTGTATTCCTATTAATGTGAAAAACAATTTTTTTGAAGATTTTATTTTTGAGTAATCTCTACACCCAACTTGGGACTTGAAGTCACAACCTGAAGACCAAGAGTCACGTGTTCCACAGACTGAGCCAGCTAGGTGCCCTGAAAAATAATTTTTTGAAAAGAATTACCAGGACTTTTATTTTTGCTTTATTTTATTAAAAAATAAATATGTCATAAAGCTTTTTTTCCTTTAGGGAGTTAAAAAAAGGGAATAAGTTTCATAAAGCCAAGTAAGCAATGGTAACTTGAAAAAGATTGGTAATCCCTTATTTACAACTTATAATTGAACAAAAGAACAACGGTCATAGCCCCAGCTGGACATTTCATGCCAATGGCAGCGAACAAGTTCAACTAGACAAAAATAAATAACTGTTTGGAAGCCCTGATAAGTGCTTAAACAGACTGACTCACTGAGACATCGGTATAGATATATCTTTGATACGTGTACTTTTTTAAAAAGACTTATTTATATTTGAGAGAGAGACAGAGCATGTGCACCAGCGGGAGGGGCAGAGGGAGAGAGAGAATCCCAAGCAGAGTCCCCACTGAACTTGGAGCCTGATGCAGGGCTCGATCCCATGACCCTGAGATCACAACCTGAGCCGAAATCAAGAGATGGACGCTTAACTGACTGAGCCACCCAGGTGCCCCAATATGTGTATTTTAATATATCCTAGTGATGTTTTTGAATTTTGCGCCGGGGGGCAGTTAAGTTCATTGTGAACAGGTTTCTGTTGTAACCCTGCTCTTCATCACGAGCTCTGTACACACTGCTCCGTGCTTTGCCATATTGTAGGGCCACCCTCGTGTCTCTTCCAAGATCCAAGCTTTTCTTGGTCATTCAGAATCCCTCATTTCTTGTAAGAACATGCTCAAGTTCTCACAGGAGGAGCTTTCTCTTTCTTCCCTGAGTTTTTTCCCCTTGAAACCCTGTGGCTATTGGCCAACAGGGGGAAGAGGCCCCTTCATATGTCATTTATTTTATCAGGATTTCTTCTTTGTTTTCAGGCAGCACTCTTCTTCCTCTCCAGGCAGACCGCCATTTTTCTTTTTCTTTCTCTTTTCTCCTTTGTCTCTCTCTCTCTCTCTCTTTTTTTAAAGATTTTATTTATTTATTTGACAGAGATAGAGATAGCCAGCGAGAGAGGGAACACAAGCAGGGGGAGTGGGAGAGGAAGAAGCAGGCTCATAGCGGAGGAGCCTGATGTGGGGCTCGATCCCATAACACCGGGATGACGCCCTGAGCCGAAGGCAGACGCTTAACCTCTGTGCCACCCAGGCGCCCCTTCTCCTTTGTCTCTTTTAAAACTTCAGTTTTGGGTGATTTTAACCCTGCCCAAAAGAGAGAGATGATGGTATAGTGGGCTCCCGTGTCCTCATCAACAATCATCCACTCGTGCAAGTGCACTTTTCTAATGCTGTGGATTTGCAAACGTGAGGGACTTATTTTCAAGTTACATCCGAAATCACGTGTGTGTGTGTGTGTGGGATGCACAGCCCTGTTTGTCTTGTATGGTGTGGGGGTGGGACTCTTGGTTTGTTATCCAGGTTAGGATGCATCCAGCATGAGAACTGAGAGTCTCCAGTGATTTCCACGGGACACAGCAAGCATCTCGAATACTCTCTTTTTGTTTTATGCATGGTCCTTAAGTGCAGCCTGTAGCTTTCATCCTGTGTGTTGTTATAGTCTCTAGTTGATTTAGGCCACATCTCCTCTTTCATCTAGATTTACCCTCTGTGAATGTCGTTCCTAAGCATTCTTCTTTCTCTTCTTTTCTGAGTGTGTGTGTGTGTGTGTGTGTGTGTGTGTGTGTGTGTATGTATACACACATCTAGAGTGTCCTTTTATATCTCAACTATGCCTAATGAGTAAAAGCAAACTAGCTTCATGTAGTGAGAGGCATCTGATAGAATCTTGGCGCCACTACTTACTGGTTGGTGTGACTTTTCCAAATTTGCTAGACCTCTCTGAGATCCAGCACCATCAGCCATAGACTGAATAACACCCACCATAAGGGGGATCGCTAGGATTAGAAATAATGCAAGCAGAGGGCTCCTCGCAGTGTGCGATGCATGGGTGTAACTCAGCGGATGACAACTATGATATTATGATAGATGCGGCACGGCTGTGGAATGGATGCAGAGAGTATTATCCACAATCGACTGGCTACACAGGCACCAGAGAGACTAAAATACTGACTAAAGTCACTCTGAGAGCCAGTGACAGATCCATAACCAAACTCATAAATGCCACTTCTTGGACACAGAGGCTCTTGCAAACATACCCAAATCTAATTTCTGCTTATATCTTTATGGGTGATTTTTTTTAAAACAGAAATAAGACATTTCCAGCAGCTCATTTCAAGGGGATTTACTAAATTTATGGTTTCAGGCATCTGGTTTTGGGCACAATGCCCAAAACCATGTCCTTATCTCCACGGTAATACTTGAAATGAGCATATCAGTCCAGTACATCTCTGCTGGGGTGTTTTGCTGAGTTTATTTGTGGACAGCTGCTTCTCAGAATCATAGACTGCTGGTGGACAGCATGTAAACAGACTGAGGGAAGTGCTTCAAGGTTTCACACGAGAAGGGAATGTTAACAGTCCCACTTTCTCTGTTTCTCTGTTTCTTCTCTCTGACTCTGTTTGCCTTGCTGCCTCTGTGACACACACATGCACACACACACACACACACACACAAATCTAGTCCTTTTGATCTTATATTCTTTAGGCTCTAAAGAGGTATATATACCCCTCTGTATCCTTTTCAAAGTGGAGAGATGGTCTTTCTCAGAGATTTCTCCCTGAATATTATGGAAGGATCAAAATGTATCATGGTTGATCATCTGTAGGTGTCTTGAAGGTATATAAATTCTGTCTAAAAGCTAAAGGCACTGGCCAGCAAAATCAGTGAAAATTGTGTAGAGAGGCTTACCCTTTTGTCTTAAACGAACCAAGTTAGGGGAGAAAAGAATTGTTGGAAGGGGATTCGGATAGAGATAGCTGTAACCATCACCTGCTGATACGAGATCCCTTTTCACGATGTTCTAGTTTCCTTTTGGCAGGACCACCGTCAGCAAGCAAATCAAATCATGATGAATTGCCTAGGAAAGAATGAAACCCTTTTCCTTCCTCAAAAAGAAACAGTGGGGCTTCTCCCTCTTACCTTTTTCAACATCTTAGTCTTCCATAAGCAGAGTGTCTGTAACTAAATCATCTTTGTGTCTCTAGTCCCTTTCATTATGCTTTACATAGAGGAAGCAGTCAATAGATCATTATTCTGGATGCTGAATGTATAAATATGTATTAGTTGCAAATCTGCTATGGGTCCTAACTTTGTTAGCGGCTGTGTGGACCACTAAAGAGGTTATAATTCAGAATTCCTTGCTTTCACTGAGCTTGCCATCTCGATAGGACATAGCAATTTTGGGAAATGTTTGGGCATTATTTCCTCAAATATCTTGTCTGCTTCATTTTATTTCTCTTTTCCTTTGGGACTCCAGTTGTATGTATGTTAAATCTTTTGATGATGTCCCACAGGTTCCTGTAGCTCTATTAATTTTTCTATTTTTTTCCTTTTGCTCTTTGGATTAGAAAAGAAATCTGTTAATCTGTCCTCAAGTTCATAGACTCTTCTGTCATCTTCATTCTGCTGTTAAGCCCATTCAGTGATTTTTAACATTTCAGATATGTATTTTTTAGCTCTGGAATGTTGATTTACTTCTTTTTATAGTTTCTAGTTACCTTTTGATCCTTCCTATTTTTCATTCATTGTAAGCATACTTTCCTTTACGTCCTTGAGCTTAGTTATAATAATTGTTTTATAACCCTTGTCTGCTAATTCCAATATGTGAATCATTTCGGGGTTGAACTTCATTTTTTTTTCTTTCTTGAGTATAGATAGTATCTTTCTGTTTCTTTGCATGTTAAATAATTTTGAACTGTGTCCTGGATGTTGTGAATGATATGTTGTAGAGATCCTCAGTTCTGCTATGTTCTCCTGAAGAGTTTTGTTTCATTTCATTTTGTCTTGTTTTGTCTTGTTTTGGATAGTAGACAGTTAACTCGGCTGAATTCAGACTGCTAACTTTGTCTTCCCTTCTACGAATGGGTCCAATTTCTGCCTACTTCATTTAGTGTTTGCTGGACCGCTTGAAGTCTGCTTCATACAGGTGTGGTTCTGGCATAAGCCAGGGATTTGGGCAAAATTTATACACACAATTTGGGGCTCCCCCTTTCTGGCTCTCCACTTTTCAGGATTTCCCCCTTTGCTTTACAGCAGATGTGTCTCTTGCAACTCTGTGCTCTGGTTCTTCAAGTCAGTAAATCTTTGGGTTTTCTTTCTGACTTTTAGGTGCCTCGCATAGTGAGGCCTTACCTCAGGCCTTACCTTCCCATAAAAAATGGGAACCACACCCAGTTCCTTTCCCTTCATCCAATGACTTCCTTCTGATATCCACCTGTTTTTGGTTAATCTCCAATGTCTTCAGATAGTTGTGTTTATATTTTTCCCAGGGTTTATAGCTGTTATTTGTGAGAAGGTTTGTCCCACAGGAGCCACGTGGCCATGACTGGAAGGAGAACCTAGTTCAGCTTGTAGGACCATGAGATAGGGACAGATAAGCAAGTTACTGTCACAAAAAGACTCAGAGATGAAAATAACTTATTCAGAGGTTTGTAAGGGAGTCCAGCCTTTGGAAAGACAGGCTCATTAAGGAAAAAATGCAACAGGTATTTAAAGGAAAGAAATGACCAAATGTCTGAGTTTACAGTCAGTCTGTATGTGGCAGAAAAACCGTAGTGTTCTTGCGTGATTTTAGTACTTACAGAGGCTAGACGCATCTTCAGACACCAACATTGCAAAAAGTAGGGAGAGAGATGATTTTTTTATAGGGGGTCAGTAACCTGCAGGAAAGGCTCAAGGTTTCATATTTTGGGGTCTGGAATGACACAGAGTGATCCTGTTTTTTGCGTTTTTTTTTGTTTTGTTTGTTTGTTTTGTCTGTGGGTGCAAAGTGGATGGGTGTGCTTGCATCCCAGCAGAGTGTTAGTTATGTCTTCACCATTTCTCCTTCGAGCCCCACCCTGACACTCAGATTTGATCTCATAGATTGTTTTGAGGTTTTCTGATTCAGTGCAACTCAACTGATATTTGGTTTTATTTCACTGGTTTTATTTACATAATGCATAAGAGATGTTGATACATGGATCTTCCTCGACTTACAATGGAGTTACGTCTGATAAACCCCTTGTCAGTTGGAAATATCATTAAGCCGAAAATACCTGTGCCATACCTCACCTACTGAATGTCACAGCTTAGCCTCGCCGACCTCAAAACTGCTCAGAAACCTACATTAGCCTACAGCTGGGCAAAATCATCTAACACAAAGCCTGTTTTATAATAACGTGTTGACTCTCTCAGGTAGTTTATTGAATATTGTGCTGAGAGTGAAAAACAGAACAGTTGTACGGATACAGAATGGTTCTAAGTGTATCAGTGTCGAGCCTTGTGATCGCCAGCTGGCGGGAAGCACGGGCCACTGCTTGGCATCACCAGAGAATATCACAGATCGCAATTTTAAGTCTGGTTTCTCCTGAAAGCGTATCACCGTCACAGAGCTGAAAACCAGTAAGGGGAACCATTCTAAGTCAGGGACGGTCTGTACGGAGGCATCCTTGTTACATATTAATTAGTTAGTGCATAATTAATTACATGCAATTACATATAATTAATTAATTAATTACAAATAATTATTATCCCTGTTACATCCTTGTTACAACCAGGGCACTTCTGCTTCTGGAGTTAACTTGTAGGTGCTCTACAGCTGTAATTTCCTTTTATGTACCAGAATGATTTCGTTGCCTTTATCAAGCTCATCTCCTGAGCTAAAGAATAAGGATCATCCAATTGCCTGCAGCCGCCTGGAAGGGTGCCCTCTGTCTGAGATGCTCAGGTTTCTCAAATTCCTGGCCTGCAGGGAACCTTTATTACCTGCAAAGCTTATATTCTGTAAGCCGTGCAGTGGGTTCCAGGACCATTTTCCGGGAGCAGTATGCTTGAGCTGGCTTGTCCTGGCTGACAAGAGTTGATTGTTAAATCTGCAGGAATTTTGTAAGCTGTGTGTTAAACAAGGCCATTACTAGAAATTATTTACTTTATCACTTACAATTAAATACATTATATTTAAGGCAGTGGTAATAAATACTCAAAACCCATACTTCCTAATTATTGTATGACATTTTGTTTTTCATTGTACGCTCTTGAGGACTTTCACGTCTCTTGGATCTTTGCGGTGGAGACACTGTAGCGATGTGCTACCGCGTGTCCATTCCCAGCTCCGTGCTCGGAGATGTCATGTTGACATTGGCGGTGATGGGAGTGTTTATGAAACAGAAATTGGCAAGTACGACCAGGCAGTGCCTTTCCTTTGGAGAGCTGGTTGTTAAACACTTATCGACATTTCAGTGCTTGTAGGCATTTCCCTTCAACCTATAAAACTTAGCCGTTGGTCCCAGAGCAGCTTTGCCATATCGTATTAAATGAGGTTTGTGTCTTGCTTATGGTTGCAAGTTTGATTTATCCAATTCAATCTTACAGGAGGGTAGATTTTTACTGGTCCTCAGTAAATAATTACATAATCATGAAAAATAAAGGAACTCAGTAAAAGCATTTTGAGTAATATTTAACCATTGTTACCATTGTTCCAGGTAGTTTGTAAAGTCTACTATTATATTCTACAGAATCAGTATTTTCAAGTTCCTCTTTTTTTTTTTTTTTTTTTTTTTTAGTTTTTTTTTTTTTTTTGNAAGCAGGCTCATAGCGAAGGAGCCTGACGCGGGGCTCGATCCCATAACGCCGGGATCACGCCCTGAGCCGAAGGCAGACGCTTAACTGCTGTGCCACCCAGGCGCCCCCAAGTTCCTCTTTTAATATCCACCTTTCAACACTATGCTATGAATTTTCATAAGAGGTTTTATTTTTTTTCCTCCTGAGTTCTAAGGAGGGATGTTGAAATATTAAATCACTTGTAGAATGTTCCATTCCAGTTTATGGAAGCACATTAAACAGAAGGTTAGAGATAAAGGAGGAAGAAAAGTATTTTTCCTCATAGACCTACTCAAAATAGAGAACATTAACTACAATTAAATCTGTTCACTCAATCCCAGGAAATTGATTTTTATTTTGCCAACCTTGGGCGGAGCAGCCTGCCTTCATGAGGTCACCTGTTTCTGTGCTCGGAGTCCTGGCAGTCCCGACTCAGTCCCTTGGTACAGACTGGACAGGTGTCTGTGGACGTGCTGTCCACGGCCACAGAGAAGCCTGCACGCCTGGGTCTGTCCGCTGTGGTGTCCGCAGTTAGGAGTGCCTGCTACAGGTTTTATTATACCTCTTTTGAGGTTATTTCCAAAAGTTTCTGTTTTATTTCTGAGTTTATAGCGGAGGCTTTAGGCAAGTAGAAGGGAAAAGCAGACGCCGTCTGTCGATGGCAAGACTGAATGATTTTGGCTATTTTATTAGAACATCCAAGAATGTCAGAATGGAGGAGAGGGAGCCATCTAATCAATTTAGAAGGATTTAGTCAGTGATTTCCCTGGATAGTGAGGGCATTGACCCCAGGGCCTTCAATTTATCCCATAATGTGTGTTTTATTTGTCACCAGTTGACAAGGGCATTTTAAGCTGAGAAATAAGATTATTTATTTATTTATTTATTTATTTATTTATTTAAGATTTTATTTATTTATTCAACAGAGAGAGAGAGACAGCCAGCGAGAGAGGGAACACAAGCAGGGGGAGTGGGAGAGGAAGAAGCAGGCTCACAGCGGAAGAGCCTGATGTGGGGCTCGATCCCTAATGCCGGGATCATGCCCTGAGCTGAAGGCAGACGCTTAACTGCTGTGCCACCCAGGTGCCCCATCTTTTTATTTATTTTTAAAAGGAATTTGTTGAGAGTCATTTGGTTAGTTTTTGTATATAAACTTGGTATCGTGGGTAATAAGTAGGTTGCTGGGTAGGTGGCTGGTTTGTGTAACAGACAGGTGGCAATTTTGTTTTTGAGCGTAAAGGACATTTACCAGCCTTTTCTGGGGGGGCTTTCAAAGTTGTGCTTAGCAAGCCAAAAGCCCAGGGAAACCTAACAGAGGCTCTGGAGGGTTTAACGCTGAGTGAGTGTGTGTGTGTGTGTGTGTGTGCACACGTGAGAGTGTGCGTGTGTGCACGCGAGAGTGTGCATGTCTGATGTGTGCATGTGAGTGTGAGCATGTGTGAGCGTGAGTGGTGTGCATGTGTGTGTACATTTGAGTGAGCGTACATGTGTGTGCATATGTGAGAGTGGTGTGCATGTAAGTGTATGCATGTGTGAGTGTGAGCATGAGTGGTGTGCTTGTGTGTGTATGTGTGAGTGTGAGCATGAGTGGTGTGCGTGTGTGCATGTGTGTGAGTGGTGTGCATGTAAGTGTGAGCATGAGTGTGTGTGCGAGTGTGAGCGAGTGTGCATGTGTGAGTGTGCATGTGAGTGTGTAGAACTGGGGTGGTCTCTGAAGTAGTTTCAGTCTGCCCCAGGGGCTCAAGGCAGGGGTGTGATTGTGTTAGCAAGCATAATGAGAAGTGAAAAATGAGAAGGAGTGGAGGGTTTCCAGCACAGAGCAAGGCATGAAGGTGAGGGAGACACACCACACGAGGCACACAATTTTGATGAGGACTTTTTCCTCTTAACTCTGACTCATAAGCAGTTTTCATTTTGCCACAAAGTCTTTGTAGCCATAATTTTGATATTTGCTTAACATGGAATTCCTTTATTTTATTGTTTTTTAAAGATTTATTGATTTATTTTAGAGGGAGAGAGGGAGCACGAGCGTGGGGCATGGAGGGGCAGAGGGACAGAGTATCCCAAGCAGACTCCTTGCTGAGTGTGGAGCCCGATGTGGGGCTCGATCTCACGACCCTGAGATCATGCTGAGCCAAAATCAAGAGGAACGCTTAACTGCGTGACTGAGGCACCCCTGGAATTCCTTTAAGTAGGAAGCTTCCTTAGTGCCTTTCAAATGTGGGACTGTTTACGAAAAACTAAATGCACACAGGTTTTCAGGAGCACAGCTCTGTGTGAAGTGAGACAGAACCACAGAGAAGTTGAGCTTAATCTGGATTTTCCCCTCTGCTAGCAGGGGTGGTAATGTGTGGACATGGGCTGGAAAACCAGTGTACCTTGTTTTCCAGGAAGGAAGTCCTTATGGAGTTTCTCAGCCAGGTGTCCAGATGAGCTAGAAATTGTATCACATGGGATTTTTGTTGTTGTTGTTGTTGTTATAGTAAAAATGCTGTCATTTGGGGATGATTCTCTTGTATTGTGTATCAGAGATAATTTGGGTCATTCTCATTCCCTGGTAGCTGCAGGTGCTTGGGGGGGGGCGGGCTAGTGAAGGTGTGGAGGCTGGAGGTGAGGGGCGGAAAAGGGCCGACTGCCGCTCCTCTCTCTCCTCTGCTGGAGACCCCATGCCGACCCCCGGGTCTGCACACGGTCCAGAGTTGCCCTGTCCACACCACTCTGCTGTGGCTGCCCCAGAGCCAAGTGCTATGTAAGTCATACGCACGACCAACCATAGCATCTCAACAGACGATACGCTTGAACATACTGATCTGATGAGAAGGGGTGGTGTTAAATCAGATGCAGTGCTTCAGAGTGACTGCAAAATCAGTAATAATGTCTTCCAGACTCTTAGGAGCCCCCAGGGCCGATTCCTAAATAGGTCTCATCCCAGGTGTTGTGTCAAAAGCTGTGATAATGTGATTTCTGAATATTGTATCAGCAGTGTCGGTCTTTCACATCCTTTATCGATAAAATTCACTAAAAGGACTTGGAAAAATTAGATCTCCTATCATTTTCATAAGAAATTTCAGAAATCACCGAGCCCTTGAAATGCCTGTAGTCCCAGGGATGAAAAGGAACAGAGTCCACCCACATCTCCCTGGCACCCGGTCCCCTCCACTTGTCCCTGTGTCCCCCCCACCCCCACTTGTCCCTGTGTCCTCCCCGCACTCTGGCAGTGGGGGCTGTGTGCACCTGACAGCGGCCAGGCTCCCCGCTCGGGCCCTCCTCCAGTCTGCGTTCTGGAAGCAGGAAGGCGAGCAGGATAGAATAGACCAAAGGTAGGAACTGGTTTATCAAGCTGTCCGCCTGCCGGTCCCTGTGCTTGAAGCTGCATTCCTGCCAAACCTTTGCCTGTGGTCAGAGCAATGCGGGAAGCAGCTCTATGGTAATAAATACTGGCTTCCATCACCACTGCTGGGGTTCTTTTGTGGTTCTCTTTGCAGCCACTTTATCCTAGCGAGCTCTTAGGGCTTCTTCCTAACCATCACAAGAACACAATGTGTTTAGCAACTATGTATGGTGACGGATGTTCGCCAGACTTTATTGCACTGATCATTTCACAACATACATACAAATATTGAATCATTGTGTGTGGAAGTTATGCCTCAATCAGTAAGTAGGTAAGTAAAAACAAAGAAACAAAATGTGACTTCGTTTGTTTGTCCGATCTGTATCGCCTGCTAGTGCTGGGTTGTGCCAGCTGTTGGGGGTACCGGAAGAGGCAGGGTGCCTGTGGAGTGGGCACCGATGAAGCTGTCACCCCGCATGTGTGTGGCCACAGCGGTGGCAAGTGTCACCCAGAGGCTGGGCCTGATGCAGCCAGGAGGGCACGGAGGAGAGGAGGCGTGGTTGGTGGCTGGAGGGGTCCTCCTGGGCGGGGATTTGGAGGTCCCGGGAGCAGGGTGCATACTGTGGGTGCTGGGGGGAGGAGAGGGTGCGTGAAAGCACAGGCTGAGCACGTGGAAGGCAGGGTGCGGCCTGTGCCGAGTCTCCGGGGCCAGAGAAGCAGAGCGAGTTGAAGCAGGTGACAGGAGGACAGGGGGTTTGGAGGACAGAAATGAGGCTGGGGGTCAGGGGAACAGACTTTGAGGAGAAAAATGGAGAATTTTAGCTCTCACTTCATCAAGTTTAAGACGTTTATGAGGTGCGCGTGGCGGGTGACATACTAGCTAAGCAGTGGGAGATGCTTCTTGCTTTTGGAGTGGGGACATCATGTGGGAAGTGAGAAATTGCCCTAGTCTCTGGGATTCCAGAGGCTCAGCAGCGGTCTGCCCCGCACAGGGGTTGCCAGCTCGCGAGCTCCTGAGACCACAGACGGTCCCTTCTCGGGACCTTGGAGCTTCTGCTTTTCACGTGCTCTGTTGTTCCGGGCCGTCCTGGGGGACTCTCACGTCAGTGCTTGGGGTCACACAGCACCCTGATCCGGCCACAACCCACTGACTGTGCATGTTTAAATGCGGCATTTCATGTTAGGGGACGATACCTTGATTTTTCATCAATCTTGGAGCTCATCACCTACTCGGTGATGTATCATGGTACTTTGGGTCAGAAAACCTCTTTAGCCTCTTCTCTGGAATCAGGAGGAGCCGCATTTCCTAGGTGTCTGTGAAGATCAAGGACTGCGATGTGTGTGACAGACCCCCCTGTGGACTGCTCTTTGTGGGGTGGTTTGGGCACGGTCTGGAGCCCCTGTGTTTCCCCCGTGCGTGTATCGTGCAGCTTCCATGTGGCTTGCTAGCTGTTGAGGTCCTACAAGAGAATCTTGGAATCGTGAGAAACCCCCAGACTGAGTCACGGCAGAGGGTGCGGGGTTTCCCTGCTGCTGACCCTGCAGCCAAGCCTGGTCCTGGGCGAGACTGAGAAATGGCTGACATCCGTGTCTCCGGCCTGCTCGTGTTTCAGGTTTTTTCTGCGTCTCTCCCATCTGCTGCTCTGCAGTGATGAGTGTTTTCCAAAGTGAGCTCATCACGTTAATCATATTAGGGTGTGAGTGGCCGTTTGTGCCTTAAAGGAGGACCAAAAAAGCTCAGCGGGAGGAACCCTCAGCCCTGTGGAGGGGGGGTGGGTGGATGGGACGTTTTGAAGTGGAGTTGCCTTCCTGGGCATCCCTGGAACCGCCCCGATTCAGGCCCCATTTGGTTCCCGATCTCCAGGCCAGCCTTGCCTGGCCTGTGCTGACTGCTGGCGCCCCTCCACCACCCGGAAGAGAAAATCAGGCCTCAGTCTCTTGCGCTCCGAGGATCAGGAGAACTGGGGGCTGCGGCAGCCCTAGCAGAGGCCGCGCTGACAGTGGCCGTGGTGGTGGCAGGGGTGTCCTAAGCCACACTCGTGAATCACTGCTGGGCTTGGCTCTCTGCTGTGACTCAGCCTGAAACTTTGTTCTGCTAACAGGAAGCCAGTAACCAGTGGAGTCAAAAGCTTGTAGGAAACTCTCTGGGTTGGAAACCACTGGCTGTTTTTAAGCTTCTGTTTCTACAACAAAAAGGGAACTCGTCAGATAGAAGCAATTCTGTCTCCTTTGTTGCAGAAGAACCAGATTGGCAGAAGGCGATTGTGAGCCGGGCTCTTGGGAGACGAAAAGAACCGTACGGGAGTTTACAAAAACAGGCAGCTGGCAAGGAAAACTATCGGAATTATGTAAATTAAACAGTGGGTTTGGGACGCAGGTGGCAGTCTGCCTATGGTAAACTCTGGGGGCTGAGAATGGGAACGGCCAGGTCAGGGAGTGCTGTGCACCCAGGGGAGGAGGCTGCAAGGCAGGGGCAAGGTGTGGGGTGTGGGGCCCCAGGCCGTGTGGACCCGTGGGGCAGCTGGGGTGCTCTCTGGGCACAGTAGGAGATGAAGATGCTTACCTTCCTCGTGGATGTGGGGAAGGAGCCACGTGAGCTCTGGAGCCTCTTGCCGACCTCTGGAAGGCTCTAGCACTCTGGCAGCTGCCGGGAGAGGTTCTCCCACCCCCCGGTGGGGAGGGGAGCGGGGAGTCCCATGATTTAGATCGGTGATTCACAAACTTTTGGGAGTGGGGACGCTTTGTTACGGCTTCTTGTTTTGGGGTGTATTCTTTCCCCTACTGTGTAAATGTGGTTAGTCTAAATTAAAAAGAAATTTGCTTTAGGTTTTAAAATAAAGAATTTCCTGTTTTTTTTGAAACTTCTAAGACAACTAGCCTTCAGAGGTATTGTGATATTAGCATTTGGACCCTCTCAGCTGTGTGCTGTTTGCTCTTAGGGGTGAAGGGAAGCCCTTCAGTGCTGATACCAGGAGAGGCTGCCGCAGGAGTGACTTTGCCAGCTCACTAACACCCCCCTCCCCGCAGTGCCGACATCTGGGGATGTTTGATAAAATGTCCTTTTCCCAGACCGATTAATCACATTTTTTTTTCTTTTTTGCTCCTAATCTTCCTTCCCTCCAGTCTGTCACTCATTCTGCCATGAGAGCTAATTTCTTAAAACAGATTCCATCCTGCTACCTCCCTCCTCAACAATTTTCAGTGTTCTCCCTGCTGCCTACATGAAGTCCAACACCCTAGCAGGGAGCAAGGAAAGCCTCTCATGGCCTAATCCTCCGATTCCCTTCTAGTTTCAGTGTCATAGACATCCCTCCATGCCCCCACAATTCATGCTGTAAGTGATTGCAGGTCATTTCCTGAGCTTAGCTCAAACTGGCTTATATAAGAGAGGGATTTATTTGCTCATGAGATTAAAAAAAAACCCATCATCAGTGTGAGCTTCAGGCAAGGCTTGATCCAGCAGCTCAGCAATTTCTTCAAGGACTCAATTTCCTTCTGTCTGATTTTCGTGGTCCCATGGTGGTTGCCAGCTGTTCCTGGGCTTTGTGCTTCTTTGTTCATGTCTCTAAAGAAAGACAGAATGCCTTTGCCCCAGCATCCCTAGCCCACCTTCACTCTGCTGCAAGCCTCCTTTTCACATGAGGGGTTTCCCCAGAACTGAGTGGGCACCTAAGTGGACCCTGGGGCTGGGGGGAGGAGGAAGGAGAGCTTGAACCTGAGGAAGCATCCAGCGTGTGTTCACCCCGCACACCCTGCCTGCACCCTTCACAATTCCACGCCCGCCTTCTGCTGCTTCCTAGAGCTCCCTGCTTGTTCCCGCTGACCACAGTCCTGCTCATGCATCACGGCCTTGCCCAGGTGCTGTCTCTGCTGCCACGTCCCTGCTGTTCTCCTGCTGTAATCCATGCTGCTCCTTCCCCTGCTCCCCAGAGCTCTGTCTCATGTGTGACTGCTTTTGTTCATTCTGCATTTGTCGAGGAAGAATGTACCGTTTCCCTGTATCCTCACATGCAGCACTCTAACACCGGATGTGTGCTTTCTTCTCCACAGCATTGATGTCCGTTCTCTGAGACCAGCGGGATGTCCCACAGTTCGGTTCAGTTCCAACACCACCCACCTGGAGATCCCACAGGTTAAAGGCTCCGTCCCATGAGGCCCACGTCATGACGTCATGACGTCCCACGTCAGAGGCCAGTCACAAGTCCCAGGCTGTTGTCTGTATTTCCGACCAACTGGCTATAAATTGGGGTTCCCATGACCCCCTCCCTGGGCTTGATAATTTGCTAAAATGGTTCACAGAAGTCAGAGAAACACTGGCTTACATCTGCCAGTTTATTATAGGATTATAGTTCATTATGTTAAAGGATACTGATGAAGAGGCACAAGGGCAAGGTCCAGAAAGGTCTGGAGCACAGCAGCGTCTGTCCCCACGGAGCTGGGGTGTGCCACCCTCCTGGCACGAGATGTGTTCATCAGCCTGCGAGCTCCCAGAACTCTGCACTTGAGGGATATTAATGGAGGCTTCATCACGTTGGTGAGATTGATTGTTAATTTGTTCCCCAGCCCCTCACCCCTCCCCAGAGAATGGGGGTGGGGCTAGAAGTCCCAAGCTTTTAAGCATGGCTTAGACTTTCTGCTGCCCACCCCCACACCCCCGCCAAGAGTCACCTCATTAGAACAAAAGAGATTCCTATCACCCAGGAAATTCCGAAGGACTGAGGAGTTCCGTGTAAGGAACTGGGGTCAAAGACAAAATATAAGTAGGACCTGGGCAGAGACTAGTATACACACATAAATTTCTTAGTATTTTATAGCTTTATATCCAGTTGTTTATTTATCTGAATCCTGAATTCAGCAGAGAGAACCTTGAGGTAGTGGGATTCGTAGCTCATTGTAGGGGCGTGAGTGTTGAATAAATGGTCGCGAGTGGTGATAATGTCATTACTGAGCTTTCTGTGTGTACGGCTCTTTGTTAAGATGTCTTCGCTCGAAGTTTTACTTAATTTCGCTTAGTCTGGCAATACAGTCAGCAGGCAGTAGTATGGACTTGAACCTAGATTTTTCCTACT
Source organism: Ailuropoda melanoleuca (assembly GCF_002007445.2). Classification (NCBI taxonomy): domain Eukaryota; kingdom Metazoa; phylum Chordata; class Mammalia; order Carnivora; family Ursidae; genus Ailuropoda; species Ailuropoda melanoleuca. Next base: position 63,447,739 of record NC_048225.1, read on the forward strand.
CCACAGTTCATGTTCTTTTTTTTTTTTTTTTAAAGATTTTATTTATTTATTCGACAGAGATAGAGACAGCCAGCAGAGAGGGAACACAAGCAGGGGGAGTGGGAGGAATAAGCAGGCTCATAGCGGAAGAGCCTGATGTGGGGCTTGATCCCATAACACCAGGATCACGCCCTGAGCCGAAGGCAGACGCTTAACCGCCATGCCACCCAGGCGCCCCTCATCACAGTTCATGTTCTTAAGCACGATCATGTTCCCAGATTTGTGTGCCAAGAGATACTTCCCTGGAAGCCGAGTCGCGCCGAGGTGACTGGTGGGGAGAGGGACGAGTGGGATGCAGAGGAATGTGGCGCCCCCTGAGAGACTACATGGTGGTTTGCAGGGGAAGGGTCTCCTCCAGGATGCCGCTTGTGGGCAGGGTCCAGGACTGCTGCTGAGTATGGCACTGAGAGACTGAGGCCCTTGTCGCCTGGGGTCCGCAGCAGCTGGGGGGAACCAAGCCATTCTGCCAGCCCTCCCAAAAGGGAACACCTGCTGACATGAACTGAGTGGTACACGGCTGGCCAGAAGCGACCTCTGAGAAGGCAGTGGGTCAGTGGAGAGTTGCTCCTTGTAGAAGGTCCATGTGGACGCCATGGAGCAAGGGGAGAGGGGCCTCCGTTGGAGCAGAAAGCTTTGGCAGCCCATCTGGAGGCAGCCCAACCCCACTTTGCCTTCTTCTGGAGACTCTGGGCTTTGGGAGGGCAGAGGGCGGAGCCTCACTTCTGGTCTAGGCCGCAGCCCTGGGGAGGGGGATGCAGCCAAGAGCTGGGGGGCAGGGGAGCCCCCAAGGCTGGGCATGCCTGCACCCACACCTGCCTGCACCCCCTGCTAAGTTCTACTTGAGCCATCGGTAGGAAAATACTGTTCCCCTTTTATAGTCTTTTCTGGATGTTTTCAGAAGGAATTTAAACACTGGCAGACAGAAAAGGGAAGCTTTTATCCCTTCTCTAACCACCAAAAGGAAGCGGTGGATTTAAGAACCATGTGAAGGGCGAGGAAGGAACAGAGCCAGAGAGACAGGACCGGCGGAGGGAAGGGTGTGAAGGAGCGGGTGGAGAAGGGTAGGAGCTGTGCAGGGTGAGAGGAGAGGAGGTGCAGGGTGGGGTGGGGTGGGGTGGGTTGTTCCCTGGGGGAACCGGGCTCAGGCCCCTGGGAGGCTGCAGGGGTGAGCCAGCACCCTGGGAAGGGGGCTATGCAAGAGGACCGCCTTGATTTGGGGTGAAACCCCAGTACACCACGTGGTCCACAGAGGCCAACTTCTGTCTGCAATGTAATTTTGAGTAGTTAAAAGTAACCTCCATTAAGCAGGGTCTGAGAGTAGGACCCCACGCCGGCCGGAAAGCCAGGGCCTGCTGCATGGCTTGCTTCTTTGCCTGTGCCGGCCCTCGGGGCCTCTGTCTTTTCCTCCCATGTTCTTTCTTCCTGCCCCTGGTCTGTGTGTCCCCGCCCTCGTCCCCTGGTTCCCGCCATGGGCATGCTGCCCTGGCCCTGGGGCCGGCCCGCCCGCCTAATCTCATCCTCACACAACCCTGACGGCTACGTGGGGAGCTGGGATTCAGAAGGGGTGCCGGGGTGACTCTGCCTGGTGAGAACACAGCTGTGGCAGAGGCGATAGGAAAGCCGGCCCAGCCCCCTGGCAGCGGCTGCGCTGGGAGTGCCCTCTGCCGTGAAGGACAGGCGCAGCCCAGCAGGCACAAACACGCGGCCTGGGCTGTGGCTGCCAGCTCCCAGGGTGGGGCTCGGGGCCCCACAAGCCCCTCGGGCTGGCAAGGCTGGTCACAGGAGAAGGAAGGGTCCTGGCCCACTGTCTGGGGGCGGGGCGCATAGATGTCCCCAGGCCTGGCTTGCTTGCCAGTGGAGCAGACTTACTCAAGTTACTTGAGTTCAGACCCTATGTCTTCATCTATGAAATGGAAGTCATCCTCGCCCCGCTTGGAGGCCTCTATGGTTGGAGGGTTGATGATGCCTTCCAGAGTTAGATCTGGGGTCAAACCCCACCAGGGTCGCATGTCAGCCAACTGCGGCCCCTGCCAGTCGAAATTCCGTTTTTCCTCCGGGACTCAGCTCAGCTCCTCCGAAAAGGCTGTGTCACCAGTCCACCAACCCCTCTGTCTTTGTCCCGAGACACGACTGTAACTAGCCCTTGCACACCAGTGTTTGCAGCTCCAGACTGCTTGAGTTCAAGGCCCAAAACTGAGAACAGCAGTAAGTACTTCCGGGGGTCGTTAAGAGCATCCGATGAGACCCTGCGCCTGAAGTGGTCAGCGTGCTTGGCGCCTCGTACCTGCTCAGCCGAGGTTTGTCTGGACTTCTATCTGTCTTTGCTTCCTGGTCCTGAGTGGAAGCTCTGTAAAAGCAGGCTGTGTCTTCTGCTTTCTTGCCATATCACGTATATGGTATACATGTGTCGCATAATCAATAAATACCTTGATCGCCCTCCCCCCAACTGTGGTTAGGTCGTAACTGAGTTTTGCTGAGTGAAGCTCCTGCACCATCAGGCCCGTTGCTTGTGTGTATGTTTCCGGGAAACAGAGGCGCCGCCTACGTAGCTGGCCTGGTGTTCGGCACTCTCCTGTGATATCTCATTAGCTTGCGCAGGGACATCAAGTTCCTGGAGCAGGTGTAACTCTCCCCTTTACCAACAAGGAAATGAGGGCTCAGAGGGGACGAGTGACATGACCCAGACTGACGCCGGGACCTTGCTTTATTTCCATCATCTGTGCCTGTTGGTCACGTCTTGGTGCAACAGATGCTAAACCTGAATCTTCTTTACTGGTTATATTGATACCATGGGAACTCTTGGTGTTCACGAAATTGGCAAACCGCCCACTGATTATAAAAAATCTGGAGGAGTGGAGTACTGGGAGTGGGCCCAGAGCCGAAATGGCTGGCTTGCAGGCTCATGCTCGTTTGCCACTGTGAACATACACATTTTGTCCTGCCCCCCAGTCAGAGAGACTTCAGTGACTGAGGTCCTCGGGCAGTTCTTAGTTTAAGGAATCTTGGTTCATGGAATTTTGTCCTCTGGTGACCTGTTGGGAAGGAATCTTCTGGGCCTAGCACGTGGCTCAGGAATGAAATTCCCCCGTGACAGGGTGTTCAACAAAACTCAGCAGTGAGGTGGTGCTGCTGTGGGTCACCAGGACAGGGGCTGTGTGCCCGTCACCCACACGTGTGCTCACGGCACACACGGCTGCCGCTCCTTGCGCAACAGCAGTGGAATGTGAAGGGCCCCGGGCAGAACTCCACTGCCAGCACATTCTGTCTGTACTGTCTCCGCTTCTGCTTCCGGCTTGGCTCTCCCGGCAGCACCTCCTCCTGCCCCCACAGCACAGGGCCTGCGGCAGCCAGCGCCCTGCCACTTGCTCGTGGGCCCGGTGTCAGAGTCTGTGTTCCTAGTGGGCACTGGCCAAGGGGCGGATCAGCAATACTCAGCCTCACCTCTACCTCCAAGGACTTCCCTGAATCAACCCCGACTTTGCCCTCTGAGGGGAAATGTGGGGTCCCAAGGGGAGCCAACAAGCCCCTGTGTCTAGCAGCCACCCTTGGGACATGGAATGAGTTGTTTTAGACCCTTCCTATGCTGGAATTTCATGCGTATTCGGCCATCAGGCTTTGACAGCATGACTAGGGAGAAGATGATCGCATTTGAATGCTCAACATCTATGTGAGAAGTACTGTTGTTCATAAAACCATGCATGCTCCAATTCTCAGAATATCAAGTGTTTCTCACTCCAGATAGAATTAATCAGGAGGAGAATTGTAGCAACCCAGAAAAGAGTTGTGTGCGAGGCCAGGGGTTGTCACAGAACGTGGGTCCAGACAGGTTGCATTCAAGTACCGACTCTGTCACTTCATGGCATTGTGACCCTGGGCAGGTTGAGTACTCTTTCTGTGCCTCAGTTTTCTCTGCTATAAATTAGGATCATAATACTAATTGCCTTTTGGGGTTTTTTTTATGAGCATTAACTTAAATGAATTCATATTTTAAAATTGATTAAGATAATGCCTAACATGATAAATCCCGTATAAATGCTAAATATGCATATATATTTAAAATCTTTCTCTGATATATATATCCCCATAATATACTACAACCTGACTTGTGAACTAGGGCCCATCATTAAACCAAAAGACTTTGAGTATAGCACAACATACCACAACATAGCACAATATATCACAGCATATCACAGCATAGCACGGTGTACCACAGCATACTATAGCATACCACAGTGTACCACAGTATACCATGGCGTACCATGGCATACCACGGCGTACCACGGTGTACCACAGCATAGCACAGCGTACCACGGTGTACCACAGCATAGCACAGCGTACCACGGCATACTATAGCATAGCACAGCGTACCACGGCATACTATAGCATACCACAGCGTACCACGGCATACTATAGCAATACCACAGCGTACCACGGCATACTATAGCATACCACAGCGTACCACGGCATACTATAGCTTACCACAGCATACTGTGGTATACTAAAACTTACCTCCATTCCTGCTCTTTTTTCAAGGCTGTCTGCAAGAAATGAGTACCTGGCATCTTGTTTCCCATTTGGATTCCTGTGGAACTGCGGAAACTCGTAGGCTTCCCAGTGTGAGGGACCCATTATTATTTGTACCAGGGATTGAGACATCTCATCAGACTGGTTTATGTGCATGCATCTTTGGAAGGCATTTGCTCCGTGCAGCGCCCTGTGATGAGGGCTTGGTGAACTACACCGGGTCCCTGCTCGGGAATGCTCTTCATGTGCCACAGACACGCTCAGTGCCTATGGCCAGGGTTAGGCATTTCCTCACATGCTGCCCAACCCACATTGTTTTACAGGCTTTTCTCTCTGGAAGCAAAGTCCGTTCCCCCGAATGTCAGGAGAGGGCCATCTGCCATTCCAGAGCAACACATGAGAGGCATTTCTACCTTAGGCCCTTATTTTCTGTTCTGTGTGAGCATTGTGAGAGTCCTGGCCTGACGTGCGTTTGGCAATGGAGGGTTTTATTAAATAGAAGCTAGATGGTTTGAGATAAAGCACATCCCCCTCCCTTTCCCCCCAAACACAAGCTTTTCCTTCCTGTCCAGTTCTCCGGATATGTTTCTTTTAGACAATGGTCATTAAAGCCAGACGCACACTTGTGAGATGGCACGGGCTTGGCCGTGGTGGGGGGGAGGGCTGTGGAAGCTTCTGGCACTGGAAGCAACGGGCTTTCCCGGCAAAGACGGAGGTGCTGGTGCTTGTGCAGTTGAGTCTCATGCTGTGTCTGCGTCTGTCTTAATTCCTGAGGTGTGGTTTTCAGTGTGAGGGTCAGGATGTGGCTGGCGCTCTGTGGAGTGGGCTGCAGGCCATTTGGGACACTCCCCGTAGGGGCTCTGCGTGGGGCAGGGACTCCACGGCTCCGAGCGCTCTCACATCCATCCCATGTCTCCCTGCTCAGATCCGCTGGACACGCAGGGACAGTTCAGTTTCCCAAGCACAGCTCGGATCAAATCGCTCTCCTCATCAAACGTCGATGACTCCCCATTGCTAATGGTCAAATATCCAAATATACCCTTACTTCAGCATCCTTTAAAGTGTGGCTTCAGTCCACCTGCCATTTCTGCTCTGGAGGCAGGCTTCCCCTGCTATCTGAAAGCAGAGCATCCCTCTGGAAGCTTCTGGAAGCTAACGGGGCGTAAATTGAGGAAGCAGTTACATTTCATTTATATGGGAAACATCTGGGCATTCCCAGACCCAAGAAAACCTGCCTCAGGCTTTTCTGACACACCTTAGGACATATCTTGCTAATGGACGCACAAAACAAATTGATGCTCAGAGACGCAGTCCACAGCTCTGGCCTGATGCTGAGATGCTGAGTGTGGGTCCTGGGGAAGGAGCTGGGGGGCCCCTCTCCCTGTTCTGGGCGCTGCCACAGTAACAGCTTGCTGCCAAATGGACGCTGAACACGATTTTCACTTCTGCCTTTCACTGGAAAAGCAAAAATCCTCTTCGATGTCTTCTGCTTAGCAAGAACGGGTACTAATGTAGGTCTTTCGTAGAAGCAAAGTGTGTAACACAAACTTTTGAGAAGTGGGATATGTATGTATAGAGTATATTGTATCTATTTTAAAGTAATTTAGTTTAGCAGGGCAACTAGGCACTTGAGCAGAAACGGGAGGCAAAGCGTGTCAGACCCCAGAGGTGGAGCCCACACATCTGCTCCTTTTGAATGGGACGCTGCTGTGATCCAGCAGCCTGTCCTGGACAGTGGCTGGGGTGTCGCTCGTGTCCCTCCTTGGCGGAGGTCCCCTGGGGCTCTCCCTTGGCCACAGGATGAACCCTAAGCCCTGAATGTGGCAGGCTTGGGGCCCAGCAGTCTCAGGGCTGGGGTCGCTGTGGTGCCCACGCCTCACCCCCAGGGCCCGTGTCCCCAGAGCTTCCGTAGACTCTGCCAGGGTTTTCAGGCGATGACCCTGGGAGGGGGCACCTGAGAAAGGGGAGCTGCCCTCCCGAATGCTTTCCTGCCTTGGCTGGGCTGTGGCCTTGCAGCTCCAAGTCCTCTTCCTGCCCCTGCAGTCTGGAGCCCCCTGGCTCCGCTGCCAGCGCCTTTCACCCTGCCTGTTGAAACTTGACAGCCGAGCTCAGGACTACTTCCTTGGAGTGGCCTGGGGAGTCTGCAGGTGCTCCCCTGAGGAATTGCCCCATGGGGTGCCCTGTTTCTGGGAAGGGGGACAGGGGGGACAGGCTGGAGGCTCGCGGGGGCCAGGCTCCCATGTGCAGGCTGCATGCAAGGTGTGCAGACCCACCTCCAGCAGGTGGGGAGGCGTAGTTTTCAGCGGGGGCGGGGGGTCAGGGCTGTGCTCTAGGATTAATGCAGGTGGCAGTCTGGGGCCGTGGAGGGAGGCCAGGCATTGAGGGGAGGAACGAGGAGGACCCTGTTAGGGTCTAGCCCGATCGCTGGCCCTGGGTGTCGTGGGAGTCAGGTAGGCAGGGAGTGTTGCTGCAGAGGAGATGGGTGCCAGGACTCACAGCCCGGGGAGTTCTGGAGCCGCTGCTGACAGGTGTCCCTGCTCCTCCCAGGCCCTGTCTGCTGGGCCGAGGGGACCCAGGGAAAGAGGCCCAGTGCTGGTAAAAGCCTGGCTGAATACGTAAAATGAAAGCCAGAGGATGTGGTTTGGGTTGTCCCTGAAAAAGATCTCTATTTATATGTGGAAGGATATTTTCAGATGGGGCTTCGTGTGAAGACAGGAGGCTGTCCTCTGTAGGAACTGCCCTTTAAAGGCGCGGCACATCTCGGTGGGCGGGGCAGGGCCACGGTCATGGTCACAGCTGCGGTCCTGCCCGGGGCCTCCAGTCCCAGTCCACACTGTGCTGTCAGACCAGACACTTCCTTTTCCCCAGACGTGATTTAACAATCTGTGAAGCACTCCTCTGTCTTTCAGGAGGTGACAGGAGGGGCAATTAATTCCTGTTTGTGACATGCTTAGAGGTCCCCAGGTGAAAACGCTGTTTAAATAGCTGGATTTTCTCTGTGAGGACCGAACCTGTGTTTTCACAGTCACACTCGTGCGTGATCGCTCAGCGGGTAGACGGGTTCCATGATTTCATATTAGGATCCTTGGAGGATACTTACTTCCTTTCAGTTTCTTTTCCCTCTTCTTTAAAAATATTATTTAGGAAAAAATTTTTTAAAAATATGGAACTGTACAGAGAATGTGGAGTTGAACAACCGTGTACCCACCAACCAGAATGAACAAATATTCACTTTTTTCTACAATTAACAAAACTTTATTAGCATTTAATAATATTTTTATTTAACAATGCACTATGAGTTATATGTGGTTTTAAAACTTTGGTTTTTTAAAATTTATTTTTATATTTTTAAAAGATTTTATTTATTTATTTATTTAATTGAGAGAAAGAGAGAGGAGAGAGAGACAGAGCACAAGCAGGGGGAGCAACAGAGGCAGAGGGAGAAGCAGACTCCTCGTGGAGCAGGGAGCCCGATGCGGGACTTGATCCCAGGACCCTGAGATCTGACCTGGGCTGAAGGCAGACCATTCACCCAGTGCCCCAAAACTTTGTTTTTAAAATAAAAGAAATAAAACATTTTTATGCTCCCCGTCCCGCCGCTTACCTTCCTGTAGCTGCCGAGGTGACACTGTCACGGATATGCACCCGCGTGTCACCACAGGGGGCTGCCGCTCCCTCTGCATATGACAGAATCAGCCACAGAAGGACGTGGGTGCACAGAGCATGGAGTTTGGGGTCAGGCGGACCAGGGTTTGAGGACTGCCTCGCCACCTCTGGCCTGGGTCCTCTGGCCTCTGAACCTCAGCTTCCCCGTCCGTAACCTGGTGTTGATTAGCTTGTAGCATTGTTGTTGACATTGGAGATAATGCTTACGTGGTTGGGTCAATAAAGGAATCGATATGATTCAACAACTTTTCTCCCTTTTTTCCTAGGTGGGAAGCCCTTTGAGAGCAGGGCAGCTGCCCCAGCCTGTATTAAATACCCTCTGTATTCTTGGCAATGCTTCCTGGCTCAGCGTAGAAGCTAATTAGTTGTTTCTTGAAGAAATGATTGAAATGCCCCAGCCCCACTCCCGCCTCAACGCAGACAGATGCAAGGGCCTGTGTGCCCAGGGGGCATGGGGACGGTTGAGCTGAGGACGCTTACCAGGTTCTGTAGCCTCGCCTCGAACCACACATCACCCAGTGTCATGGTGAAGGAGGGCGTGCGGAGCCACATTATTGCACTTGATGTTCTTAAATCATGGATTTGACATGGCTGATGGTTCAGGTGCATTTTTGCAATATTGTGCCCTCACTCCACTGCTAAATGCTCATTTTGCAGTCCCCACCACCCCCTGCTGCCCCGGCCGCACCATGGTCGGGACATCTGTCTCTGGCAGAACATGGGAAATACAGGGCACGGGACATGGGGAACACATGGAACAGGTCACAGGGGACACAGAGGACGCAGGACACAGATACGGGCAGGAAGGGGACAGCAGGGGGCGCCAAACCCGCACATTTGTGCCGGGAGACGGCGCCTGACAGAGCGACAGGGCCTCAGGCTCCCGTTTTTTTTTGTTTTTCTTCGTCTGCCCCTCCCTCACTTTCCGGGGATTTGGTCATTTCCTTGGTCATAGTTGGATTCCCAGCTCGTGGTCAAACAGACCAACCCCACCCTTTCCTTCTGGAAGCTGACACCAAAAGCTGCCCCAAGGTTGTGGGGATTCCCGGGCAGGATGGAGGTCGGGGCCCGGCTGCCATGCGGTGCAGTGGTCCCCGCAGAGACCCGCGGTCAGTCATCATCCCTTGGCGTGAGTTTGTTCGTCTTCAATCGGGAGCCACAGACCAGATGCGGGGCCCAAATTAAACGTGCTCAGTAATTGGGTGCTGGTGTTTGGAGGTGGGCTTCTGGAAGGAGATCAGTTGTGAGGGTGGAGCCACTGAGAGTGGGGTCAGTGCTCCGGTAAAAGGGGCCCTGGAGTGCTCCCTTGCTGCTCCTGCCACGCGAGGACGCAGAGAAGCCTGTGACTGTTGTTCAGGCTGCACGGACAGAACATGGTGCTTGTGCAGATCCCGTGGTTCTGTGAGCACCTCACGCTGGGCCAGTTTGTACCTGTGGAGATGAGGGGCCCTTGCACTCTTGGGCTGGGCACTGGGTGAAGGTGTCCGGGCCAGGGTCTCCCAACCTATAGCCCTTTACCTCCTTTCTCTCCTACTTTTGACACACAAATCTGCATTCCTGCTACATGATCAGCTCAGTATTTTAACGACCACTCATAGAAAAGGTACACAAATTGATTTGGAAAGAAAACCACTAGCATGTATGGAAAATTAGTATTCTTCAAATACATACTGCGAGACAGAATTGACGTTGCCATCAAAGCATCTAGCTTGTCTTCTTTACTTCGCATGTGTAGAATTGATATGAACTGGCCCACGACTCCGAGGTGCAGCGTGGAATTCAGCTGGGTGTTTCCTCCCTGGCCCATGGCTGTGGCTGGGAAGAAAGAGCCTGTAGGTCTTTGGGGTTGGGGTGGTTTCTGACACAGCCGTGAAGGTGGCTGTGCTCAGCCTCTCTCTGGAAGGTTTTTCCTCCTGTGGCAGAGCACGAAAACCACGGAGTCTCGGAAAGTATGGGGTCCAGATGGGGACCCGGGCCAGCTCTGAGCCGTGTCACTTAGACCAGTGCCTCCCAAGACCTTTTGATTGTCTGCTGTTGGTGGTGGGAGTGTCAAGTGTGGACCCCAGCAGATGTGTACCCAATCATCTGTGATTTTATATGCACGTTACAGGACCAGTATGTTATGCTCATTATAAAGAATGCAGAAAAATTCAGAAAAGACAAGGTGAAGATAACGTGAACAGTACTTTCAGATGTCTTGTTAATTGCAGCGGTTTCATTACTGTCACCAGCTAATATCTGAGGTACTGTTGATGCCTCGGATTTGGTTTCTCATTCCCAACACTGATTGTAAAAATGCATTTCAGATAGTTTTATAATTTGGAAACTTTCTGGCTGACTAGTGAAATCTGATTATATTATTGCTGTTTCCCTGATGATGTGGCTGACTGAGTGCTCAACACGACCACTTTTTCTGTTCACTTTGTCTTACCTTATTATGTAATCCATGGTTGTTTTTTATTTTTATTTTTTAAAGATTTTATTTATTTATTTGACAGAGATAGAGACAGCCAGCGAGAGAGGGAACACAAGCAGGGGAGTGTGAGAGGAAGAAGCAGGCTCACAGCGGAAGAGCCTGACGTGGGGCTCGATCCCACAACGCCGGGATCATGCCCTGAGCCGAAGGCAGACGCTTAACCGCTGTGCCACCCAGGCGCCCTGTGGTTGTTTTTTAGAAAAAAATTTAAAGGACACCTGGGTGGCTCCTTGGTGAAGCATTTGCCTTCGGCTCAGGTCATGATCCTGGGGTCCTGGATTTGATTTCCTGAGTCAGGCTCCTTGCTCAGCGGGGAGCATGCTTCTCCCTCTCCCTCTGCCTGCCACTCCCCCTGCTTATGCTCTCGCTCTGACAAATAAATTAATTAATTAATTAAAATCTTTAAAAAAGAAAAAAATTTACGCCTCTTGTCCATTTTTGCAGATAGTTTAGTGAACAACTAGATCTGGTCTGTAATTCCACTTACCAAGGCTCGTCTGTTGTAGGTCACACTGTGCGGAGAGCCCAGGGACGCAGTCACCGCTGTCACCCGGGGTCCAATCCCTCAACACCTCGATGACGGATGGCTGATGCATGTATCAGGTGAAGGCGTGAAAGGCATCGCTTAGAGTGAGTATTAAAAGAGCTTGATTTATTTTGTATGTAATTATATAAAAATAACTTCAGATTTCCCCCAATATTAGGAAGTGGAGCGTGAAAACTTCTAGAAGCCGAAATGGCAGTGAGAAGAAGCAGTTATCATTGATTTATAGGGAAACTTTTTTTTAGCATTCCCAGACCCGAAAAATAACCTGCCTTATACCTTAGGGCATATCTTGCTAATGGACGCGCAAGACAAACTGATGCTCAGAGATGCAGTCCACAGCTCTGGCCTGATGCTGAGATGCTGAGTGTGGGTCCCGGGGAAGGAGCTGGGGTGCTGCCCCTGTAACAGCTTGCTGCAAAATAGACGCTGAACGTGATTTTCTCTTGTTACCTTTTCTCGTAAAAGTGAGTAATCCTCTTCGGATGTCCTTCAGTTAGCAAGAACAGGGTACTAATGAGGTCTTCGCAACAGCGAAGTGGCTTAAGGTGAACTTTCAAAAAGTAGGGGATACCTGGATATGGAAATTCTAGTATTTTCCTCCTTCACCCTCTGGATCATCTTTTCCTGAGCCCAAATCTAGAGATCACAAATGTAGAGATACGATTTAGGCACTTTGGGTTGGCACATCAAGCCCTTCACGGTCCAACCTTGGTTTAGCTTTCCAGCTGCATATTCCACTACAAACCCTACTGCTGTGAGACCACGTCCATGGTTTTTTCCGTGAGACGGTGACCTTTGAGGGCAGCCGGGGTATCCTATTTCAGAGCTCAGCTCAGTGCCATGGACGGCAAATTCTCACACCTCAAAGCCACAGTGCTGCCTTGAAGAGTCCTGGGCTTTCTGCCTTTTGGGTTAGGTGGTTGCAAACCCTCTCCCCATCCCCGACAGTGGGGCCCACCCCACCCTGTCTCCACAGCCATCCCGGGGCAGTGTGGACAGCAGCGTGGTCCTGCACAGCAGAAGCTGATGGGCCATGTGGCACCTGCCACAGGCAGAGCCCAGCTGCGCAGACGGGGGACCTCGCAGCACACTTTCCTACCCTCTGCCGCCGCTACATCATCCCTGCTGGTTCTGTCCTCCACAGTGCTACGATGACATGTCCTCTCCTCGCGGGACCATCCTGGGCCCTCTCCGGGTTTCTTAGGAGACATGGCTGTGTCACCTGATGGCTCTCTACTACCCCAGCCTGGCTTCTTTCCAGGGCAGAATTCCATGCGAGGCTTGCAAAGGCGGCCCCTGCATATTGTGATGGGCAGATCTGGGACAGGCTTCGCGTGTGTGCATCTCAGCTACTCCCCTCAGTCCTCTCAGCTCTCCTGAGCTGATGGAGAGCCATCCCCATGAACCCCACAGACCCCACGGTTCCGAGCTGCTGTGGAGGGAAGGGGCTGAGCAGACCTCGGAGGAATGCCTGGCTCTCAGGGTATTAGCCCGTGCGGTGTGCATGGTCGACAGGCTGGGGGCTTGTTTTACTGAGCTGTCCTGTAACCCAGGCTGCATGAATTCAGACCCAGAGCTTATGCTAGGTTGGGGCGGGGCTCATCTCAGCCCTACTAGGGTTTGCTCATCTCCCTGGATTGGCATTTGGGAGCTCAGCTGCCAGGGTACTTCTGTCTGATGGGAGATGTGTTCCTGGTTTTCTGTTTTGGAGTGAATGTTTGCAAGCAGAAATCCTGGCACATGGCAACCCAGCGAAGGGGTCACGACTCTGCTGGCCGTGGAGATGGTGGTGGCTTTGAAAGGGCTGAGGAACACAGATGAGAGATTCCATCATAAACCTTGATGAGTGGCTAGACGGCCCTCTGTCGCAGCTTGTAGGCTGGAGGGAGCTGTTCATTTATGACGCTTGGCAGCCGAGGTTGGGGTACGTTGAAAATGAATGCACGCACCACTGGGGAGGCCGCAGTGGGGGCCCTCCCAGAGGTGGCTGCCGGCTGCCGTGCCCTATGCCACTCGGACGTCCGCACTGTGCGATGCTCGTCAGCTCTCCAAGCACTGTGGATGCATTATTACTTCAATAAACATTTCTCGAGCGCACAACGCTGGGGCTGCAAGATGGATCTGCTGGCTGCCCTCAGAGCCGGTCTTCTGTTTCATGCAGTTGCTGGGGACACTTTGTGACCAAGGCAGAGGACGAGCCTCATTCTGCCCCAAGGGAACACCCTGTAAGGCCCAAACAAGCGGAAGAGGGAGGGCTAGAAGCCAGCCTGCAACTCCAAGTTCAGGCCTCTTTATGCTTCTGACAGAGGAATCATGTTTAGGGACAGGGTTCCTCGAGATCGGGCAAGGCGGCTGTGGGTCGACTCTCCATGTGGGACCTCAGGAAGTCCCTTTACCTCCTCCGGCCTCAGCTTCACCACCTGCAAAAGGAGGTAATAATGGTACCTAGCCCGTGGGTTGAGGATGGAATGAGGTAACATTTGTCCCTTGTTAGCTCAGCCTCCAAAGGTAGTAAACACTTCACAAGGTGCGGTTTTTACTACGATTAGTGTCAGGTGACCCAGCTGACTCTGGGTTTAGAGATCCCAGGGATGAGCCCAGGAGACTTTGGGTCTATACTGCGTGTCGTTCGCCACGAAACAACGTTCGATGCCCCACACCTGCTCGGGTGGAAGCCTGCAGACTTGGAGGATATGCGCTTTTGCGGACATCACTCGCTCACTCTCTTGCTTGTGACTTACATGCCGAGCAGCCTTGTTCGTGTCAGTGGTACTGTTCTCCCTGATCCAAGAATGCTGCTCCTGTCTTTGCTGCAAATAATAAGGACCAAATGAGGCTTATCTGATGTTTTTATTCCGGGTCTCTGATTTTGAGTTTGTCACTGAGAGGGCATTTTGACCCTCTGATAGGACATGTCCCAAGACAAGAACACTGCAAGGCAGACGACAGACCCCAGAAAGGTAAGGTTCATACTGACTAGAAATCGAGGAGGCCTGGTGCAGGGATTAAGATGCGCAAACAGGTGCTTCGTGACCGGGCATTCTCGCCGAGAAGAGCAGCGGGCTAGTAGTACCGCAGCCACACATATTCTCCGTGCCCACTGGGCTCGAGGCAGGCGGAGCAGAGGGCAGGGGGGGAAATACCACTCAGAGACCTGTTAGCGTCTAGGCCTGCGTGTGACTGACGCCTGCCTGGGAGGGAGCTCCCCGTCGAGGCCCCAAGGACCCGGCTCTTTCGGATCCTCCCCGGCACAGGCGTCCTGCTCTTCCTCAGGCACTTGGGCTGGGGCCCTTGCTGCAGGAGCAGGGGCTTCAAACAGCGTGATCCATGGCTGACCCGGGCTGGCAAATTCCATTTTTGTAAAGGTACACCATAAAAATAGACGACTATGATGGATTATATGCAAATTCTTCTCTTAACATCTATTATACTTCGTCATGCCCCTCTCTTCATTCCTTCCTCGCTGCTCCTCCCATGAAACACCAGGCATTTTGTTGGGTTGTATATGAGACTGTCACTTCTCTCCTTAGGACGGAAAGTGGGGGACCTGGGGTGTGATGGAGATGGGTCAGGGCTTCCGGTGCTGTCTTGGTTCCTAATGTAAGGCTCAGGTCAGGGTTAACTCTGAAGTACCTCTAATTGGCGGTGCATCCGCTCCACACGAAGGGGCTCAGTGTTTCCGGACCCGTTTGATTCCTGCCATATCTCCCCACATAAATCCTCCGTCACTGAATTGTCCTGGGTCTTGCTTTCATTGCTGTGTCTCTTTCTAGTTCATTGCAACGAATGTGAACTACGTCTTGTGGGCCAGTTTAGCTTGAATTGTGTTGGTGCTACTCTAACTTGAGTGTGTGACTAGTCAGGGGAACCCCACTTGCCTCTCAGTCCAGCTCGCAGCACAGTGGATCGCAGCCCTGGGAGCTTTCAGAAAACACTTGGGCCTGACCTTCAAAGGTTCTTATTTAATTGGTCGGGAGTGGGCTCAGGTGGTTCTGACATGTGGTGAAAGTTAAGTTAAAACCACGCAGTGTTCTGGGGTGCCTGGGTGGCTCAGTTGGTTGAGCATTTGCCTTCAACTCAAGTCGTGATCCCTGGGTCATGGGATCGAGTCCCATGTCGGGCTCCCTGATCAGTGGGGAGTCTGCTTCTCCCTCTGCCCCTCCTCCTGCTTGTGTGTGTATGCATGCGTGCACGCGCTCTCTCTCTCAAATGAATAAAATCCTTTAAAAAACCCCACACCATTTTTGGAGCATCTGGAAGACCCAGCTCAGGCTGCTTCTCCCTGGGGAACCTCTCTGACACCCTCTGCCCACAAGCCTCTTCACTGCACGCAGCCGTGCCCCGGCTCGGTGTGCCTTGCTCCTAGTGCTGATCCCCCGTGTTATGATTGGTTTGTTAGTCTATCTGCTGGAAAAGCTTCCCAAGGTCAGGCACCATATATATTTTTAATCTCTGTACTCTCTAAATACTGAGCGTATTTCTGGGTACTAAGCACCAATGTGGGTTGAGTGGGTGAATGAATCAAAGTCCACGAACTGATCAAGAAGTCAGAGTGGTCCATTTGCAAGTCGGGCTGTCCCACAATCATACTCTCGGTCCATACCGATGGTATCTTTCAGGACTCTTTCCAGGATAAACCGGCAGTCTTAAGTATGTCGTGGAGATGTCTGTCCCCGGAGTCTTGTGATCGGAGTCGAGAAGCATGACTTGTTTAAGAATCTGGAGGGAGCAGAAGTGAGCGCTGGAGTCCTGAGCTGCTCACCATGCAGAGGCTTCCAGGTGTTCCTCGGCCTCCCTGGATGTTCTCAGGGTCAAGCGGCTCCTGGGTCCGGCCTGGCAAGTTGTCACCTGTCTTGGCCACGATGCGTGCGGCCCCTCTCAGGATTCCCCGAAGTCTGCTGTGGGAGCCCAGGACAGATTCCCATGTGGAAAGGGCTGCACGGGAGTGGGGTGTATGCCAAACTACTTGGAACACTGAGCTCTTCTCCAAAAGCACTTAGTTTTCAGTGGGAAGCTGCCAGGGTGCCTCATTCAAAATGGGTATTGAGCTTGCGGGATCGTTCCAGCAATTATTTGCAAAGAGTCCTCTTAGAATGGACCGTGTGAGAGTGAAGTGCGTGCAGGCAGGGACTTTTTCTTGCTCATCTTGCTCATCTCTGGGCCCACGGGACTTAAAGCAGCACCAGGCTGGGGGCGGGGAGACGCTTAGAGCCTTTAATTGATGGATGAGCTTCTCTTAGTGCCGTCTTAGCTGTGCTGCAACAGGCAAAGCCCTGTGCCAGGAAGCGCACCCCAGACGCTCCAGACACCATCCTTTCTGGTGATGGGGATGGTTCTACCCAGTGGAGGTTGGGAGGCTTGTGGACAAACTGTGAGCCAACGGCCACCACCCTTCCTTATCACCCTTCAGTAAATGCCCAAATTGAAGAGATATTAGGACCTGAAGTTGCCCCAACGTCAGCTTCCGGGGAGAAGTGAGCCAAGATGCTTGCCAGCTTTCCAGCCTCCATATAGTATTCCCGGTTCAGCAGCAGCCGGCCCTACCGAGTGATGGCACAGCGAGGTCGTACACTTGACTTGGGCCTCCCCATTCAGACCTCAGGCTGGTCATCACGCCCTCTGCCCGCTGCAACTTGGCTCATATTTGCCGTAAGATGTAGCTTCTACCAGAATGACGGAGCAGGCTCAAGGTCAGTTGCTGTGATTTAAATGAGGCTGTGGGGGCAGTCATTCAAGTTGAGAGCTGCGCTTTCCGTTATGGTGGCCACAAGCCAGCGTGCAGCAATGGAAATGGAAAGGAACGAAAATTAATGCAATTAAAATTCAGTTTCTCAGTCCTACTAGGCTGGCTCAAGTGCTCATGTGACTCAAGTAGTCACACGTGGCTAGCGCCTCCGCTTCCAGCCGGCGCAGAAGGGACAATGGGTGTCGCAGTAGGAAGTTCTTTCGGGTAGCACTAGTCTAGAGTGCTCAGAGACCGAGGCTGAGTGCCCAGCTGACGGGCGGCAAGCTCTCTTCCCAGGGCTGCTCAGCAGCAGCTGCACCCGTCACGGCCCCTCTGGCTCTACTTACTAGGAGTACTTTTTCCAAATGTGGCTTGAGAATCCACTATGGCTGGGGAAAGAGGGGAACAGTATCTCTGCTCCTACACTTGTTAATGCAGAGACGCAGGGCTGGTTACAAGGTTGCATTAGGTCGAACCATGTGAAGTTGCCTTGTTTGTAGGTTAGAACAGGTTGAATGTCATCAATTTCATAAGGCTCGACTTCATACAAGGGAAAGGGAAAAGAGTGGCAGAGATTCAGGGGCACGAGGAACATCTATGGCTTGTTCCTCTTTTAGTCCTGTCTTCGTATACCATGGTTGATGATGACCCAGGTAGTTTGAACTCAGCAAACGGTGCTTGACTGAAGGCCTGTTTGTTCCTTGCCTGCCACTCTGCATGTGTCCGCGGAGTATAGTGGAATAGTTAGGATGCGTACAGCTGTAAGACAGCGTGGCTTTGTGCAGATGGTTTTCCTGACCAGCAGCCAGGGATAGTCATTCTGGAGCTGAGTCAGTAGGTCCAGGACATCAGGGCTCTGGGCTGGCATTTCTGCTATTCTCCTGGCCTCCCCCTCAAGGTCCACAAGGTGGCTGCAGCACCTCCAGCCATCAAGTCCCCATACAACTATTCCCAGAGGCAGGTGCTGGGAGTGGGCCAGTGGGCCCGGGACAGCACGTGGGCTCTCTACATGAACCACTCCTCCTTTCAGGGAGGAAGATCTTTCCCTGAGCCATATGTCCCCAGCAGATTTTCCCTCTATCTTATTGACCAGAGATTGTTATGAACCCATCCACTAAATAATCTGGAAAAAGGGAATGTGTTTATTAATTTTGATTTGGTGATTGATGCCCTGAAACCAGGCATATTGCCAAGCAAACAAATTTGAGATTCCATCAGCCAGGAAGAAGAGGTAGCAGGAATGGACACGGGGTGGGCAAGTGGTGATGTTTGCCACAGTTATTAACATGCCTCCAGTTTGTGAATGACTTTGTTTGCACCTGCCCCCACGTCCCGCACGTCCACTGTGCCTCCTTCAGTGACACACGCTGATTTTCCTGTGGGTGTGGAGGGTGGTGGAAGAGGAGTCTGCCTCCACCCTTCCAAGGGTGGGAACGTGATCTGAGCTAGGCAGTGGAGCCCAGTGTCAGGACTTCTGTCTGAGTATTGGGAAGAGATGTGTTTGCCTCTCCCTGGGCTGTCTGAGAAGGTAGCCTGCCAGCTGGAGTAGCTGCTGGCTGTCTGCCGAGTGATTTGATGAAGCTGAATGGAGAAGAAGGGAATTGAAGGTGGTGAGAAATGCGGTCCAGATGAAATTGCTGGACAGACTTCTGCCTGGACCATTTGGTTACATGACCTGCTTAGTCCGCCCTCCCAGCTTCTGTCTGTTCTGTCACATCCATAAGCTAGTCTGAGCTGTGGAGTCCTTCCTAGTGTGGGATGCTACCAGTCATGGAGCCCACAAGGTACTGTACCTGGTAGGACAGATGGTGGCAAGGGTCTTTCTGTCGCCCCCTGCAGAGTTAGCGGTCTTTGTGATACTCTCACAAAGCCGCTAGTTAAATTGTTGCCCACTTCCTCTTGGGACTCAGATCAGGTGCTGTTTGAGACTGTGTCCTTGTCCTCGTTAAAGCACTTGGTAGAACCTTTCAGGCTGGGGAATGTGTGAGCTCCTTCTGGAAGTTCCCAGTGAGTTTCTATGAAAAAGAGATAAACTTCTCTCAAAGTTGGTCCATTTGGGAGTGAAAAAGAAGAAACATTTGTCTTTGGTAAAAAAGGTCCTTTCTGCCTTTGGTAGCTGAGATCCAGGTAATGCCGTGCTTTGTAGGACAGGAAGCAGTGGGTTCTCTGCCCTGCGATGAAGGTCATTCTGGAAGAAGCAGGAAGACTAGAAACAGAGCAGAAGATAAGACCAAGCCAAGGAAGGAGTTGGAGCCCGAGGGCCACTCGTCCTCGTGGTCATCAAAGACGTCAGTGCAGAGTGAAGAGCCGCAGGATGGGAGAAGGTGCCACAGCCCCCGTAACGCACAAAGGGCTCATGTCCGAAACTCCTATAACTAAATAAGAGAAGATAACCATTCTCACAGCAAAGTGGGCATTTTGCAAGAGGGGATAACCAAATAAACATGGAAAGACACTCGTCTCACTTGTCATCAGCGAAACGCCACAGTGGGAGTAGGAGGTCTCAGCACACCTTCTACCAAAATCGCTACAGGGGAAACCTGGGCCACGCTCCTGGAGCATCTGCTGAGCACTTGCCCCCTGCTGGTGGGACGTGAGCAGGGACTTAACAGAACAGAACGGTGTTTCCCGCGAGAGTTGAATGTGTGTGTATCCAAGCAATTCCGCTCCTGGGTACCCGTGCGCTTGTGTGTACTGACAGACAACGCAGTATTGTTTGTGATAGTCCCACACAGAAGACTAAATGCCCATCAACAGCGGAATGGGGAAGTGCATTGTGCTGAACACTATACACCAATGAACAGAAGCCAACTATGGCTACGTTCAACATGAACGAAGCTCACAGGTCCAATAGGAGTACAAGAACCTTGACAGAAAAGGATACATACCGTAGAGTTCTGCTTACATGAACTTCAAAAACAGGCCGAACTAATGTATGGTGAGTGGAGCCCTTGGAAAGAAGGGAGGGTGGTGACTGGGAGGGTCCTGGTGTCCTTGTTTCTTGACCAGGCAAGGGGACGCTGGTGTGCCAACTCTGTGATTTTCACGGGGCTGCATGGTGTATGATTTCTATACTTGGCTGCATGTCAAACATTTTGAGAAGCCTTCTGATGGCTCACAGACTGTGGAAGAAGAGAGCTCTGGTAAGGGTGCAAGGCACTGGCTCATGAGCAGAACACTGGCCCGTGGGCTGCAGGGAGGGAGGAGGGTCTAGTCCCAATTTCACTGCAGGCGTGGGGGTGGGGAGATGTGGTGGGGGAATGGGGTGGAGGCTGGCAAGCTGAGGGGGGGAAGGGTAGAGCCCTCAGGCTGTTGCTAAGAGATGGAACTTCCAGGCCAGAGCCCTCAGTAAGGACAACTTCTCTTGCTTTGGTTAATATCCCATGAAATGACTAAGTGCAAATGCTCCGACAGAGTACTAAGTACAAGACTTCTGAGGGGGTTCTTTTTCCAAAGAAATCTGAGGTTGGCTACCGGAGCCTGTGCTAGGCAGCCCCTTGATGCCCAAACCTGACCCATCTGGAAGGAGTCACTAACAGATACTCCCCGGATGTGGGTAAAGGGGACATGCTTAGAGAGGGAAGCAGGGCTATGGGCTGGTGAGGGCCCTCACTGCCTGCAGGAGCACGCGTCTTTGCTGTTCTGTTCTTGTCCAGCAGAGCAGGATTTGGCAAAGGACTGCTGATCATCTATGCTGTCCCCCCTTCTTGCTGCCAAATGGGAAATGCTACTGCATTATCCTGTTTTCTCTCCACTCGGGTGCATGAGGACGCTTGTACGTGTCAGGAATGTTTACCTCTGTCATTCCATCTAAAGGAATCAAGCTCTGGGGTGTAGCCAAACTTCATTGAGAGGAATCTGCAAGACCCAGAGACCCTGGTCTTGGAGCTGGACACAAAAAGAGGATGTAATTTTAGGTTGTCTGGGGAGGGAGTGATTTAGTTTGGGGATGTATGTGGCATAGTTACAGGGATATTGCTGAAATTGTATGAATGGAAAGAAAGGTGTAAGGAGATCCCGAAAGGCCACGGGGTGGATTGTGGCATGCCTTTGATCGTTGCCTTCAGATGCCAATTTCCTGTTCTCATGGTGATCACACTCTGATTTTCTTTTGGAGAACAGGCTTCTATTGACTCTTAGACCACGTGCTTTATCCCCTTCCCTGGGCAGAGTGGTGGATTCAAGTGTAGGCACAAGATGCAGACCAGGTCCCAGCCATGAGATTCCATTTCTGAGCTTTTGAGAATACCCGGGCGGGGAGAGAGTGGTTGGGGTGGCGGGACATAAACCTGGAGTGGCTGCGTGGGTGGCGTCTGCCCAAATGTATCCAGTAAAGTTGAAAACAGGGCAGGAGACGGAGAGACCAGGTTTGATGTCCTCATCCAAGCTCCGAGGACAATTACACTCCTGTACCTCTTAGTGGCATGAGCCAAAAGACCTCAAATTTTGGGGCACCTGGGTGGCTCAGTTAAGCATCTGACTCTTGGGTTCAGCTCAGGTCATGATCTCAAGGTCGTGAGATCAAGCACCACATCAGGCTCTGTGCTGGGTGTGGAGTCTGCTTAGGATTCTCTCTCTCTCCACCTGCAGCCCCCCACCCCCCACCCCTGGCTCTTGCTTTCTCTCTAAAGAACAAACAAAAATCCTTCCCATTTTGCTTGAGGCTATGTGAGTTGGGTTTCTGATACTTGCAGCACCTTGCTAGTAGTGACTTACGCTGGAGCACAGCATGCTTTTCCCACAGGCCTGTGATGAAATGTTAGCGGGAACTTCATGCCAAGTGATTTCTAAGAAGACTTTTAAAGTCATAGAAAATTGAACTTGATATAATGTTAAGTAATAAAAACAGGTTATAACATGTAGAGTTTATAAAAAACTATATGTATGTATGCACACGTGTATACATTTATCTATAGCTACATGTGTAACATGCACTCACACACGTACACACACCACACATGCACACACGCATATGCACACACGTGTGTGCACAGCACACATACGCATGCATGCATGCACCACACGTTCATTCACACATGCATGTGCACGAACCATGCACACATGCACGTACACATGCACATACACGTGCACACACATTTGCACGTGCATGCACGCACATGCACATACCACATTTGCACATGCATGCGCGCACATGCACACAACACATGCACACACCACATGTGCACACATACATGCACGCACACACACATACATCACACATGCACACACATGCACACACACATACACACATGACTAACAGGAAAATGCCCAGTGTAAATAGTGGTTTCCTTTAGGTCATGAAATTATAGGTGATTTGGATTTTGTTCTTTTGTATTTCCAAATGTTCTGTAATGATTACATATTATATTTCTACTTGATTATATATTTTATGATCAGAATATGAAGACAAAAATTGTTTTTAAAAAAGAATGGACTGAAACCTATAAATGGTAGTAATGTATTTGATATTGTCACATGTAGGTCATGTTCCAAATACCCTGCATCTTAGAGACTACCCACATAGTTCATGGCCATCCAGGAAGCCAGGGGGTGGCTTGGAGATGAGGTTTGGAGAATTTTGAGGTTCTTTGCTGCCTCCTGAGAGCCCATGTCCTTGGGTCCCAGGGAGACAGACTGCTGCTTGTCACTCGCTCCGTGACCTGCAGGCCCAGTGCAGGTGGGAGGTGGAAACCGCAGGGCAGTGGTCCAGGGAAACATCTCCCAGGCAGCCATCTTGCTCCCACCCACACGGGAGAGCGGGGTGAGTCTGGTGCATCCCATCCTCATGAACATTGGCCACCAGCATGTTTTATTTCAAAGTTTTGTTCTTACTTTGCTTGTGTTAATGCTGGGATCCAATGATCACCGATGATCGTAGCTCGCTGGCACAGAGAAACCCAGTTTCCACTTTGACGTATCAGTCTGTGTCAACTTGCCCGTGTATATATTTATCAGCATATTTTCAAGAAAGTAAGAATGCAGAAGAAAGTATGGCAGAGGAAACCGATTTAGGTATGAGCAGAAGAGGGGTGTGGAATCATTATTCTGTTGTATCAGGCCAGGGACTTGAAGGGAGGCCAGAGTGCTGTCAACATGGCCAATATTTGCAAGAAGAAACGGTTGTTTCAGAGAGGGGCCACCCTGAGTGATTAGAAGGACTTCAGGCCTCCTCCAGATTCACACAGGTCCTCTGTGAACTTACGCTGCCCTGCGAGGTGAAGGTTGGACACGACAAAGGACACTTGCTGAAAGAGGGCAGAGGGGACTCCACGGCCCAAGAGGTAGGGAGCTGAGAGGCAAGATGACTTCCCAATGCCCTTCCAAGGAGTGCTCTGTGTGCGCCAAGGGGAGACTCCGTGGTGAAAAGAAAGGATCCTTTTAACTCTGTAGTTATGCCTAATCTGCGCAAAGTAAGACTTTTTTCTGATAAAGACCCTGCCTCTGGCCCCTCTGGGCTTTATGAGGGGTTAGAGGTGGAGTCCTGAATGTCTGCATGCCGATGCGGGCATGGGGACCGAGACTGTTTCAGCCAGAGCTGCCTGCAGACCCACAGAGGGGAGCCAGCCTGGCATTGCAGGGCACCTCTGTGGCCCCAGAAAGCAGTCTCTCGGCTCGGTCTGGAGCTCGGCCACAGCTTCTGCCAAGCTCAGCCTCGGGAATCCTTCAGAGCCTGGAGCGAGGTCGTTCAGGGAGGAAAGTGGGAGGGCGGGTGGGAATGCTGAGCACAAGGTTATATAAATGATTATTTACATATTGTTTTACTTTGTTGCTGAGGTTTCTACCTGCACCTCTGTTCCCAAGCAGTTGGATGTAAGGATTCACGCAGTCACTTGACCAGTGTTAATGAGCACATGCTGCAGGTGTCAGAGCTTATGAGTCATTTTCACATTCAGCATCTCATTTAATGCCTGTACAGGGGTTATTACCCACGCATTACAGATGAGCGGAGTGGGGCCTGGAGGGTGAGACACACTCCAAACCACACAGATATTCAGCTGGAATTTTGATCTCCTGGCAACCAGGCTTGGGTCTGGTGTGCCCTTCCCCTGCTGCTCTCCCTCCGGGCAAATGCGCTCTCCCCTGTGTAGCTGGAGGGGGCAGCACTCTGGCTTCCATTTCCCTCTTCCTATGAGGATTTTCGGAGAGTAAGGGGGAAGACTGAGGGTTGCAGGTGTGGAGATGGAGAGCAGAGTGTACCCCACTTGCAAACACACCGGTTACCCCATTAATTTAATAAGCACTTACTAAATGTCTACGCCAAGCATTGATCTAGGCACGGGGGTACAGTGGGGAATAAGGTGGGTGTGGATCCCGCCCTCGTGCAGCCTGGGGCCTCCCAGGGAAGACAAGTATTAAATAAGTCACTATCTGCTGTACTGAATGTTAGGAAGAAATGCGCCATGCACCATTAGGCAGCATGGGGTCTAAAACAGGAAGACCCAACCTCAGGGAATCTGTTAAGGCTACCTGGAGAGAGTGGAAATTAGCCAAGCTCCAGGTTGTGGAGAATGTGGTACTTTTGAAGAATTGAAAGGTCAGTCCAGCCAAGTGCGTTAAGAGAGGAATGTAGACCAGTGAAGGTGGGTTAGCACCGGGTTGTAAAGGCCAAGTGAGAACTTTGGTTTTTATCCTGGAAGTAATGAGAAACAGTTGGAGAAATTTTTTTTTTATTATTTTATTTTATTTTATTATATTATGTTAATCACCATACAGTACATCCCCAGATTCCGATGTAAAGTTTGATGCTTCATTAGTTGCGTATAACACCCAGTGCACCATGCAATACGTGCCCTCCTTACTACCCATCACCAGTCTATCCCATTCCCCCACCCCCTCCCCTCTGAAGTCTTCAGTTTGTTTCTCATAGTCCATAGTCTCTCATGTTTCATTCCCCCTTCTGATTACCCCCCTTTTCTTTATCCCTTTCTTCCCCTACCGATCATCCTAGTTCTTATGTTCCATAGATGAGAGAAATCATATGATAATTGTCTTTCTCTGCTTGACTTATTTCACTTAGCATTATCTCCTCCAGTGCCGTCCATGTTGCAGCAAATGTTGAGAATTCGTTCTTTCTGATAGCTGAGTAATATTCCATTGTATATATGGACCACAGCTTCTTAATCCAGTCATCTGTTGAAGGGCATCTCGGCTCCTTCCATGATTTGGCTATTGTGGACAATGCAGCTATGAACATTGGGGTGCATATGGCCCTTCTCTTTACTACGTCTGTATCTTTGGGGTAAACACCCAGTAGTGCAATGGCTGGGTCATAGGGTAGTTCAATTTTTAACTTTTTAAGGGACCTCCACACTGTTTTCCAGAGTGGCTGTACCAACTTGCATTCCCACCAACAATGTAGGAGGGATCCCCTTTCTCCACATCCTCTCCAACAATTGTTGTTTCTTGCCTTGTCTATCTTTGCCATTCTAACTGGCGTAAGGTGGTATCTCAGTGTGGTTTTGATTTGAATTTCCCTGATGGCTAATGATTTTGAACATTTTTTCATGTGTCTGTTAGCCATTTGTATGTCTTCATTGGAAAAGTGTCTGTTCATATCTTCTGCCCATTTTATGATTTGTTTATTTGTTTCTCGTGTATTGAGTTTGAGAAGTTCTTTGTAGATCTTGGATACCAGTCCTTTATCTGTGGTGTCCTTTGCAAATATATTCTCCCATTCCGTGGGCTGTCTCTTAGTTTTTTTGACTGTTTCCTTGGCTGTGCAGAAGCTCTTTATCCTGATAAAGTCCCATAAGTTCATTTTATCTTTTATTTCTCTTGCCTTTGGAGATGTGTCGTGAAAAAGGTTGCTCTGGCCGATGTCATAGAAGTTGTTGCCTATGTTCTCCTCTAGAATTTTGATGGATTCCTGTCTCACATTGAGGTCTTTCATCCATTTGGAGTTTATTTTTGTGTATGGTGTGAGAGAGTGGTCAAGTTTCATTCTTTTGCATGTAGCTGTCCAATTTTCCCAGCACCATTTATTGAAGAGACTGTCTTTTTTCCACCGGATGTTTTTTCCTGCTTTATCAAAGATTAGTTGCCCAAAGAGCCGAGGGTCCATTTCTGGGTTCTCTATTCTGTTCCATTGGTCGATGTGTCTGTTTTTGTGCCAGTACCATGCTGTCTTTGTGATCACAGCTTTGTAGTACAGCTCGAAATCCGGCATTGTGATGCCCCCAGCTTTGTTTTTCCTTTTCAACAGTTCCTTGGAGATTCGGGGCCTTTTCTGGTTCCATACAAATTTAAGGACTATTTGTTCCAGTTCTTTGAAAAATGTCCTCGGTATTTTGATCGGGATAGCATTGAAAGTGTAGATTGCTCTGGGTAGTATGGACATTTTAACTATGTTAATTCTTCCAATCCATGAGCATGGAATATTTTTCCATCTTTTTATGTCTTCCTCAATATCTTTCAAAAGTGATCTATAGTTTCTAGCATATAGGTCCTTTAACAGTTGGAGAATTTTTAGCAGGAGTGCGACATTGATCACATTGAAAATTTCCAGGCATTTTCCAAGAAAATCTCCAAGCTGCACTGTGGAGAATACATGAATGAGGTCTGGACGGTGAGACGTCCAGATGACTGGGGACAGCAGGGGGACAGTTTGGTGTAAATAAAACCAAGAGAGTGGTTAGAGCCCACATGGGGAGAAGGAGTTCATTCCTTCCACAAATGCCTATTGCCCACGATGTGCTGAAAGAGTGTTCTAGGTACTTGGGCCGCAGAATGAAAAAGATGAAGATCCCCGCTCTTGGGGCCTATATTCCTATAAGGGAAAGTAGAGGGGTTGGGCAGGGGGAGTCACATAATGAATAGTAGATACAAAATGAAAATGCGTGCTTTTAAACTATGTTGCAGAAAGACCAATTGGAGGAGGGTACAGGCGTCGAGACCTCGGGCTGGCGTGGACCCAAACAGCACCTCCTGTAGGAGGAGTGGCCAGGGCCCTGGGAGAGCACCTCATGAGTGGGGAACAGTGGAGACAGAGGCTTGTGGCTAGAGCCGGAGGGCGGTTCAGACAGACTATAAGAGATCTGAGCACAGAGGGTCTGTGGGCGCTGTAAGGGCTTCGGATCTTCCTTGGAAATGGGCACTGATGGAAGATCCGAAGAGGAGCGGTGACGTGGCGCGACAAGTTAAAAGGGTCCCCCTACCTACTGTGCTGGGAGTGGGCGGGCAGGGGCGAGGTGGAAACACTGACCAGTGGAGGATCTTGTAGTCATCTGGGAGAGAGGTGACGGAGCCTCACACTGGGTGGTGGCAGTGGAGGTGGGGGCAGCACGCGGACTCTGGGCCTGAGGTCTAGCCTGGAACCCAGGGTCAGCCAGCAGGTGTTTATCGAGTTAGGGTTTGCTAAATTAAATCAAGTAGAATCCACCTATCCTGGTCACAGCAGCAGGTAATAGACGTATTTGTGTTTTCAAAACCTTCCAAACGATCCGGTTTTGGAGGTAAAACTACAATACTTGAGCCAATAATAGTAGGAGCAGGAATACCACCACCAAATTATACCTATTATATGCCGAATGCTCTACTGAAGATTTTATGTATTAGATGCACTGTTCTGCGGTTTTATAGGACTCAGTCGGACATCTAATTTATTCTTTGCAAACAGCTTGGGTGTTGAGTGTCATTACTCTCATTTACGGAGGTGGAAGTTGAGGCTCAGGAAGATACGTAGATAGTAAGTGGTGGTAAAGGCAACACAAGACAGCGAATAATGAAGGACTACATGGTATTGTGCGTATAGTGAATACGAGCCTAGTGTGTCCAGGGGAGCTTTCCATGGGCTGGAATCGTTCAGGGAACTTCAAGGAACAGAGGGACCTGAATTAGGCTCTGAGCAAAGGTTAGATCTCACCAATTTCCAGAGAGGAGGGTAGAGAAGAGGACATTCCAAATGATGGGAGATGCTTCTGCAAAGTCATGGAGTTGGGATAGAGATTCAAGTTTTAGGGGAGAAAGGGGCCCTGATCTGGCTACACCGAGGGGTTCACTTGCTGTTTTGCTTCCTGTGGCTGCCCTAACAGATACCCAAGCTGGGTGGCTTAACCCCATGAAATTCTCTCATGGTTCTGGTGGTACAAGTCCAAAGTCAAGGTGTTGGCAGGATCACCACACGCGCTCCAGGGGAGAACCTGCCTCACGCCTTCCTCTTAGCACTGCTGTTGCTGGCACCCCTGGCATGTTCCTTGACTGCAGGCACCTTGCTGTGGTCCTGCCTCGTGGTCATCACGTGTGTTCCTCCTGCCATGTCTGTGTCTGACTCTTCTCTTCCTATAAGGGCACCAGTCAGATGGGTGCCCTAATTCAGTATGACCTCATCTCAACTTTATTACACCTGCGAGGATCCCATTTCCTAACAAGGTGCCATTCGCAGGTATTGGGTACGGTGTCTTACAGATACATATCTTTCTGGGGGGATGCAGTTCAACCTGTAACACCTGCTAAGCAAATAGTAGGTGGTTAGTTACTACTTGTTGAATGAATAAAGAGGATGAATGACATGGCATTGGATATAAGGTGTGTACATAGTTAAGCTGGGTGACCGAGGATCTCACGTGCCGGCGGAAGAGTTGGGACGGTGCTTTCTCTAGGGTGGTAGAGATTGTTAATTGAAATGCTGAGTTGATTTGCTAGGGCCACACAGTAGAGAGTTATAGTTTAGAGCTGAAGATTGAAGAATTTTAGATCTTCAGTCTAGAGATGTCACCAGATTTTGTCCCTGGATTCTATAAAAAAATGACTGTTAAAAATACCAATTGCCAGCTTGGAGTACCCAAGTAGCAAGTCTGTGGTCTCAGAACAGAGATGAATTTTCCTGCATTGAAGTCTTTAGTAGCAGTGATGGACTTAGGAGAGCAAACCTGGAAAAGTCCAGCAGTAAGACCAGCGGGAATGTGGTGTCATTTTCCATAATGAGAGTCTAAATACAGCCTCCATGATTACACGTCCTCACAGTAGGCGGCGTGCTTCTCTTGAGCCCCCCGATGCCTCACGCTGACGTGACCCGTCCCGTTTCTCACCTCCTCACAGCCTCATTAGAAGGGCTGGGATTTTGGCTCTCAGGTAGGACAGAATGTACAATGGAGAGGTCCGGGAGGCTGGTTTCTTCTGCGATCCCCACGCGGATCCCTCTGTGGCAGGCTTGGGTGCTGTGTTGGTAGGTTTTCACCAGCTGTAGGCAACGTGCTTTGGGGATTTGGCCCTCTCAGAAATGAGGCAATCAGACGCCTACCAGCCTGTGCTTTGGAACCCATCTGCTATGGGTCAGACTGTGTTCCCTCCTGCCGCCCCGAAAGATATGTTGAAATCTTAACCCCTAGGACCAAAAAATGAAACCTTATCTAGAAACAGAGTCTTTGTAGATGTGGTCAAGTTAAGACAAGGCCACCAGGTGGGCCCTAATTCAGCATGGCTGGTGTCCTCATAAGAAGAGGTAATTCCATGTGCCATGTGAAAGCAGGGACATGCACAGAGAAGGCCACGTGACAACAGGCGTAGACACCCAAGTGCTGCAGCTCAAGCCAGCGAGTGCCAGTGGCCAGAAGAGGCAAGGAGGGCTCTCCCTTCCTTCAGAAGGAGCACAGCCCTGCCAATGCCTTATTTCACACTCTGGCTGTTGGACTGGAAGAGAACACAGTTGTGTTGGTGTAAGTTGCTAGAACGTGGTGCATATGGTGGACTCAGTAATGTAGACTCTTTGAACGCTCAAGGGTGATAGGGGCAGAGATGGAGGGAGAGCAACTTTACAAAATGGGGCAGGTCATCGTGGTCTTGTTGGCTTGAAGGCAAGGATTGCCAGGGAAAATCCTGACCAGGGGCGTGGTTCGAGGCAGGAGTCATGTGCCAGGGGAAACAGGTGAGCTGGACTCCATGCAGCAGAGAGAATGAGCTAGAGAAAGATCTGGAAAGATGAGCTGGACTCAGTCCTGAGAGAAAGGTGCAAGGGGTTTCTGAGTGTGAGAATCAGGGGGAGCAAAATAGTGTCTTCCTCACAGGGTTGTGGGGAGATACAAATGAGTCCGTGCCTGGAAAAGTGCTCCTTAGCTAAACACTATAAACGCACGGTGTGTGCAACAGCAGTTAGAGCAACAATCACAGCCATCTATTTCGGGATTCAGGGAGATGCCCGAACAATTTCAGCTGACCCGATGGGCTGTGAATGACTGCCCATCACCAGCACCCCCGTAATTGTTGTAAGGGACTTGGTCTCTCCACTGACAACAGGGGGCCTGGGGCAGGGAGAAGGGCAGACCTAAGGACAGAAATCAGGCACGTTAATTGAGGGGGAAGTCTGCAACCTCAGCTTTGCCAAACTCCTGAATTTGTTCTGTGCTTAATTCATCCCGTGAGGGTCTCACGGACATGGTAGTTGTCTGCCCCATGACTGAGTGGCCGAGAGGAGTTGTATGTCCTGAATCGTTTATGAGCAGGTGTGTGGAGAGGAGCGAGGGGCTGTGATCCATCCCTAAGCTTCTGTTCTGGTATGGCCAGAGCAACAGCAGGTAGGCATCTCAAAGAGTTTTGGTTTGGGGGGATTTTTAAACCCCATGCCCCTTCATTAGCTCCCAGGAACATAACTGGCTCTTGCTGCGTCTTGGATGATATCTTCTCTGTGACTCATCCTGGTTCCCTCTCTGCTTACTTGGCTCAAAGTTCCATCTTCCCATCTTTTCTCCTCTTGTCCAGGGTCTCACCCGTAACCACTGCTAAACTTCCTATGTCAGACACAGATTTCCCATGGTTCCTGGGTATCTTCATGTGCATCTCTCATCAGTAACTAAAACTCACCACATTCAAGTTAACCCCCCCCACCCCCGCTTTCCGCCATGTTGCTCTGTTGGCCGTGTTTACTTCTCGTGGCTCCTGGGACTTCCACCCTTGTTGTCACTGGGGCTGGGAGCTCAGTTGGCTTCCCCCACTTGTTCTCCGCTCTCTCTAGACTCCACTCTCTCTAGACTTGGTATCCAAATAGTCAATTGCAACCCTTGTGCTCTCTTCCTCCGAGCTCACCAATCCAAGGCCAAGGTTCTCATTTAACTTATGTCCTTAATAACTCTACTCTGGATATCTTAATAGCTTCTTGATGTATCAGATTTCTAGCCCGTTTTCTTCATTGTCACATGAATGATCTTCTGTGACACGTGTCAGATAGTTTTACTCCCTCAAAATCTTCAGTGGCTCTCCTTGTCCAGAGTATCTGGTTCAACTCCTGGTCATGGTCTCAAGACCATTGAGGATGCAGCGCCAACCCGCCTTTCCAGCTTCCTTGTCCCCTGTGTCTGTGTCCTCAACACTCGCCACACAGCATCTCCTGCCAGTCGTGCCTCCGTGTTTTTGCTTTGCCGACCATGGATCCTCTTCACTTCCATTCAGACTCACCTCTCCGGGTA
Organism: Ailuropoda melanoleuca; assembly: GCF_002007445.2. Lineage (NCBI taxonomy): Eukaryota > Metazoa > Chordata > Mammalia > Carnivora > Ursidae > Ailuropoda > Ailuropoda melanoleuca. The sequence goes on from NC_048225.1 coordinate 63,479,112, forward strand.
GCTTTCCCTAAGCCACCAACTTGGAATTAATCAGTCCCCACTTTGCCTCTCCTACTATCGTAGAATATTCTGTGTATTATAACTGCTTGCATTCACTCCAGATTGTAAGCCTCTCAAGGAGTGCCACTAAATTTTATTCACTTCTGAGCCCCTGTGGCTCCATCACACTGGGCTTCACACGCAGTGGGCTCTTGGGACATGCCAGTGAGTGCTTGAAGACTCTTGAGATCATACAATGGAAGCAGTCGGGAGGCTGGCCTCCACGTGCGTATCATGGCTTCAGGATTTCTGCTTCCTTCACTGTGGGCAGAAGTTTGAAAGAGGAGAATCCAGTTACTGGAGGGGGGGGATGTAGCCTACCGGAGTCTAAAATGGAAATGCAGCTGTATTTCCATTCTCTTTTGCTCCTGTGGTTTTGTCTCATGGCCTCAACTTGGAATTTCAGTTGGAAACTTGAAATGCAACCAAAATAGTTTCTTCTGTGTCACTCCAGAATTAAGGCTTTCTAAACCCTTCATTTCCACTCAAGCCTTTCTCTTGAAAATCAGCTCTGCTGCAAAGTGGGGCTAATTCCGCCCTCATCCCCACCCCCTCCTTGCTGGTGTCGTGGCGAGGATGGCTGCAAATGGGGCACTTTTAGACTCTCCAACATGTCAACAAGCTAAGAGTTTCATTCATTAAGAAAATGTAAGTAAATGCAGTTGCATCTGGCTGTGTGAACAATAAAAGTAAGACCGTGGTGCTAAAACCAAGTGAGAAGATGCTCTAAATTGAGAGAGACACCCAGCCTGGAGGATAATTTAAGGAGCATTAATAAATATATTTAGAAGACTCATGCAGCAGAACTCATACCTCCAGCTTGTCTTTTTTCCACCCTGTGAGCTAGCAGAATTCATAACGACAGCTTTAGAACAACAGAGAAAGAACTGGCTGCTTACCAGAACCAATTAAGCGGTGAGAAAAGGAAGTCTCATGCGTTAAACATGCGTGTTGGAATTCTCCGTTACTATACTTAAAATAATTATGTAACTTCATATTTCTCATTAGGATATTTTATTAGCAGTTAAACAGTGTTCGACTTTCAAACACCACATTTCCAGAAATCAGCCTGAAAGTCTGTTTGCTTGAGGATCTAATGCACTTTCTCATAAAAATGCCATTACAAGAACAACTGGGTCCCCAGGCCGGCCCACGAAAGCCATTTAAACATCATCATAATATTGATGCCATATTGTAGATTTGCAAGAAAAATTTGTAAAAAAAAAAAAAAAAAACCATTTCCCTTGCAACGGTAGCACCGATGTAAGTAATTTAATCTCTCATGCCTGAAATTGATTAAGGAAGGTTTTCATTTTTCCCGAATGATGATGCCTGTGGGAAAATAGGATTAATTAAGGGAGGATGAGCATTTAGATTGGCGCCGGGTGGAGAGTCCGCAGGGAAACGTGGGTCCTTTCTCAGGCTTCCAATCTGATGCTGCGGGTTCTTCAGGGCATTAAATCTCACTTCCAAATGCTGGGCCTTCCTTCCTCCTCGTATGGATGTGCAGCTGGTCTTTCTGTATGCTGACCATGACTGGACTCCCATTTCCTTGGCTCACACATGGAAATAAAGGAAGGCAAAGAGAAGGACATTTTCCTGCAGGAACTGAGCACAAGTTGCACGAGAGGAAAGAGGGAGAAGAGGCTCTTGAAAAGCATGCGTGTGCGTTGGGAAAAATAAATTTGCCGTATTGGGAAAATGGGGCTGAGTCAGCAAAAACGCATGATTTCCCTTCAAGGAGAAAAGCCATTGGTTAGATTTGAACATGCCTGCTGTTACTGGCTGGGTCATGGCCTCTCGTACCTCAGCAATGAGCAGGAAGGACACAGCATGAAATAAATGGTTCTTTTTCATGGGACATTCATGAGTTGGTTGCTTGTAACTTTGGGGTTTACTGCTCTCTCTCAGGAACAGCTTTGAATTTTATAAGTATAATCATGATTCATTTCTCTTCCATTTTCCACACAGGATAAACTACTGTATCCTTTTTTTTTTTTTTAAGATTTTTAATTTATTTATTTGACAGAGACAGCCAGCGAGAGAGGGAACACAAGCAGGGGGAGTAGGAGAGGAAGAAGCAGGCTCCTAGTGGAGGAGCCCGACGTGGGGCTCGATCCCAGAACGCTGGGATCACGCCCTGAGCCGAAGGCAGACACTTAACGGCTGCACCACCCAGGCACCCCTAAACTACTGTATCCTATTTTTAAAATGTTTCTCTCTCTCTCTCTCTCCATCACCATCACCTCCAATCAACCTTGCTACCACTATTGAGACAATACTTTCATCATACCTTCTCCAGCCAAAGCTTTGGTGGTTTCCTGTTTTCTTGACAAGTTAAACCTTTCTGCCGAGTGTTCCAGCCTCTATCACAAGGCCTCTCCGTTCCCAGCCAGGCCCTTGCCCCCCCACCTCCTATCAGATCCCTCCACTGTGACTTGGCCCGAATCCTTCCTTGTTCTCGGCAAATGCCACAACGCTTCCAGGATCAGCTCCGTTTCCTTCTTGAAATTTGTGCATTCTCTTCCCTGGTTGTCTGCATTCCCCGTACTTGTAGAAAACAAAGTTCAGGATGTCTGCTCTACCTGTAATAATTTAGGCACAGGAGATCCTAGCAATGATGTTTGTGCTAAGTGGTCCTGCCTTCCAAGTGACCCTTGACTGGGCAAAGAGAGTACACGTGACCCCAAGTGTAATCAGAGTCTCTGTCCCAGAAATTTGGACATGGGACTGATACCCAGCCTGAGCGTCTGGAAGTAGAACATGTCGACTGAGGAATGGAGGGTCATCTGCGTTCTGTTCTGTGGAAGAGAAACTGTGGGAGCCTAATGGTAGAAAGGCCCGCAACACTCAGAGTTCTTGGTGGAGAACTGCAGAAACCAATCCTGGTGAACTTGAGCAGAAATGACTTGTTACCAGGGTGTGTGTAGCTCCCAGAATCAATGAGAAGGCCAGAGAACCAGATTTGGAAAATGGTGACTGCCCAGGCACCGTGTGGTGGGAAGGCCACCGTAGGCTCCACTGTCGTGCCTACAGTCCACACCTCCACAGAGCAGCTGCAAGGATCTTTCCGAAATGTCACTCAGAATACGATACTCTCCTGCTGTTATATCATAAAGAATTCCTTTAGTCTTTGTCCCAGGTTCCTAGCACGGAGCTTCTAAAACCCTTAGGATTTCCCGAGTGATGCGAGGGACATTGTTTTTCATGGTGGGTCTTGATAGTTTATGCTAACAAGGTGAGCCAAGATGGTGACAGGCCACATCAGAAACACCAGTCATATGATCAGAGGGTCGGGCTATGAGCCACGTGAGGACAGCCTGCCTTTGGGGGAGGAGAGGGGTGTTGAAGACATAGTTCATTCATGTGGCCCACGATTCGATCAGCCATGTCTGTGGTGATGAAGCCCCAGCCGACACTCTGGACATGGAGGCTCGGGTGAGCTGCCCTGCCTGGTGACATACTCTGAGTCCCTCGGGAGAGCATATGGATGCTCTGCTTTGGGACGCTCTCAGACCTGGCTTTATGCGGCTCTTCATGTGGCTGATTTGTATCCTTTATATGCAACTGTAATCAGAGGTGTAGAGCTTTCCTGAGAGCTGAGGGGGCCATAGAAACCCCTGAATTTTTAGCCAGTTGGTCAGAAGTGTGGGTGGCTTCAGGACCCTGAACCCGCACTGGTGTTGAAGTAATGACAGCCTTCTTGGAGGCTGTGCCGTGGAACCCGGGGGTCTGTGCTGACTCTGGGTGGTTAGTGTCAGATCTGTGGTATACCACCTGCTTAGCACCTTCAGCTGGCTTCCATTAAACCAGAATGCCCCAGAATGAAGGAAGTCCTCACTGTGGCCTCTCTGGCACCCTGCCCGTTTGTGCTCCTCCTTGTTTGCTGCCCTCCAGCCTGACCCTGTCCCTCATACTCGCCATGCTGGCTTCCTTCCAAGGCCTCACACTTGCTGTTCTCTCTGTTGGGAATGCCCTTCCTCAGATCTGCACATGAACTTCTCTGTGGGTGGGAGACGTGCTGGTCTTGTGTGCCTCAATACCCAAGACCTAGAACAGCAACTTGGTTGGTTGATTGGTTCTAGATCACAGGTCACAAAAGAGCCCCAGGGAGCCTGTTAATTATAATTCTGCAACCTACAAGATCAGATTGAGGTCTGACTTTTTAGTAGATTGGCTCCGAAGCTGTGAGAGACAGGAGGTTCTCTTTCACAGTTAGAAAGGCTTTATGGGTCTCTAGCTTTGACATCAGCTGAGATATTAAAGCTTGGAGCTTGTGGTTTTCTCTGGGAGCTTGGTATTCAGAAGGAGCTAGTCCATCCAGAGCTTTTACATTCATCATTCCCACCCAAATGCTCAATTACGGCCACACTGGTTCTCCTCAACCCTTGCCTTCTGCAGGACTTCATCCCAAGCAGCCGGTGGTGAGAATTGAGGTGATCGTTTGCCACCGCGTAGCATGGGCACCAGTATCGTGTCTCCCACTGGCATTGGGGAGGTCACTGCACTTGAGCCAAGGCACCTCCGATAACCAATCCCGATTCCTATCTTTGGGTTCTTTTGGTGGGCTGTGTTAGGAGCTGAGCGCTAGTTTAGTTGGGGAGCAAAAATTACTCTAGGTTTTTAAACAGAGAGAATTCAACCCAGGAAGTTGGTAACAAAGGTCTTGCCACAGTGGGAAAGCAGAAAGAGGAAGGAGGAGTAATTCAAACACTGGCTGTTTCAGGAAGCCCGTCCACCCCTGGGGCTGGATGAGCAGACGAGAGCATGGTGTTGCCCTGAGCCCACGGCCACCCTGCTACGCAGCTGCCACATCCCCAGCATCACCACAAGGACCAGCTCTCCCTGCCTCCAACTTTCCCATCTCCTTCCAGGGCCTCCCAGCGCAGAACCAGCTGGCAGGGGAGTCGGAAAAGTCAGTGTTCAGGCTTCTGGCCTGGGGTGGGGAGGAGGTGGAGCAGGCAAGTGTTCACTGTGAGACCGCAGTTTCTGCATGGCACAGACCCTGGGTCCCCCAGGCAAACCTTCCTTGTCCTCCCAGACCACAGCAGATCACACTGTGCTCCCGCTCAGAACTTTCTGGACATAAACCCTCATAGATCTTCCTGCAGTTTATCATGTATTATGTTTATATGTACACACATGTATATATATGTATCTACTACACGTATATTTGTATCAGTTTTTGTTTTCCCTGCTAGAAGCTTCTAGAAGGCAGGGCCTGTGTAGGTTTGGCTCTCCAGTGTCGGCAGCTCCTACGCACTACTGTGGATGCTCACAAACATTTGTGGACGCTTGCAGAGCTGCAAACGCTGCTTACTTCACACGGTCTCTCCTCTGGTCTCGAGTCAGATATGTCCTCCAATTCCCATGGGACTAAGGTCAGCAGAAGCCTCAGCTCTGACAAATAAATGTGTTTGAATCTGTGACACTGTCTCATTGTCCACCGGTGGTCCCCATGGAGCATCTTTCCCAAAGAGATGGAGATGGGGCAGGTTTGACGAAGGGCACGGTGTAGCTCTAGACAGAGCACAAATTTTTAGCAACAAAGCCCGTGACAATTGTCAGCCAAAACTAAGACATTCAGCCCCGTAATCAAATCGTTGGAGGAGTCATCGATGGCCCCAGAATGGGTGAGTACCTCGGGCTACCTCTGTTCACACCAGCAAGGCCGTCTCTATGCAGAGGCTGAATGAACAAAAGGTTGTTGAAATTTAGAACAGTGATGTTTCCTAACAGTTGGAGATGTTTTAACTTCTCTGGCAATTTGACAAATGAGTAGGAAAGAACAGAGAGGGCCCTGTAACTCTGAATTGGGGTGGAAACAATGCTAGAGGCTTCAATGTTAAGAAATTCTGTCTTTTCCCTTGTCTTTCCTGGGCTTTGCCTGGTCCTTGCATCATAAATCTCCTAAAGGAGGCCTTGCTGAGAGTCGACACCTGTGACCCGCTGGGTGCCCCGGCCTGGAGGAAACAGCGTCTCCTCAGGCTCCTCTGAATCAACATTGATGCTGACTGAAGTTTTTTAGAACTTAGATTAGTGTTTCATGGTCATAATATATTTGGTTAACAATTCATTTTAATTGTGACTTTACTGATTTATTGTTAATTACTGAGAATCATAAGTCCCCCAAAGAATTGCTTTTTTGGGGGCACCTGGATGGCTCAGTCGGTTAAGTGTCCAACTCTTGATTTCAGCTCAGGTTGTGATCTCAAGGTTGTGGGATCGAGCCCCACATCATGCTCTGTGCTCAGTGGGGAGTCTGCTTGGGATTCTCTCTTTCCTTCTCCCTCTGGCCCTCCCTCTGCTCATGCTCTCTCTCTCTCTCTCTTAAATAAATAAATAAATATTTTTGGGGAAAAAATTGCTTTTTCTATCTCTGTTGCTGCCTAGTGCTCTTATTAAGGGAAAATTTTTGGTTAGGAAATGCCAGTGTTTTTCATCTATTTCTCAGGCTAACCAGGTGGGGTTCAATAGAACTCCATCCATCCAAACAGCCATACACCTTATGCACCATCCATTCACCAAACCTGTACTGGACGTCTATATTGATCACCCTCCATATGACTGGCAACGAGATGCCCGTCACTGATGGGCATGGATTGCCCCTGGTGGGCTATAGTGATGCAGACATCAAAACTATAACTGAGGTCAACTGGACCGAATGTACTATCCAGGGTAATATGGCAGCATTTGTCAATTAAGGAGGAAGTAGTAATCTAGAAAGGGAAGCTAGAACTGGAGGGTTGAAGACAGTGACAATCAGTGCATTGAAGAAAGACAATGAGGCTAAAGGTGATCAATCACCAATTAAGGCCAAGTGTGAAGGTTGGGCCAAATGGCCCAGAACTTAATTGGAAGAGTAGCAGGTGTCCCTGAGAGGGCCGAATTCTCAGTTCTGTCAAGTCCAGTACACCAAGGTCAGGGCCCTGAGTGGGGCAGAGTGGAATCCTGAGACATGCAGTGGGGATATCTGGGTTGGTAAAATCTTGAATCTCTAGGTCCCTGAACCTTCTGGGCCCACAGAAGTAACTTGTTCCTCTCTGTTAAAGGCTAGCAATCCCTCTTACTTCAAGATGATGTCACCAGGCCAGTAAACAGGGTTGAGTCCTACCATAGCCTGGCTGGAGAAGAGATGGGCCTGCTAAGGGAGGAAATGGACCGTACTCTGAAGAAGATACAAGACCTCCACACCATTCTCTGGCATGAGCTGGGAGAGTGTATGTGGGAAAGGATTCTGAAGGTCTAGATCAGCATATGTGGGAAAGGATTCTGAGGGTTCTAGATCAGTGCATGTATAAAAGGATCCTGCAATTCCAGATCAGTGCATGCCCAAAAGGATTCTGAGGTTCTAGATCAGCAAATGTAGGGAAGTGTTTGGAGGGTTCTGGATCAGCGTATGTAGGAAAGGATTCTGAGGGTTCTAGAGCCGCATGTATGGGAAAGGATTCTTTTTGATCATGTGAAATACAGTTATAACAAGTGTTTTTATAGCCATGTCCACTAATTCTATCGTGTTTGTGATTTCTGGATCAGTTTCAGTTCATAGATCTTTCTCCTTGTTATAGATTATATTTTCCTGCTTTTTTGCATACTTCGTAATTTTTGATTGGATGCCAGACAATTTTACCTTCTTGGGTCCTGGATACTTTTGTATTTTCTCTAAATGTTATTGAACTTTGCTTTGGGGTGTGGTTAAGTTACCAGTTTGATACTTTCCAGTCTTCTTTTAACATTTGTTAGGTGGGACAGAGCAGCATTTCCCCCAATACTGACACAGACCTTCTGCCTGCTCTACTGGGGTGCTGTGAGTTGTGAGAATTCTCACTCTGGCTGGTAAGAACAGGAGCTCTTTCTGTCGTTATCAGCCCTCCAGGGATTGTTCTTTCTAAGCTTTTCTCGAGATTCTTTCCCCAGCCTTAGTTTCTTCACACGTAGGAGCTGCTCAGTACTCAGCTGACGACTGGAGGACTTTCTGTAGCTCTCTTGAGCTCTTTCTGTGTACAACTCTTTCATCTTTGGTACTTTGTCCTGTGAACACTAGCTGTCTTGGCCCTCCTATACTGCCATATCTATGTCCTTGACTCAGGGAGACCATGGACATCTGCCTGGGTTCTCCTCCTCCCTCCCTGAGCCATAGCCTGGAAACTCTCTGACGACAGGAAGGTGGGCCAATGTAGGACTCATGTTTGTTTGTGTTCTGCCTCTCGGAGATCACTAGCATTCATTGCCTGCCTTCCGGTGTCTTGAAAACCATAGTTTTAGAGAGTTTGTCTGTTTTCTTAGTTGGTTCATGCAGGAGGTAAGTCTAGTCTATGTTTCTCCATCTTAGCCGGAAGTCAGTCTATATTAAACTTACATTTCCTAACCCATCAATCTTCATAAACGAATCAGTGTCTTGACTTTCATTGTGAAATGTGAAAAAATTATACTCCGACAGCATCTCCCTTTTCCATCTTGGTGGTTTTGGCATGTTGTGAAATTTTTCACTAATATATTATCATCAAATTATTATTTTAAAATTGTGTAACTCTTCTTCCAAGATTTATAGTGATTTTATCATGTATTGTAACTGTAGTTGCCAGGATTTATTTCTATGTTTAACTGAGTTCAGATCACCACTAGTTTTTTTTTTTTTAATACCTTGGCTTCTCTATGCATGAATTCATTATTTTGGTTCTTCTCTTCATTGCAGAGTGCTCTGCTGAAGGCAGAGTGCTCATGCCATTTACCTTGGTGAATTTGCGTTGACTTGTAACCTTAGCTCTCTACACTCAGCACACCCACAATGGATCAGGCTGTCCAGGGTGGATTCATATTGCCCAATTTCACAAGAGATTCATAAGGAGGCTAGGACACAATTTTATGCATTTATAATGAAAAATTTAGTTCCCTCAAGACCAAGACACTGATGTTCTCTGGTCAGTGTGTTGTGTCTCAATAGGAAACTTACACAGCAGGTCAAATTTTAAAGATTTTATTTATGTACTTGAGAGAGAAAGAGAGAGAGCACGAGTGGTGGGGGAGGGGCAAAGAGAGAGGGAGAGAGAGTTTCAAGCAGGCTCCCTACTGAGTGTGGAGCCCAACGTGGGGCTCAGTCTCACGACCCTGAGATCATGACCTGAGCTGAAACCAAGAGTCAGTCGCTTAACTGACTGAGCCACCCAGGCACCCCAACAAGTCAAATTTTAACAGGAAGCTTCTATGCAATCATAGCAAGGTGGTTGTGGGGGTGATTTGTACTTTTTTTTTTTTTTTACCATTTTTTTAAATTCAAGTACAATGAACATGCAGTGTTATGTTAGTTTCAGGTGTCCAATACAGTGATTCAGTAATTCTGTACATTACCCAGTGCTCATCATAGGTGTAGTTTTAATCCCCAGCTCCTATTTCACCCATCCCCCCTCCCACCTCCTCTCTGCTCACCATCAGTTCTCTGTATTTAAGAGTCTGGGTTTTTTTTTTCTTCTTCTCTTTTTCTCTTTGTTTGTTTTGTTTCTTAATTCCACGTATGAGGGAGATCATATGGTATTTGTCTTTGACTGTGTCACTTAGCTTTATATCCTCTGGATCCGTCCATGTTGCTGCAAATGGCAAGATTTCATTCTTTTTCATGGCTGAGTCATATTCTCTTGTGTACGTACACCACATCTTCTTTATCCACTCATCTACTGATAGACACAGGCTGCTTCCATAATTGGGCTGTTGTAAATAATACTGCAGTTTACTGCATAAGGGTATGTGTATCTTTTTAAATTAGTGTTTTCATATTCTTTGGGTAAATACCCAGTATTGGAATGACTGGATCATGGGATAGCTCTATTTTTAACTTTCTGAGGCACTTTCATACTGTTGTCCACAGCAGCTACACTGGATTCCCACCAACAGTGCACGAGGGTTCCTTTTTCTCATCCACGTCCTTGCCAACACCTGTTATAGTACATTTCAAAGACTCGAAGACCTCCGGTTCAGAGCACCCGCCTGTGACGTGGAGATGTCCCTACTGTGCGCGCTCACGATCTGTGGGCGCAGGCATCTCTGTTCGCCAGTATCCTGAGTGGGCACTCCAGCAGCATTTGCTGCTGACGGTCGTGGGGTCTGGGTATTTGCTAATCCGATCCCTATGATTCCTGTGTCATTTTATCTGCTTCGATTTTGGCTCTGTAATGATGCAGCAAGGATTGGCTTGTTTACCCAGTGTTAGGCCCTGGGAATACTTTATCTTTAGGATAATTTTTGTATGTGTCGAATCTTGTCCATTAAGAGCTGAGTTCTAGTTTACTCTTTCAGCTTTGGGGGAACTCGGCAGTTGTCTCTCTGACAATGACCTTTTCTTTGTCCAAATGCCTACCTGTCATTTGTCACTTGTTTCTGCCTCCTTTTGCTTGTTTCCTTATGTAGCAATGGCCTTACTGTTTCTGACTGATCATGTCTTAGAGATACCCTTTATTGTATTTGCTTTCTACTTAGTATGTAGCACAACATCTTATACAGAGCAGATGTTCAATGGGTACTTGTCAGGGGGAATAAAGAGATTCCCTGACTTCCTTCTGTTTTTTGACGTCTGAATACCCAGATCTAGCCTCACGCTCCATCCGTTCTTTAAAAAAGAGATCGGAGTGCCTGGGTGGCTCAGTCGGTGAAGCATCTGCCTTTGGCTCAGGTCATGATCCCAGGGTCCTGGGATCGAGTCCTGTGTCAGGCTCCCTGCTCAGTGGGGAGTCTGCTTTTCCCTCTGCCCCTCCCCCTCCTTGTGTGCATGCTCTCTCTCTCTCTCAAATAAATAACTAAAATTAAAAAAAAAAAAGGAAATTTGGGAACCTATTTGAGTCCACTTGGTATCACAAGGCATGACCCACACCACAAGGAAGGTAGACATGAGTGAGTGGGAAGGGGAGGAAAGGAAAATACATATTAAAATGCTGAGACAAGTATATTGAGTATAAAGTTTCCAGTTTCTGGAGAGGACTACATAGGACGACTGTTTAGAGTGTATGAGCAGCTTTACTTGGTTATGGCCCATTCTTAGCGAAGCCTCCCCGACAGCAGAAGCTACAGCTTCTTGGGGGGCTGGGGTCACAGGTTTCTATTAGGAACTAGCCATAGTCACATAAGTGATCAGATGGAGCTCAAACAATGCTGGTGCCAGAGAACAGTGAAGTGATGCCCCGTGTGGTGTGCGGCAGAGACCGTAGTCCAGCCAGCCGCCAGCGAGGTTTGGCATCAGGCATGTTGGTAGTAGGGGACACAGGTGTGCGGACATTCACCCCATTCATCCACATCAGCTCTGGCCCTTCTCCTGGTTCACCTTTTTCCCAAGCTTTGCCTGGGGTAATCACCTCCTGACTGCTCCTTCCACTGCAGGCGGGATCACGGGCGCTCGCCGTGCATTCCCGCACTACCCTGCTCTTCCTGCCATCGTAGACCCCAAACCCGGTGAAAGGTCACCATCCATTCAGTTGTTTGTCTCTTATTCACCTGTGAGTGTAGTGCTGAGTGCATGGTGCTCGTGAGCAAATGTTCAAGGCATGTCTGCAGGAAGAGCAGTAGTTAGTTGGGGGGCGGGCTACTGGCGATCCTGGCTCACCAGGCTCTATAGGACAGACACACCGTGGATGACAGGGCTGCTGAGGCCTGCTGCGGCCCGCAGATGTCACACATCTGAAACGATATACACAGGTGACCAGACTGCAGGTCACCGTGAGAGTTCTATCTACTTGGATGTTCCGCTGGACACAGGTGTGAAGATGGGCTTGCTTTGTAGGGACTGTCACGGCCAAGTGGGCCTCCAGCCCGTTGGCCTCTTTCCTGCCTTCTTTGGTGACGCCCCTCAGCTTGTAAGGCCTCGGCTTGGGTTTCTTCTCTCCTGGCAAGAATCTTGTGCTGTTCACTTCCACACCCACTTCTGGGTTGTGGGACCTCCAGTGAGGTGTGGATGTTTGAGTTCAGCTGGAAGTTCAGGGGACCCCGCTGATTCACTGAAGTTTGCTCTCTTTCCATGGAGGGGGTTCTCTGTGGGCCTCTGGGGCCCCTACTCCCCCGGGGCCTCCCACCACAGCCCCTACGGGGCAGTCTGCTCCCCCCAGGAGAGGTGGTGCTGTGGAAAACGTCTTGTGCGCTCTTTCAGCCTTTTTTTCTACGTTATTTATACACATAACATGCACAGAAGTAGAGTCTGGTTTCTGTCCTTCACATGGAGCTCATGCTACAAATTCTTTGGTTTTAGGTTTTCCTTCCTTCTTCCCTTTCTCCCTGACTCCCTTCGTCTCCCCTCTAACAAAATGGATGTTTATAAAGAATATCTTGATCTTTTAAGGGCCTATAAAACACCAAATTGGCATTCAAGTAATTGATTCCTCTGTAGGAAATATCCATTTGCTGCAGATCAACCACTCAGTTGTTGATTAATTAATCATGTAGTTCCGCAAAAATTCTCCTTTTTCTCCCTACAGGCATAAATCATCCACCACAGGGGGGCTGGAAGCTACTGGAGAGCCAGCAGTGAGGCGCTCCACTGGGAGAGTCGGGTCTGTGCCCCAGATTTCTAGCTCTCTGCTCAACTCCCCACCCTGCGCCGCCCCGCCCCACGCCCTGCCCTGAACGCCCTCCAGGTTCTGCCTGCCCCATGTGCCCTTGCCGTATCCCGAGAAACGTGGTCGAAGAAGCGTCTCTGTCTCCCTGGCACACGCTCACCTTGGAAAGACATAAAAATGCTTAAACAGTAAGGCTGTGGGATGGGGATCCCACAGCAGATCCAGATTTCCATGAATAACACATTTATTCAACACTCACAGTATGCCAGGCCCAGTTACCAATGCTGTATGTGTATTAACTTAGCTGATTCTCACAACCTTTTGAAGTGGGTTTTATTAGGCTCCTTATTTTATAGATGAGAGAAATGGGGCCCAGAGAGGTTGACTGGCCTCAAGACACACAGTAAATGATGGAGCGAAGGTTTGAATCAGGGCAGTCTGACTCTGGACCCTACACTCATAATCACAGAAGTTTGGCCCCCAAATGTGATTACGATTTAAGGAAGAGCAACACCATTTCGGTCATTGTGCAAAGAGCTGGATTTACTGATGGCTTCAGGGGCCCTTCTTTATGGATTCAGGATGACACTGGCCAGTCCTGTTTAGAGACTCAAGGATCTCTTTCTTTCTGAAGCCTTATCCTATAACATTAAAGAAAAAAAAATGTTGCATTAAATGTAAATTTTTGCTATAAATACTTCAAAGATGTTTTAAAAATAATTTGCCTTTGAAGTAATCTGGCTGTGAACAATTTGCTTAATTCATGATTGGCTATGATTTCTCATTCACATTTTGAATTCTTGTCATTGTTTCTAGATATAATGACATTGTTATGAATATTAATTTAGCAAATGAGGTTGACATAGTATTACATTTTGTAGACATATAATGAATCATTTTTTAAAAAGATTTTACTTATTTATTTGAGAGCAAGAGAGCACAAGCAGGTGGGAGGGGCTGAGGGAGAGGGAAAAGCAGACTCCCCGCTAAGCTGAGAGCCCGATCCGGGACTCGATCCTAGGACCCTGAGATCATGACCTGAGCTGAAGGCAGATGGTTAACCAAGGGAGCCACCCAGGTGTCCCATGAATCATTTATGGATCGTGGTTTTGCATTCATAGTTTTAAGCCAGCACTTTTCCTTTATTCAGTCTTAAACCTTCCCTTGCCCCCGAATGGACTTGTAGGCTCGCGCTGTGGCTGCAGGGCTGATGAACATATGTGTTCCCGGCTCCGATCCACCTGCAGGGAGACCTCGGATCTGCTGGAGCAAAACCTGCAAAGCCTCTTGAGGTCTGGGCACGGAGACCCCTAATATCATTTTTGCCACATTTATTGGTCAAAGCGCGTGACAAAGCCCATGCAGATGCAAAGGATCCCTGCTTTTTACTAGGACCGTGTGCTGGCAAGCTTAAATACTTCGAGCAAGTGCTCCTCTTGCTGGAACAAACCGCTGCCCCTGTGCCTCCCCCTGAGTAGCCCCTAGTGACAAAGTCACTGCCCAAGGGGCATGTGCCCAGGGCTGAGAGGGGTTACTGCGGCCCATGTTGCCAGCAGTGACGGGGTGAAGTGTGGAGAGAGACTGTGAGATCAGGCTGGGCAGGAGCCGAGGACAGCTTGTCCTTCTTTGGTCTCATTTCTACCCCATGGCGCAACTTCTCTAGGGTGGCCATATCCTATTCAGCTCGTAAAAGCCCTTTCAGTATACTGCCCTGAGCTAGTAAAATCATAATAAATGTTAGAATTTGCTTGTCATTTTCATTAAGAAATAAATGTCTTTGTGTGAATAGGGGCCTCCCAACATACCCGGTCGCGATCAGAGCACTGAAAGCGCCCCATGCTCAGTGGCATGGAGGGGACCTGGGTACGGTTAGCCCCCAGTCATCTGCCACCAGGAGAAGAGACGGGCTCTGGTGGCGAGCTCAGGTACGTCCTCCTGACTCTCTGTCCAGCCAGGGTGCTGGGCCACTTCTGCTGCAGAGGGTGTGTCCACTTGTAATACTACTTTTGTTAGAAAGAGAGAGATGAAAATGCTGCATCATATCATGAAATTAACCTGTTCCTTATATCCCACATTTTGGCAGGATTTTTGCATCTTACCCATCAGGCAATGGGTGTAAGCTCTCAGATGCATGAGCTAGGTCTGTCTATATGTCTCCTCTCTCTTTTTTTTTAATTTTAAAGAAATATATATACATATATTTCAAGTTGTGAAAGGGGACCTGGGTGGCTCAGTCGGTGAAGCGTCTGCCTTTGGCTCAGGTCATGATCTCTGGGTCCTGGGACTGAGCCCCGTGTCAGACTCCCTACTCTGCAGGGAGCCTGCTTCTCCCTTTGCCTCTGCCTCTCTCTCTCTCTCTCTCTCTCATGAATAAATAAATAAAATCTTAAAAAAATAAAAATATAAAGTTGTGAAATATAACACAATTAAGAAAGATACATAAGGGGCACCTGGGTGGCTCAGTTGGTTGAGCATCTGACTCCTGGTTTCGGCTCAGGTCGTGATCTCAGAGTGCTGAGCTTGAGCCCCATGTCCGGCTCCATGCTCAGTGGGGAGTCTGCTTGGGATTCTCTCCCTCTGCCCTTCCCCCATTAGCTCTCTCTCATGCTGTCTCTCTAAAATAAATAAATAAATCTTAAAAAAAGTAAAAAATATATACAAGATAACAGTTTTTCAAATTATTATGAAGCAAATACTCAGGTCAAAAATAAAATATTGGCAGCACCCCAGAAACCCCTGCGTGCCCCTTCCTGATTACATCCATTGCCTCTCCCTAGAAGTAGCCACTATCCTGACTTTCATGGTTATCATGTCTTTGCTTTTTTTGTTTTGTTTTTGTTTTTTTAGTATTTTTACCACCTGAGGATGAATCCCTAAACACTGTATTAAAGTGTTACCAGATTTTGAACTTTATGTAATCAGAGAGCACGTTTCTCCCCGCACCGTATTTGTGAAATTCATCCATATGTTCAGGTGTAGCTCTGATTAACATCCACCGTGGTGTGCCGTGCCGTGAACACACCACACCTTATTTAGCCACTTGACTCGTGGTGGACACTTGCCTCACTTCAGTGATGCTGCCATGAGCGCTCCTGTACGTGGCTCCCGTATGTGGCTCCTGTACATGACAGTGTACATGTCACGGATTATGTAATGACTTCCAGGTACTTCCCTACTCAGGACTGGAATCTTGGGGTCATGGGGGGAACCTAGCACTCAATACAGCAAACAGCTTCCGATGCGACCGCACCATTTTGCATGCCCTCCAGTGACACTGGGGGCTCTTGTCGCACCACATTCTTTCCAACACGGGGGTCATCCGTCTTCCTGACATTCACCATCCAGGTGGGTGTATAGTGACGTCTCACTGGGGTTTCCATGCGCCTTTCCCTCCTGATGAATGATACTCAGTGCTTTTCGTGAGTTTGGATGTCCTCTTGTGGGACACCTGTTCCAGTGTCTTGGCCTTTTCTCTACTGGGTTCTTTAGTTGAATTTTTTTTCATTGATTTCTAGTGGTTTTATATGTGGTCTGGTTGTGAGTCCCTTTTCAGTTCTGTCTGTCCCTTCTCTCACCTGGGCTTAGCTTTTCACTTGCCCCTGCTTATCAAAGCAGAAGTGTGGGACTTTGACAAACTAGAGTTTTTTTTGTTTTTTGTTTTTTTTTTTTTAAAGATTTTTTTGTTTATTTGGCAGAGATAGAGACAGCCAGTGAGAGAGAGGGAACACAAGCAGGGGGAGTGGGAGAGGAAGAAGCAGGCTCACAGCAGAGGAGCCTGACATGGGGCTCGATCCCATAACGCTGGGATCACGCCCTGAGCCGAAGGCAGACGCTCAACCGCTGTGCCACCCAGGCGCCCCGACAAACTAGAGTTTTTAATTTGAATATATTCCAATGAATTTTTCTTTTCCTTATAATTTGTAGGTTTCCTTTCTTGGTCATATATACATTCACCTGTACTCTTTCTTAAAAGCTTAAACTTTTTTTAAATCTTTCACATATATACATATTTGGTCTTTTTTTTTCTTTCATAGTTCAGTTTATAATACACATGGACCTGATTTTTTAAAAAGATTTATTTATTTATTTTAGAGAGAGAGTGTGTGAGTGGGGGGAGGGGCAGAGGAAGAGGGAGAAAAGCAGACACCGCTCAGCGGGGAGCCCCATGTGGGGCAGGGCTTGATCCCATGACCCGGAGATCATGACCTGAGTCAGATCAAGAGTCAGAAACTTAACTGACTGAGCCCCCCAGGTCCCGATTTTTGTGAATGATGTGAGGGGGAGTTAAGTTTTAGTTTTTTCCCTTGTGTATGTCCCACTGGCCCAGTGCCTTTATTGAAAAACTATTTCCCCCCATTACTCTGGTATTTACGATGAGGCCATGCTGCCCCCAGGGTGTCTCCGGTTAGCGACTGAGCACAGAGAGGGTACTGGAGCCAGACTGTCTCTGTCCCTGTAGTTGGAGGAGGACTTTGGCAGGACCTTTGCTTGAAGTCAGCCGTCAGTCAACTGAGGCTTTCTCAGGCCTGCACCTCAGTCTGAGGGCTCCCTGCCTCCTCCTGTCCTTCACTCTCTGTCCTCCATGGGCACCTGCCCCGCCGATGCTGGTGTGTGTCTAGCCCGACCTGGCATCTGCTTCCTGGAGGCCCCAGTGGACCTGGGGCAGGGGGGGGGACCTGGATGAGAGCTGGGGTGACAAAGGCTGGGCTAAGTTCGGGGCGGAGGGGCCAAACTTTGTGAAGGAAGAGTGGGTGGCTGCTGCTTGGTGGTGTGCAGAGCAGTGAGGAGGTGGGGCTGAGGGAGCTTGGGTTGGACTCCGTCACCGCGCAACGGAGCGGGAGCTGGATCGCTGCTGGAGATGGCTTTAGTTCTATGCTAATTCAGGGGTTTTTGTGGGAAAAGTAACCTGATAAGTTACATTTACCTGGGTGCCCACCGTTTGCTGGGCGCATTTGCAAGGGACCCATTTCCTCTCCAGCAGGGCCTTCCTCAGGGAGGAAGTGAAGCAGTTGAGGGAATCCCTTGTGTCCCTTCTCCTGCGGTCTTTGTGCCAGGCGCCACTCTGGGCTGTCTTTCCAAGGCGTGAAGAGTCAGCGGAAGAACTGATCGGGTAGGCTGCATCTGGTTAGGTGGTGGCGGCTGAGACGGAGATGGGGGCGAGGTGCAGGCGGGGAGGGCCTGGCATGTGCGCCGTTGGCCACACCTGCGGAGGGTGACCTGGGGCAGGTCATGGAGAGGACTCCACGGTTGGTCGACTGGCGAGTTGGCCCTGGCCAGTGGCAGGCTCCTCAGCCCTGCCCCTGTCCTCATAGGCACGTTCTGCTCACTATTCCCATGGTGGGGCAGTGGCAGAGCGAGGTGGTGCTGGGACCATCTGGGGGATTTACGTGGCTGGACCCGGTTAAGGCCTCTATACAGACTTGTAAAAAGCAGTGTGGGGATGTGCGGGAGCCACGTGGCCTGCCGTGCCTCGTGTACTCGCTCCCTGGCTTATTGCACCTGCTGCCCACGGTGTGGAGCAGCCGCCTCTTTCCTCTGTCCCTCCCTGTCCTTGAGTTCGGGGGTGACAGATAATTATACCAGTGTCGCAGAAGGGGAGACACCATGGCATGAGGCGGGAGGTGCATGTCTGTGAGAAGAAAGGACCATCGTGGCTGGGTTGGCATTAGGAGGAGAATTCATTGGGACCTTTCCGTGGGGGTATGGGTGAGCGCATGCGTGTGCCGTGGCCTCAGGCGGGGTAGTGGGAAGGGAAGAGTGGCAGAGGTGTTGGAATCACAAAGCTTCCAAAGGACTTTAAGACCCTTCCAATCGGCCGCTATTGGCTCGGTTTGCTGGTCCTGGGGCCATGAGGCTCTGTGGATGGTGACGGTGTGGACGCCATGTCCGGGAGGGGAGCTAGACGCCAAGGTTCCTTTCCGTGTTAGGGATGGACAGATGGTTCAAGGGAGTTTCTAACTTTATACCGTTGGGTACCAGGTTTCAAACTAAATTTGGGCTCTGGCTTCCAGCTTTCCCGTTGGCCCTGGATTGAGAATAGCCTCTCGTCTCTCAGCCATCTGGTCCCTCGTGGTCTCCCCTGCTGACTGACGTCTCCACATATCTTCCCACAGAGAGGACAGAATCTCAACCAAATCTATTAGGTGAATCTGTGCTTTTCCAATAGGGGATCCCCAGGTGGGATTCTGGAGAGGAATGGGTCCCCACATTGAAACCGTCCATGGGCTGTGGGTCATATTATGTTTGAGGGGATGGGATGGCCCCCTCGGGTAGCCGCACGTTGAGCTATGCCCTGGATGGGGTAGTTCCTGCCTATGCGTCTAGATCTTGGTTTCTCGAAACTTCCTCTTCTGAACAAGCAGGCTCTGGTGCTGCCTTTCCATCTTCTAGCATCAAGGGACACGTGTGAATGCCTGCTCTGTGCAGGGCACTGGTGGCCCAAAGCGGTAGAAGCAGTAGTCGCTAATGGTTTGGAACACAACTGCTTTTCTAAACCAGACAAAAACAGAGAATGAGCTTGCTTTAACCATGGCATTCACTACTGGTAAGAGAATAATCCGTTATTATGTCCACCAGGACTGTCTCTGCATGGAGACCATGACCCAGGCTTTTGGAGACCATGACAGACTGGACTCTGAGCTTTCTCCCCTTGAACCCTCAGCCAGCATTTGTATCCCAGTGAGATCAGGTCAAAAGGAATGTCGAGGGCTAACTGGAAGAGAGTCAGTCGCAAACCGGGCCCACGTGACCGGAGTGACTGAACGGAATCAGAGGGCGGCATTACCACTTGGCTAGCTCTGGGAAATCTGGGACCTCGGGCTCCCCTCGTCAGCACCAGATGGCAGAGCCGCCCTCCGCCCTCTGCTGGCATCCTCACCCATGCTCTGCCTTGTACCAGGAGGCCTCTGTCAGCCAAGAGAAGCAGTTACAGTTGAAATAAACGTGTGCCGATACCCGTGTGGATGTAGCTCAGGTGGCCCCTGACAGGTGTCGGGTGAGGGGAACTGCAGCAGCTGCGTCATCCCACGGGGGCCGTGGGGCGGTTGAAGACTCTGGTGGTGGGCACAGGGCGCCTGGGTGGCATAGTTGGTCGAGTGACCAACTCTTGGTTTCGGCTCAGGTCATGGTCTCAGGGTCATGAGATCAAGCCCCGTGTCGGGCTCCGTCCTGAGCGCAGAGTCTGGGATTCTCTCTTTCCCTCTTCCCCTCCCCCTAATCACACACATGCTCTCTCTCTCTCCGTAAATAAATAAATAAATCTTAAAAAAAAAATGCCTGGTGGTGGGCAGACCCACTGCACACACCTACCCTCTTCCGATCTCTTATCACAGATGCCCCCAGGGCTGAGTGTGAGCCGATTTGGACATGACTAGTCCAGCAGATGCGACTCCTCAGAGTTACTCAATAACAACAAGCGGGCTATAAAACTGGTAACATTTCCCCAAATAGATTTTGCAATGCTTGGAGGCTCCTCTCCACACATACCGGGTCGGGGGAGGGGATATTTCTATGAGTGATGGACCTAAAAGTGTGTGTGTGTGTGTGTGTGTGTGTGTGTGTGTGTGTGTGTGTGTGTGGCGGAGGCGGGGGGTGGTGCTCACTGCAAGTGTTTTCTTCTTGCAAAAATGTTAAACAAGTCTTGTAATGGTGGTTTAAGATTTTGTGGTCGGCTGCACATGTGGCGTCAGTGCCGTGGCTTAGCCACACCTTTCAGCCCCCGCCATACAGGCTGGCACGTGCGTTCTTGTTGCAAAAGTGCAAGGTATGGTGGGAAATCCAGGTGAGGCAATGTGCATGAGTCGTGACGCTGCTCTTAAGGGATAAGGCTGTACATTTCCTGGGCTTGGACCCAGCACTGCTGTATGCTCCAGGCCCCCTGGTCTACGTCACTGTCCTTCTGTGCCCGGCATTCGCTCCCTGCCTGTGGCCAGCTTGGGACCTTCTCCCCTTGCTTCCTGTCCCTGCCCCATCCTGCTGTGCCAGGCCAGTGACGATCCCTCTTTGGAGCCTGAGGTTGGGTGTTGCTTCCCTGGGAAGACTTCTCTGAGCCTCCAGGCCTGGTGCTGTGTGCTCCTGCGGCAGCCCCCGTGTCCCAGGGACACAGGACATCGTTTATCCCCCTGGGCTTCTATGCCGTTTGCTCTCCAGGCAGGATTGTTTACTTTTCCCACACAGAGCCTGGCACACAGTTGGTGTTCAGTGATGCAGCGAGGGGATGCACCGTGTGGTCACTGGAGGCCCCGTGTGCTTGTCTTCCTTTTTTGCTCTCCCTCACTCCCTCTTCCAGACAGCCCTCCTTCTTGTCCGAATGAACTCAGAAATGCTATTGTCTGTTTCTGTTTTATACCCGGATGCCACTTCCCTGAAGTGTGTTTGGGTGAAATAATAAAACTTTGTTTGTTTTACTTGCTCGGATGTTTTTCAAGCTGCATCATGGTCACGAAAGGAGAAAATCGCAGCTGTCGGGGGAAGACCAATGTCAGAGCTGTTACGGCTAAAACATCAGCACTGCCCGCAGCTCTCCCTGGCTTGGGGCCTCGTGTGTGAACAGATATTTTCAGATTGCCTTGGGGATTTATAACCTCTGGGCCAGAAGATGATGGAAGAGCCGGCATGGAACAGGTGTCTCTCTTCACTCCTGTTCTGCTGCCGAGTGCAGCATCCTTGCCGCCCCGACGGCTGTGGCCTCTCTCATCATGCTCTCCTGAAAGGGATATTTTGGAGGTAGAAATGCAGGTGTGGGGGAGGAAGGATGAAACACCTTTAGACGTTTATCTTTAGTTAAATTGGCATAAATGATCAGGGCGGGCTGTTACAAGAATGGGTGGGCCGGGGGTGGGGAAGCCACGTGGGTCCTTGACTTTGAGCAGACCCTGTGTATCCTTCATTCTACCAGCCGATGCTGGGGGGTGCAAGGAGGCCATGGTTCACTGTCACTCGAGTTTGTGCTAAGATACCTACAGCGAAAGAGGAATTAGAGAAACAGACGCCTAGCACATGCCAACCCATGGACTCTGTGTGACTTACTCATCATCTCATTGAACTGTTTTGATTAAATATTGAGTAGCTTCCAGAGGACAGTCATGAGATGTGTGTGGCGTGTAAAGGATTGTCCTGTCCTTCACAGGTGAGTGCCCACCTGTGTACAGCCTCCCATTGAAATCCCGGTGTGTTTCGCCCTTCCCAGGTATGGTCGTTCTCCTAAATGCATTCATTTTCTTCTTAAAATACCTAAATCATTCATTTTCTTCTTAAAATACCTTTTCACTTTTCCTTCCATCCCGAAACAATGTCTTGTGTCATTTTGCATGTTTTTGGACTTTGTACCAAGGGAATCATACTGTACGTATTTTCTGCAACTTTCCCTTTTTCACTGAAATGTCTGATTGCGAGGTCCATCGATGTTGTCAGCATCGCTGTAATGGGCTCCTTTCCTCTGTTGGGTGGCATCAAACACACAAGAATGCATTTATTTGTTCTAATGTCCATGAGCGTCTGGACAGCCCCCACCGCCTTGGTCGTCCCATGTGGCCGCCTAGTGCAGAGGGACAGGAGGACCAGGGCATTACCCTGGACACTGGGCCACAGGCACGTACATCTCCACGCCTGTTGGTAATTCCAGGTGTTTCTCCAAGTGCTGGTCCCAGTTTCCACTCCCGCCAGCACCGTGCAAACGCTCCGGGTTTTCTGCATCATCACCAACACTTGCTTTTGTCAGACCTGTTCACTCTTGCCAGTCTGCTGGTATGAAATGGTGTCTCCCTGTGGCCTAATTTTGCTTTCACTGCTCATGAATGGGGTTGATCATGTATCATGTGAAGGTAGCTGTTCGTATTTCTTTTTACGCAGAGAGCTAGCTCAAGTCCTTTGCTAGCCCTTTTCTATTGGGATACGTGTTTTTTTCTTACAGATTTCACTCGCCACGGCCCCTGAGCCTCATGTCCTTTGCCCATTTTTGAAATGGGCTGTTTATTTTTTTGTCGTTGAGTTGTATGAGTTCTTTATATATTCTGGATATTAGTCCCTGATCAGACATAGGATTTGCAAATACGTTCTCCCATTCTGTGGATTTTGATTCACTCTCCTGTAGTGTCCACTGATGCACAATAGTCTTTAATTTTGATGAAGTCCTATTTATCTGTTTTTTCTTTTGTTACCTTTGCCTTTGGTGTGATATCCAAGAAATCACTGCCAAGTCCAAAGTCATGGAGACTTTACATTTTCTCCCGAGTTCAGCAGTTTCAGCACTTAAGTTTAGCTCTTTGAACCTTTTTGGGTTAATTTTTTTAAAAGATTTATTTATTTGAGAGAGGGAGAGAGAGAGTGCATGTGTGCCTGCCGGAAGGAGGGGCAGAGGGAGAGGGAGAGAGAGAATCTCAAGCAGACTCCCGGCTGAGTGCAGAGCCAGATGTGGGGCTTGATCTCACAACCCTGAGATCGCGACCCGAGCCGAAACCATGATTTGGATGTTTAATGGACTGTGCCACCCAGGTGCCCCAGCCTTTTTGGGTTAATTTTTGTATATGATGTAAGGTAAGGGTCCAGATTCACTCTTTTGCATGTGGGTAACCAGTGTTTCCAGAACCGTCTGTTGAAAAGGCTGTCTTTTCTCCATGGAATGCCCTTGGCACCTTGTTGAAAATCACTTGGCTATTGTTCCAGGGCTTAGCCTCACCCCAGGTCTCCTTCCTGTTTTTGTGGGTTTTGAGGGAACAGCAGCTAGTGAGTGTGGCTAGCCTGCCGTCTGAACCAGAACCCTAAGATTTCTGGAAATAAAAAAGGCCTCGTCATGGAGAAGGCACTGGAAATCCTTGCCCCCACCCCTCTACCCTCTCTGTCCCTCGTTGACAAGCCTTCGCTCTGGGGCCCACTTCCACACTCTCTGCTCTGCTGGTTAATCTGACCACATATATTGACTAACTAGTGTGAAAAATAATCAGACACACAACATGTTACTCATTGCTCTTGAGATGGTCATACGAAGAGCCCAAATCATGCTGATTATCTCTTAACATGAGGATGTAAGACAAGTAATGGTACTACTCTTAAAAACAGGGCTGTGTGGTTCTCATCATGGGGGAAAAGGAATTGTCATTCTACCAAGCCAATTATTTCATTATTGACTGGTTGGCTTTTTAGAGGTGTTGGATTTCTTTTTCTTTTCTTGGGGGGATGATCTGTTAAGGTCATATTTAGCTCATCTACTTTGCTAAGGGTCTTTAGGGAAAACATTTCAGTCACTCGTAAGCCTGGAAGACAGTCAGACATACATTTGTAATATCCAAATTACGCTGGGATAAGGACTCTCGGAAGCTGGAGGGGACTGTCCTCATGCCTTTTCCCACCTCTGGAATCAGACTGGATGTGCGAGGTTGAAAGATCAAACATTGTCCCTACAGATGCTGGAGCCGGTGTGCACACAGTAGGGATGAAGATTGACCACAAAAATCAGGCAGAGGGGATGTGGACGGACTGGGGAGGCTGAATCTTCTCTGGATGGTCTTTGCGTTTCCATTCATAAAATTAGCATACTGTTTGGCTTTTGGGCTCTGATAAGCTGACGGCTGGGGTTTCCTTTACCCTCCCTTTGTGCTCCACCAGCTGCCCCTGGGTTGATTTATTTATTTTAACTGCTGTTTATAGTTGACACACAGCATAGATGGCCAGCCCTCAGGGTGTGTTAGTGGATTAGCATAAAATTCTAGAGGCAAATATTTTCTGACTCTGGGAGAGGCGGATGTGGCTGGGCTTTTCTTCAGGTTTGCTGTGACCAGCATGTTCCATGAAGATAGAAAAGAACAAAACATGTCACTTTTCTCTCTGAATTAGCTACTGACTAGTTTTTCATCTAAAATAGTGATGGATATTGAAATATCCTATGTGCAACGCACCTGGATCCCATAGAATTTCCTCCTTACGTACATAGGTAATGAAGTGGAAGGGATTTTATTGGCCTCAATTCCTCCTGGAGAGAGGGAGTATGCTTTCGGGAGAAATGTTTTGAGAAGATCAGAGAGGGGGACTCCAAGTGACATGCTCAAAATCAGAAGGTGTTCAGAATGCCTCCTAAGGAGGGTGAGTCCCATTAACCAGCAGATTTTGCTTTTCTGAGGACTGAGGTTGTTGGGTCTACAAGGTTGCAGGCTGGGAACTGCCGTGTCCCCGCATTGCTCTTAAGGATGGAGGGAACGAGAATCTGATTCTAATTTACTTCTCAGCCATGCGACTCAGCTCATGTGTTGCTGGGGTCCACCTTGCGTCCCCAGGGCAAACATGGCACATTTCCTGGGGCATTGGTCGTCTCCATAAATAGACCGTGGAGAATTCCAAACTCACATATGCTGTTAAAAACATTAACCTTTAAAGACATTGCTGTGAGTCACGTGAGTCTGTGGTCCCAGACACTCCCCCTCTGGGAGCGGGATGCTATGTACTTACCTTCCCGAGGCACACACAAAGTGCTGCAAGAATTCAGGGGACAGAAGGAGCATTTTTGGCCATGGATAGTCACTGAGTGACCATGGAGGCCTTTAGGGAGGCAGCACCGGAGGTGAGTCTCCAAGGACCGAGAGTTTTTGTTAGGGAGAGATTGGTGGGTCCGTGTTGGGTGGGCGGGGACCTGCCCAGTGAGGGGGCGGCGTGACTCCCAGCTCAAGGCTGGAAATGCCAACCAGAGAGGGGACCAGTGTGCCTGAGCTGTGGGACAGTAGGAAGGAGGAGATCTGAATTGCGCGTGGGGACCAGTGGGTGGGAGCCCACCGTCGTCAACTACCGTTTTTTTTGTGGTTGGGCATCCCTGATGAGAGACCAGGGCGTTTGGTCAGCGGTCCCTAATCACAGGTGCCTCCAAATCACCAGGGCAGAACTTTGAGCCCTGCCGGGACCCCGCCACTGGAGTTTCTGACTCAGGAGATCTGCTGTGGAACCCAAGAAATCTATGTTTGGAAAACGTTCTTCAAGGATTTTTGTTCACTCCCTGGTTTTAAAATGCCACAATGGGAGGTGATGGCAAGAGCCCACTTGTAACGTAGTAGAACCTGGATTCAGGATTCAGGATTCAGGATTCAGGGCGGTGGAAATGGGACGGAAGAGGGGGTCTGTTTGAAAGGCTCCGTAAAGGAGCAAGGAGGGCGTGAGGTGATAGGTGATATCAGACCTGTCAGAACCCCAAACTGCCATCACATGGCTTTGTTCAGTGGTTCCTGAATGGAACCCCGCCCCAATCCAGCAGGTAGAAAGGAGCTCCGCCGAGCTTTAGCAAAGGAGAAATTTTCACAGGTGGGGACTGTGAGCACAGAACACATTGTTTCAGGCGAGGGCCGCTTCCTGAGGGGGATGGAGGAGGTCTCCTGGGTGGATTGGCCCACTGGGCCACTCCTCAGTGACTGCTTCAAGCTTCCTGGGGCTGGGATTCTGGAAACCGCTTTGCTGGCTGTGTTAGCGTGTGTGGCTCCATCTGGGGCCTATTTGGACAGACCACTCCCCGTCCGCTATGTGGGCTATGCTGAGCCGCGCCCCGCTCTCCACGTCCCTCCCAGATCAGCGATTGTTGGGTTCCCCCACTCCCCGGTGACTGCATGAGCCTCACTAATGGCCTTTTCCGGGGAGATAATTCCACAGGATACATAGTTATTTGAGCTCTTTGTGGACAGTTTTTCAAAAGGATATTTTTGCACACTATTATTGCTGACATTACCATCATCATTATGTTTTTAAAAGCTATTTTATTACAATTTCTAAACTTCAGTTTTGTCTAATTCTCTCTTTTGAAAAAGAGTTGTACTATGCAGAGCAAAGACATTAGGAAAAAATTCTCAAGCTTCTGTTGCAGAGGGGCACATAATCTCTGTAAAGATTGCACATCTAATTTGTTCTTGAATAGCCTCAGAATAATGGGAGACTCACAGACAGTGTGAACCCTGGTGTTATCTAAGACAGCAAGGTAGGGCTTGATATCCAATAAACTGGATTTAAGTCTTGTTTGGGCACCAGAAGGAAATTAACTGGTTCTATCACAAACCCTCAATGCCAGAGCAGACAATGTTTCATTAAAAGGCAGAGAAAAAGTGCTGATGTATGCTCCTCCTTTTTGGGAAGCTGATCCTTTTGTCATGGAACAAAGAAAGGCTGGTAAAAATATTCACTCTGCAGTCATCAGGATGGAGGAACTTGAGTCTGATGAACAAACGTATTTATCATTTGTCACAGTATTTTGGCTACATGATTCAGCATTTTGATTTGCAGTGACCATTTTGAAAAAATGAGGCCGTTCTTGGTTCTGAAATGTGTTTCTTGGGAACATTCCTACTGGGCGGACAGGTGTTGACTGTGAGGAGCTGTCAGCCTTCCTGGAAGATAAGAACATGGGAGTCTCAGAAATGTCAGTGTGGGTTGGCCAGTGTGATGTCAATGAAGTTAGGCCTGAGCGAGGGGCACGTGTAGGAATGGGAAGGACACAGCCACTGCTGGCATCAGTCTCAAAGGGCAGGGAGGAACCCCCTGAAAAGCTGGTGGTGGGAGGGACAATTTTACTCTACCCTGCAGTTTCTTCTGGCGGGCCTAAGAATCACGTTGACATGAGACAGATTAACAGCAACAAATCAATTTAATTTCATGCCTACTGGAACCCCACATACAGAGAGGTTCAAAGACAGGAAGATAAACTGAGGCACAGGTGTGCCATCTTGAGCTAAGGAATGGATAGGGGCCTGGGGCCTCCAGGGAGGACGGCAATCCACAGGGCATGTTTGGTAATGAGAGGTCTGCCCCGCCACACAGACGGGTCACTCAGATAAAATCGACATCTGGTAATAATTCTGATTCTGGGAAGGACCCACAGTTTACATCCTTCTAGGTCGTCAGGGGAGGGGCTGAAGTTTCTCCTGAGTCTGCTGCATCCTGTTGCCCTCGCCCCAGAGAGGCCACATGCCAGAGTGGCACATTTTGGGGAGACTTGCTCTGAGCCCCTCACTGGCCCCCCAGTAATCTGTCACAGGCCAGTAAGGCGTTACTCCATCCGAGCGAGCCTAGAAACACACTTTGTCTTTAGCCTGTATCACCTCGCTCTCTTTCCTTCCCGTTAAATCCCAACTCTGCGGCCCACCCCCGGAGGCTTACCTCTCCAGCCTGATCTCCTGCCCCCGCCGGCCTCACGGGGGTCCTCCCACGCCAGGGGATGTCCTCTCTCTCATGCCTCCATGACTTCGGTCTTTTGCCCTTTGCTTATAATGCCTTTCCTGCACATGTCCCTCAATCAAAATCCTACTCATTTTTTCCCCCAAGGCCTGACTCAATGTCACCTCTATCATGAAGCCGTCTCGACCCCCACAGTCTCTCAACACACATAGAATGAGCACCCTCCATATGCCAGGCGCGATGCTGATGAGGATGAAGATGGGCGAGACATGGTCCCTTCAGGGGGTCCCGTATGCGCTTCCTTAGTCAGCGAGTAGAGGTGGGATGAAATCACAGCACAGATCTGTCATGGATGCAAGCTCCCGTTCCTGGTTGTCCTATAGCACCGCCCTGGGCATATGGAGGAGGCTCATTCTATAAAAGCAAAGGGAAGTTGACTTGTGAACGATCTGCTTCTCCCTGTGGGATAAGCTCCTGGAACCTCCAAGGGGCTCTCATGACACCTGATGATCTGGGGACTCTGGGCACTTGAGGGCATGTTCTCTGCTTCCCTGGGATGCTGCCGGCCTCTGAGAAAAAGTCTGGCTTTTGGCACATGGGGAGACACAGGGAAGGTGGAGGCAGAGGTAGGATGATGCGAGCACAGGCCAAGGAGGTCTGAGAGCCACTGGATGCTGAAGGGGCGAGGGAGGGTCCTCCTGTAGAGACTGTGAGGGGGCGTGACCCTGCTGACCCCTGGGGTTCAGACTTCCCACCCCCAGAGCTATGAGAAAATTCATTTCTGTAGTTCTAAGGTCCCCCAGTTTGCGGGACTTGGCGAGGCAGCCCCAGGAGATGAATAGTGTGTGGAGCGCTGGGTAGGACTGGTCCTTTGGGTCATGTTTCTGGTTGCCCATGCCCCGCGCACTACTATGGGTCCTGGAATCTCCGCGGGCTGGGTGGGGGTGCAGGCCTGTGGAAGGAGCCAGAGGTCGGGACCAGGGAGGCCACAGAGGAAGGCCAGCCTCCTGGGACCTCAGCCCTAGGGGCACAGCAGCCCAGATGCCCAGGATACCGGAGGGACCAGCCACAGCTGGGGACATGCAGTAGGACAGCTGTGTCCAGAAGAGGTCAGGGGACAGCGTGTGGACCACAGGCCCATGCGGGATGCTGTCAAGACAGGACATGTCCCCTCTTCCCGGTGCCACGTGAGAAGGAAGCAGGTGTGTGGCCAGAGCGCCTCTGGAAACAGGAGGCAGACCTGACAGGGAATTTGAACTTGGGAAGTTAGTGAACATGTACCTGAGAGCAACATTTCCAGCCAGTAAGAGCCTGAGGCTCAGGCTCCTGGAAAAATCCGGGAGTGTGTGTGTTGTCATTAGGGACTGAGCACAAGAAAAGACTAGTTATAGAAAATTTATTTATAGTTTTTGCCTATTTGAGTTTTAGTTTATAAATTCCACTCCACCCCTAAATATTTACCACATTCTGTGTTTTATTCCCTCCCACGTTTTCTTCCTCCACTAGACCGTGAACTCTCTGTGGGTAGAAATGATGTTCTGCCTCTTGTGATATCTGTGTCCCCAAGACCTAACGGGACAGTCCTGACACATAGTCTGGCTTCGCCAAGTGTCTGTTGAATGAATGACAATATTCAAAATGTCACCGGCTGGCTCAGTCGGTGGAGCACGTGACTCTTGATCTTGGGGTTGTGAGTTCGAGCCCCATGTGGAGGGTGAAGACTACTTTAAAATCTTTAAAAAAATGTATAAGTAGCATTTCCTTTCATTTTTCCTTATTATCTTTCTTTCAAGTTTTATTTTGTAATTTTTTCCCCGTGTTATTGATGTATAACTGACGTATCACACTCTGCGAGTCCAACGTGTACAACATAAGATGTGATGTAAGTACAATACTACGAAATGGTCATTATAAGGAGATTGGTTCACACCAGTCAGTGTTACAATTAGCCTCAGAGTTACAGTTTTTCTTCTTGTGCTGAGAACTTTTAAGATCTATTGTCGTAGCAGCTTCCAAATATACAACACAGTGGCATTAACCGTCCTCCCTAAGCTGTGTGCTGCACCCCCGGGACTTGCTTATCTTCAAGCTGGAGGATTGTACCTTTTGACCTGGTCACTCTTTTAACTTTGAGTTTTAAACAGCGTCCAGACTTTCTTAGGGCCTTTGCCTTGGACCCACACTTGGCAAGACCGTGAGGACTAGGTGCAGGCTCAGGGTCCAGCAGGAGCCGGGAGGGTGGCGGTGGCTCTCGGTAGGATGTCTGCGTGAGTTCCCGCGTGGGACCTCTGCTAGTGCAAGACAATGGCCCTGGGGTCTCCTGCGCCTCTGAGTACAACAGAAATGAAGGAGAGGGATTTTTCAGAAACAGCATAGTTTCTAGTAGGATCTTTGTTGCTACTTTAGCAAAAAAAAAAAAAAGTATTTAAAACTCCCATAGTGTAAATTAATTCAGATGTAAATAACCATTCAGACAACCAGGAATTTGACAAGCAGAGGTGTCTGCCAACATGTCCTGAGTAATTAACTACATTTTTGCACTTTTTTTTTTATTTTGCTGGCAGCACCAGGCAAAACTTACTTATTTCTTAGCTCCGATTTGATGGTGCTGATTCTGGGAGTTAAAAAAAGACTTGGGGTTTTGGTGGCTGGCTTCTCGGGCTGTGGAACCTCCTGGCCCGAGAGGCTTCCGTGTCAGCTCTGAAGCTCAGTTAGCGCCAAGCCTTGGGCCACGCCACCTTCTTCTCCCTGGCCCGCCTTTGTTTGGGGCCATGACAAGGGCTGTACGATGTCTGTCCACCTCCCAGATCCCCCTCGGGATCTGTTTGAGGGCCTGAGCTCTGAGACAGAAGGCTGGAACATAACCATTGCTGCTCAGGAAACCTGTTGGGGTCTGCGGTTGCCTTGCCTTGGCCAGATGATCGGGCAGACGGGTAGTTGAACATTCCCGGGCACGAGCTCCGTGTACTGCTGCGCACGCTGGAGTTCCCAGCAACTCCGTGCTCGCTCCCTGTTGGAGGCACTCAGAAGGGATGACACCTCATCATTATTGTGAGTCTACATTTGCATCAGAATAACGGTTTAGTCTCAGGTGAGCCTGAGTGTCCCAGTTAAATGAAAAAGAAGTCCCATAACTTCCTATGTGCAGGCAAGACTGATTTCGTCCTGGGTGAGCTGCACACTGCAGCCTCTTCTCAAAGCCAACCCTTGGAAGGTTTGGTCGGGTCTGCTTTTTGCAAGAATTGTTCCTTGACATTTGGACACTTTTAAAAAAACTATTTATTTTAGAGAGAGAAATAGAGCAAGATGGGGAGGAGTAGAGGGAGAGAGAGTCTCACGCCGACTCCACGCTGAGTATGGAGCCTGACATAGGGCTCGATCTCAGGACCCTGAGATCAGGAGCTGAGCTGGAAGAGTCGTTTACTTAACGGACTGCACCACCCAGGGACCTCTGATGTTTGGACACTTTTCTCTCTGATGACTGCTCCATCGCTTAAAGTCAGCTTTTGCTCCAAACTTGACTTTTGGGGAGGAAAAGAATTTTTAACCCAGAATACACACATACACACAACTGCCACGCCCCAGGGAGGAGCTCCCAGGACCGAGGCGGTGCTCCCTGAGTCCCTGCACCTGTGCCTCCGGCGTGGGGCTGGGAGGGCACAAGGGGAGCCTGCGCGGGGGCTAGGGCAGGGGCTTGCCAGTGGGACCTTATGGTGTGGTGTGGAGGTTTGAGGATCACAAGTATAACAGTATGTGTGTTGCATATGCAGACCGTGAATAAATGTTGAGTAAATGGAGAAATGATGGGAAGCGAAATTCGCCGTCTCACCTTATGAGTGTGTTTGGATTATTGGTTTCTTTGGGCTGTTTTGCTTCTGTAACTCCCTGCCCTCGCCCTGTGTCCGCTCTGCATCTTAACCATGAGTGTGGGGCTGCGTGTGCCCCCGTCTCCCTGGCCCAGCCCTTGGGCCTTCCTGGCCACATCTGCTCCCGGGGGACGGATCTGCCGGGGCTCGTGGCCGCTGTGTCTGTGGCCTGCTGGGGCTTTAGGTCTCCATTTCCTCGCAGTGGGTTTCCATGGAAGATTTATAGGGTCTTGCTGCAGAAACAGCTCCTTCACTAAAGTTAAACCTACAGAGACATGATGTGGGGGGCAGTTGGAAAAGGCAGAACTCTGACTTCACCCAAAGCTGTTTTTGTTTGGTCCAGGTTGGCATTCAAGCCCTAGTTATGCTTTCCATCTCACTCTGTTAGCCAAACAGGTCTGTTCCGTGATCTGCGAAAGAACACACATGTTGGCACCCCACATCCCTTTACTTCCCTAAAACCTGCCTGTGTTACCAGCTGTGGTTGAAGGGTCAACTCCTTCATGAAGTTACTCCTCTAGCCCAAGTCATGTATAATCCGCAGGATTAGTCCAGGCCTCTGTGAGGTGCAGGGTTTTGGAACCAGCTCTGTGGGCACATTGCCTGGGTTTGAATCCTGGCCCCTCTGTCTACTAGCTGTGTGTCCCTGGCAAGGTTACCCAACTTCTCTGTACCATTGGGCCTTACAAATGGCATATGGGTGGGGCTTGGTCTCACTGTGGAGATGGGTTTCTCGGAGGCCCATTTCAAAGAATCGGGAGAAACCACAGATGAATCGGGCCCACCCATCTTGGGACCTGCTCCCTGCCCTGTGCATTGGGACACAAATATTGGCATGGTTCCAACTGGAGAACTTCCATTTTTTTGGTCCCAAACTATAAAATAGCCCATTTGTGGGGCACCTGGGTGACTCAGTCGGTTAAGCGTCTGCCTTCAGCTCAGATCATGATCCCAGGGTCCTGGGATTGAGTTCCTGCATCAGGCTCCCTGCTCAGCGGGGAGTCTGCTTCTCCCTCTCCTTTTGCCCCTCTCTCCCTGCTCGTGCTATATCTCACTCTCAAATAAATAAATACAATCTTAAAAAAACCAGCCCATTTGTGCTGTCACAGGCTTAGCTGCTAAGTGTCTTTGCTCTCTATCCAGGAAGCCAGCATCCCTAGGCCTCCATGTCTTAGAGGTCAGGCTTCCAAGTCGGACAGATTTGGACATGAATCCTAGCTGACCCGAGTTTCCTGTATGACCTGAGGCAAGTACCTGACCTCTCTTAGTCTCTGTTTTCATGCCTGGAAAATGGAGATGCTGATACACACCTGGCAGAGTGTGAGGATTAAGGGAGATGACGCCCGGCAAGCGCTTGCTGTGGGTCTGGCACCCGGAAGCAGTTGGCACTGATTATTAATAACCACGATGTAGGGGAGCCTGGGGGGCTCAGTCGGTTAAGCCTCCAACTCTTGATCTCATCACAGGTCTTGATCTCAGGGGTGGTGAGTTCATATCCAGTGTGGAGCCTACTTAAGAAGTAACAATGGTTTGCAAACCGCTCTCCCAGAACACTTAACGGTTGCTGTCGTTCTCTGCTGGGGCCATCGTGACAGGTGGTGCTCATTCAGATGCAGCTACGGGGACTTCCTCCATCCCGAGTGTGCACGGGTGTGGGTGTCGTGCGTGCGTGCACATGCGTGTGTGTGTGTGCAAGTATGCTGATCTTTGCAACGGTTTCAGACATCCTTCACGTGAGCTGAGAATATGGAATAATAAAGCAACTCACAGCTTTATAAGCCCAAGTGCTGGTGGAGCACAGAGGGGCACAGACAAGGCAGCAGACCTTGGGGAGAAGACAGTTCTCTCAGGGCATGTGGGAGGCGGGGTCTTGGGGAGGGAGGGCAGTAGGAAGGGAAATCATGACAGCAATACTCAGACTGCAAAATTGGGCCCAACATTAATCTTGTGAATTACAGACTCATTCGCTGTGGGGCTAAACTTAGTAGCCTCAGAGTCTCTGCAGGACGCCTGAGACCGTCCCTCAGAACGGCACAGCGGTCCCAGTGTGGGGAGGCACGGGGAAATTTGTCACATCTGACCCAAAAGCCCGAGTCCTCTGGTTTCCTGTCCGAATTCGCAAATGGAACAAAAGTAATGGCAGCGCAGAGGGGGAAATGTCAATAATAATGCCAGCCTGTCTACGGAGGCATCCACTTCGGATGCTTTAGGACAAAGGGCCCAGAGGGGAGCTGGTTTTAGACCCCTGTGGGCAGGTGCGGGCACTTCAGGTCTCCAGCAAGCTCTGTTAGGCCCCCCAAGCTCTGCATTCTTTGAGTCCAACAGACAGTCTCCCCTGACAGGGCAGCTGCCCCCAAGCAGTGTCATTGAGGTAGATGGCGCGTGGCTGGGTGGGGAAGGAGCCAGGGCCCAGAGCTAAGTGGGGTGTTGCTAATTGTCTGCAGTCTGTTTATGGCGCCTGTTTAATGGTACTAATTTCTGTAGAAGGGAGCACCCATGGGAAGATGGCATTTAGTTGAGTTGGGGACACGAGCAGGAAGCTACCTCCCCTTACTCAGCCTCAGACCCAAGAACTCTCCAGAATGCTCAGTTCTGGGCTAGAAGCTCTGCCCACCCCCTCCCTGCTACTTCTTTGGTGAAACATGGCTTCTGCATTTGCTTCGCCCGGTCCACACAGGCCAAGCTGATAAACGTCTGGTTTTCGTGTCACAGCTGATGCATGTCTGCAGGGCATGGAGGGAGGAGACACCTTCCCATAGTCACACAGCTAGGAACTGGGAAATTAGGCTCAAAGCTGCCCAACTAAGCTGTCATCTTTTCAATTCAGTGAAAAATACGTTTATGGAACATATTCTGTGTCTGAAGCCTTTGCCAGGTCCGTGTGCAGACGTGTGCGGACTCCTGTTGTGCTTATCAGAGTCCTACGTGGCTCTGTGCATCTCTGTTAGGTTGTGAGCTCCTTACAGGCATGGATGGTGTGTGCCCTGTTGATTGTGCCTGCAGAGTGGTAAGTGCTCTTAGGTAGATACATGAAAGGCAGATGTGGCCCCTGTCTGCATGCTGTTCCTCATCTAGCAGGCAGACTTGTTTAAAGGTTACCAGTCAGACTGGGATAAACCCATCCATCCATCCATTCCCCCTCCCTCCCTCCATCCATCTGTCCATCCTCATCCATCCACCCCCCATCCATCCATTTACCCACCCATCCATCCACCCATCCATCCACCCCCATTCCCATCCATCCATTTACCCATCCATCCATCCATTGATCCATCCATCCCCCCATTCCCCCATCCAT